>NC_045511.1:37805780-38126740 GCF_009650955.1 Corvus moneduloides
ACATCTGCCAGTGAGATAACAGGTCAAGGCAAAGTCATTAACTTTACATCCTGTAGCAAGTATTTCATGCTTCTTCTGTATATGCTATAGGAACTTTTTAGACTATCAGTAGGGAATACCATAGAAATTAATAAGATCTCTGCTTCAACGTGGTATGCTTGATTCCGTGGAACAAGCTTTGGAAATGCTCTCCAGTATTGAAGTGTTCACCCATTACACAACAGCAGTGGGACATCATGAAAGATTGTTACATTTTTATTGTCTCAGTGTCTTGGGAATGATTGATGTAACTCATCCTTTCTTTGTATAGCACCTGCTGTGAGTGCAGACAGGTACAGGGAAAGGATTTATTTTTAGGATTATTTTCCACAAGAAAATTTATAAACTATAGATACAAACATAATCACCAACCTAAATACTTCATCTTCTCTAATCACATTTTGGAAAGATACATAATAAGACAAATTATGAAAATCTTGACTGAGCCAAGATTAGCTAAGTGATTGATATATGGCACAATTTCCAAATTTTATCCTTGTGACCATGTTTTATAACAGTCTGAGAAATAAAAGGACAGCCTTAATAGAGGCTAGGTGAACTTCTCAGGTCTTGTTTAAGAAACATTAAACAGCACTAGTTGATTCAGGGCAAATTTTTTTGAACCCTGCAGAGGTTCCCCAGCTAAAGACTTGATGGTGTTTGCATTAAGAAGAAACCAAACATACTCATCTATCACTTGGGACGCAGAACACAGAAAATGTCCCCGTTCTGCTTAGGAGCAAGTAAACATCCCCAGGATGTCAAATCAAAAGGAACAACATTCCAAATGAACAAAAAAAGGAGAGGAAAAACTATTCCAGCGTGAACATGAAGACTGTGTGGCACATAGTGCTCACAAAGTTCATCAAGACTCTGATGCCTCCAAGAAGCAACTCCCCTTCTCCTTACTGAACACAGTCTCTTTAATGGAACAGCATAGAAAGCATAAGCAACCATGAAATTATACTGCAAATCGAATGGGTGATACAGGAGAAAATGAACACCTGGAACTCAAGGAAGTTAACACGCCTAACTATTCTGCTAACAGCTGCCCAAAATACAGTATTTTAGTGGGTAAATTTTCAAATATATAATCAGCATCTAGAAATGCTGCATCTGCCTATTCAGAAATCCCCTACTGTGGCTAGCAAACAACAATACATTGAAATCTACTGGTGACTTGTTATACACCGTGGTCTTCTCTGGAAATCTCTTGAATATGATTTATGCTTTGCTTGCCACTGCAATGCTCAGGCAGTTCCAATCCTATCTGGAAAGGACAACAACATGGATGCAGCATTTACCTTAGCTCTTTGCTACCTTGTACCAACCACTCTGAGCTAGCCACAGATCTACATGAAGGTATATACCATGTTCACTTCAGATAAGGGGTCTGAGGGCATTTTGCTTGGTACTCTTCTGTTGCTTAGAGCAGTATGTGCTCTTTAGCTAACTGCTATGACGTGCATAAATGTATTACATATGTGGTGGTGATGTGCACTGATCATTATATTTACCATGCACCTTTGTGTACCTCACCTGCAGTTCATCCTATCAGTCTACCTCCCCCAGTATTTATTCTAACATTCCAAACTTCTGAAAAGCTTCAAACAGCTGGGACTTTTTATTTTTTCTTCTTTTCCTTTTTCCTCCCAAACTTATCAAATATATATTTCCTTCTTTTTCCCTAACAGGGGACATTTTTTCCTACCAAATTAATACTGGCCAAAAGACCAAATGCTGATATTTTGCCCTGAACCAAAGTATAGTATCCACTGTGTCTCATGAAAGTGCAAAGCTTAATGAGGGGCTTTGGCAACATACCTTGAGGAAGAGGAGATTGCTAGGGTTCTCAGGAAGCAGCCAACAATTCTCTGGTATTTGGAATATCCTTTCCTAAATATTCCAGGTTTGAAGTAATGGAATTCTTATCTATAGCAGTACTATTTCTGGTGGCTTTTAATAGTTTCAAATATTATTTGTGTCAGAGATTTACTATTAGCAATTCTCTAAGACAAGGCAGCTGTACTAGCTCTATATGTAGTAGTAGCATGTTATTAAAGATCAAGGCTAAAAAAATAGTCCCCATAACTTTTTTTAACCTCAAATGTTTTGCATTTATTAAATGTGGGAGTGGCAAACTCCATACAGACTGTCTGAAGTAACATAATGTTCGTATTGGCATTCACTTGGTTTGTAATACCTTTGTAATACCTAATGAAATACCAATATTTCATTATTTGTATCATTGCCACTTATTTTGTGACTATTTAAAATGATGGTCATTCGAAGGTAATATTACCAAGTGTTCTTTCTACCTATTGAAGTTTATGCATATTAGTAATTTACTTTCATCTTGGTTTTTTTATTTGTTCCTCTTTTTTATATATCTGTCTATTATATCCTTTCCCATGGCTTTCTTAAATGCCTTGGTTTGTTGTTTGTTTTTTTTAATTCCTGGGTTTATTTTTCACAGCTCCTAGTATATTACAGTGATCTTTAGCCATATGTTCAGGTGTGTATGAGAACTTTTTGTGCAGTTATCTTGTTGCGCAGCAAGAAAACTGGCTAAATTGATGGTGTAAAAATCAAGCTGACTAAAAAAGGCAGGTTTTGCTATTCTGACTATGGGATAGAAATACACACTGGACAACAGTGGGATATGTTCAGTCAGAAACATGAAAAATTATGTTATCAAACTTCTTCCCCTCAAGCTTCTCCCAGTGTACCATAAACAGAACCATAAACAGTTTCAGGAATGAAATAATAATACTGACACTTAAGAAAGCATTAACACAATCAATAGTAGAAAACAAATACAAATTCTCCCATGCTTTCCCTTGACAAAAAAAAGGAGTAAAATGATTAAAAGAGTTACATGAGTTATGAACTCAACTCACTGTGTGAATATGGGCATTACACCCAAAGCTTGAAGTTGTGTTCTGCAAATGTGTTGGACATTTTGTCTTGATGGGTTGCCTGATAAGCAGTTGCTGTTTCCCAAGAAAGAACTTTGGAACTTTCACAAACAAGCCTTTAATTCATCAGGGGTTTCTGATTTGAAAGGATGAAATGTAAAAAAGTAATTTAAGTCACACATTCACTATTAAGTCACAGGACTTCACTATATGGGTATGTACTGACGGGGATATCTCCTAGAAAATTGAAAGCAATGGCGATCAGAAAAGAGGAAACCTCTAAAAAAAAAAACCAAGAAAGAATGCAAGAATGGAAGAATATGAAAGCTGAATGGGAGTAAGTAGTTTGAACACCAGCTGGTCTTCTTAAATTGTGAAAAGAAAAACAGCAACTTTAACTTCAGCAGCTGTGATAGTCATATGTTCAAGCAGACTTTAAATCTTGAATGTAAGTCTAATGCAAGCTAGCCTATAATTCAGACTAGTGATGTCATTGCAATTAAATTTAAAATCCATCTGAAAAGCCACAATTCAACCTAGGTTCAAGACAGAGAGTGTTTTGTCTTAGTGACTTTGTTCTTTCAGATAATCCATTTTGCTTTTCCATAGGTAAAAATGCAATGAGTGCCTTGCTATCCAGTTTCTTCAAGTAAGAAATAAGGACAAGGTGGCGTAAGAATACATATTTGGAGGAAGATGCTAGGTAACAGAGAATTCTACGTGCTGATGGCTTCTCAAAAAGATGGGTGGAAATATAGTAGCAACTTCCCACCAGCTCTATTTTGCAAACAGTGAACATGGAGGTAAAACCAGGCAGGAGTGAACCACCAGGGTGAACAGGAGAAGGAGCTGAGTAGATGAGCTGGAGAGGAAGATAATTAAATATGACTGTGTTAGTGGGCTTGTGAGCAAAAATGCACCAAGTAGTTGGGTTGTGTAGTGTTGCTATTTTCAGCAAGATTCCTTTCAGGACCAGTGTCAGAATACAGGTCTTAGTAGTTTTATTACCAAAGATTTATAACAAACCGAGGGACAGTAGGGTTCACCCTGTCAACATTTCTCATTTTGGCACCAACACAAATTTCAGTTAATCCAGTATTTATTTCCAACCCTAAGTTTATTCAAACCAAAATTTCTTATCTACTCTATGTGTGTACTCATACTGATAGCATTTTATTCACAGGGATACAAGGGCCTGTTATGTTCAGAAAACTGAAAAGAAGCAAAAGTTTAACACGTTTTGTACTTAAGTCTTACCAGAAGTGGTAAAACCTAAGGGGTTTATTCATTCATGGTCAGAGCCCAGGAGAGACTGTGGGCAAGCAAGCACCTTGGCCTGGCCACTGCCAGCACTTGGTGCACGGCGGCCAAGAACCCACAACCCATTCTGGGGCCACCATGTCCGTGTCACTTTGGTGTCCCTTTGGAGCCACCCCCTGAGCCGCACGCGCAGGGCCCGACTGGCTTTGCCCATCTTGCTGGTTCACCACGGAGCTTTCAGCGCGCAGGCAGCACAGGCGCCTCAGTTTCCTGGCGCGAGGGTCCCCCGGGAGTCCCCGGGCCCTGAAGACCAACAGGGCTCCTGTCCCAGCTCCGGCTCACGACCTCCTGTGTTTGAGTCGGGAAGCTAAGTGTGTGCGGCTGGGGCAGGCTGAATCACAGATTCAGAATCGAAGAATCACAGACTATCCTGAGTTGGAAGGGGCTCGCAAGGACCATGGAAATCCAACTCCTGGCTGTGTGCAGGACATCTCCAAGTCACACCATGTGCCTGAGAGCCTTGTCCAAACGCTTCTGAACCTCAGACAAGCTTGGTACTGGGAGGTCTGTCCCAGTGCCAGACACCCTAGGCGTGAAAAACCTTCTCCTAATATCCAGCCTAAACCTGACACCGGTTCCAACAGCAGGCCCCGCGCTCTCCCGGCTCAGCAGAGACAGCCAGGCTGCCCGGCCCCGCCGCTCGTGCCCGCCCGGCCCCGCCCCCCCGCGCAGGCGCGGCCCGGGGCAGCGGGGCAGCGCGCGCCAAAGTTCCAATGGTGCGGCGCGCGGCGGGCGCGGGTAAGGCGCGGGAGGGGCGGGACGGCGGCGGGCGCGGGGAGCTCCGGCGGGACCTGCCCGGGACTGGAGGGGAGCGGCAGCTTCTCGCCCGCCCTGTCTCCTAGGGCCGCGCCCCGGTGGTCGCGGGCCGGGGACTGTCGTGGTGGGAAGGGGGTGCGCCAGTGCGGATCATCCGCCTGCCTCCGCGCCCTCGCCCTCCGCTGGAGCTGGCGGCGAGGAGCCCGCCGGGGAAGGGGAGACATGGGCACCGAGGCGTCGGGCCGGCCCTCCCCGGCTTCCCCGGGGCTCTGAGGTTGGCAGAGGAAGGTGGCGATGGGGCCGGGCCTGCGCTACATCCTGAGAGCTGCGCTTGGCCCGGGCCCCTGGCTGCTGCCCGGGCTACTGCGTGCCGCATTCCTGTGGTCGTTGTGTTACCCATGCCAGCGTGCCCCGTCCAGCCTGGCCTTGAGCACTTCCTGGGATCAGGCATCCACAGTTTCTCCGGGCAGCCTGTGCTAGTGCCTCACCGCTCTGAGGGTGAAAAGTTTCTATCTAACAATCTAAACTTAATCTGTCTAAGGCCATTCCCCCTTGTCCTGTCACTACATTTCCCCGTAAAAAGTCCGTGTCCAGCCTTCTTGTATTCCCCGTATAGGTACTATCTGGTACTGAAAACATCTGCAAAGAGAGACATCAACATCTGTGCTGTCTGTGTCTTGCTATTTCCCCTCTTTCTAGGGAGGAAACAGTGATAAAAGGTCATTTGGTGATATATGTGCAAGATGGGTGCAACAATAATGCATGGGTACCTTACTAAATGGTTGATAGAGGGAGGGGGAGTAAAGAGTTAACAGCTTTGTTTCTGATTCAGCAGACTTTGCCAGCTTTTGTACTGTGCAGTCTGACACTTGCAGACACCTGCTGTGGTGGAGGAACTCCAGTAGAGTAGGCTTTTAAAGAATACTGTCAGAAAATGTAGCTGGCCTTTTGCTTAAACGAAAGATTAGGGAAGACAGATGTCCCGTAAGTGCTGGGAGAATTTGACGTTTTAAGTTTTGGGTTTTGGTTCACAAATGTAGGTCATTAAACTTCCACTCCTCTCAAAAATTTTCCGAATGGCCATTTTTCATGTGGGAGAATAACTAAAATAACTAAACTGGGATAATCCTCTCTATCAGAGTGAAGAATCCTTTAGGTAAAATTACTGTGATATAACAATCTAGTGATGGGCTTTTGAAAACTAGGAGAATCTTCAGATTCTGGGAATTTTTTCTGATATGTAATTAAAGGATCTGAAGCTGCCCCCATATCACTCCCAGTGCAAACTCTGAATCTGTTACGTGAAAGGAAAGGTTTCTTGTCTGCGCCCATTAAATTATTTCAGTTTATGTTCTGAATTACATGGATTACTTGCTCCATTATTTGGGTCTGTGTTCTCCCCTTCTTTGCTCAAGATTGAAAAGTTGTGTCATAAGAATTCATCACCAAACGGTACTGGAAGCAGAAATGGAGCCATTGCGGAAGGTACCGTGTGAGGCGCTGCCAAGGCCATGGAAACACGTTGGAGTTTGCGGTTCCTGGGAATGCCTGGGGCGCGTTTGGCGCGGCGGGGCGGGTGCTCACTGCTGCCACCGGCTGGGCAGCGGCGGCTCTGCGGGGCTGGGCCCCTCAGCAGAGGCTTGGCTCCAGAGATCGTGGCACTGGGAAAACGTGAGCCGGGAACAGATCCCGAAGGTTATCTTCTCACTTACAAGCATGGATCAGGTTTTGATAATAACTTCTGTGCTTTTTATCGTAGTTTCCTCAGGAAGTGAGATCTGTGTGATTCTGCCTCTCCATAACTTTAGCTACTAAGAATTGAACCTGATAATTTTAACCAAGTTTGAAAGCAGGATAAAGGTTTTATGGTGAATTGCTCCAAACCGGGCCAAGAGACACTTCAGAGACAGAGAAGCAGGTATTTGCTTTATTCGGCACCAGGTGTGTGGGGGATCATTCCGCCTAACACACACACAGAGCACTCCATACAGTCCAGTGTTATGGCTAAAATTCATGAATATTCATCACATTCCTTGGGGTGGAGTGGTCATACAAATTACTTTTGGAAGTCATTAATATCATTAGCATACGTGCCGTGCACGTGCTGTGTACCCTGGTGGTTGCGCTGAGGAAGGGTCCTCCTCCTCCTAGTGAAGGCTAGTAGCCTTCATCACAGTGCACTCTTCACCTTTCTTTCTGGAGCATGCGCAGTCCTTTGTGGAATGATTTGGCAGCTTTTGTGCTGGTTTAAAACAAATTCTTGTTCTTATCTTGACAAGATTAAGGCAAATCCTGCTTCTTAGGTTTTGTGATTAACATTTCCTGTCTCTTAATAGTTAACTGTGCTTACATGAGTTAACTATTGATATCCCTTTCTCAGTGGCAATTCTATTCCTATTTATAGTCTAAAATTTGAAGGTGGGGCCAAAGAGAAAGACTGTTATTCACCATGTTGGGCAGCAGTCCTCCAGGACTGGACCACCTCCCTTACAAACACAGGCTGAGAAAGTTGGGGCTGTTCAGGTTAAAGAAGAGGAAATTGTGTGGAGAACTCATAGCAACCTTCCAGTATCTGGAGGGGGCTTACAGGGAAGCTGAAGACAGACTCTTCATCAGGAACTGCAGTGCTAAGACAAGGGGGAATGGGTTCAAACTGATAGAGGGGAGCTTTGGGTTTTGTATTAGGAAGAAGTTCTTTCCTTGTGGGGGTGGTGAGACAATGGAACAAGCTAGCCTGGGACGTTTTGGATGCCCCATCCCTGGAAGTGTTCAAGGTCAGGTTGCATAAGTCCTTGAGCAACCTGGTCTAGAGGGCAATGTACCTGCCCACGGCAGGGAAGGTTGGGGCTAGATGATCTGTAAGGTCCCTTCCAGCTCATTAACATTCTGTGGTTCTGTGATTCCATCTGGTCAGCATATGCATAGGGACCAGCTGGGTGGTGTGCACATGAAATTAACCACAGGATACCATGGGTGAAAGTGTCATAATGGTGGGAATTGGGGTGATATTATGAGGAGTTAAAGCAACAAAGGATAACGCCTTTGAAGGCAGTCGACACAGTTCTATCAGTGGAGCAGCCTTGGGCGCTCAGTGTGCTTTTAAATTATAATTTCTTTTCTTCTTCCCTGAGACATATGTTTCAGTATACTGCCCTGCAATTGTGAAGGTGCTGCTTTTGGCAAAGATGTCTTCTAAAAGACATCTGGGCGGAGGATCTTGTGAAGGGTGATGGAGATAGGTGAAACAAGTTTTTCCTGAAAGAAGAATGCAGGAAGTGTTAGAATCCTTCGATATACATGGAATAATTTTTGACATTTACAGGAAGATTTATATATTGCATGAGATTGTTCCCAAATAAAAATCTTCAATCTTTGATTTATCAGATGATTTTTTAAAAATTATTTTTAATGAGTACAACATATGTCTTACTACATGTATAAATGGTAGAACAGCTTTCAAAAATCAATTCTTAAATTAAACAATTCAGCTTTCACCAAGAAGGGTATTCCCAGACTATATTTTTCAGTTAATGCTATAATAAATTGCTGTCATTGTTAATGTTATTAAAATGAAGACAGTGGTAATACACACTAAAAATCTGTCATTCCTTTCATGAAGCTTTGGAATTAGAAAATTCTTTGTGCTTGAGACTTGGTGGTACATACCACCAGCTCCCAAGAACACTTTAGGGCCATGGCAGTTAGTCTGCTTTCAAAGTTATAAGAATGTACAATATGTTAAATATTCTGTCCTTGGTGAGGGACAATAACTTTGCAAGTACTACAAAAGTATTTAAAAATTAGTAAGACTTACTTATGTGTTTTACTATAGAAATAATACTGATTTTAGATGGCTAAGACAAATGGCATCTGATGATTCTGAGTTGCAAAATACTCTTTATTAGTATTGTATTAATCATAAACTCATTAAACATAAATAATAAACTAATAAAGAGAAATCTAGATTATTTATATTAACAATTACAATCTACTCTTCTGAATTTGGGAAGTTTTGGTTACAGTTTCTTTAAAATTTGGTCAAGAATGCTTTTACTCTGTGTAATGGTAAAGGGCAGACTCCTGTCAGATGCTGTTCATGAGAGAATTCTTTTTTTAACTGTCTGCATGTGGTTGCAGGGTTGTGACATAGTACTTCTCCATGCATTTTTAACTTCCAATAGAAATTATATTTCTAAGCAATGCTGTGAGCTATAGTTTCATAATTTTACTAGTGATGAGATGTACAGGTATTACTGGACACAGTCTAAAGACAGATGACTTGCTCAAGTGTAACCTGCACAGAATAATTTATGGTAATCCTGAAAAATAAAGCCCCCAAAGCTACTGCAGCACAAGGAACTAAATATTTGAGAAGAATAATAAAAAAAAATTTAAGTGGCGTAAATCTGATGTTACCAGATATTTGGTTTTAGTTTGTTTTTGAAGTAAATGAGTATATAAAAATGTACTATTCTTTAAAATCAGAGCAGAACTAATCAGACTTCCGTGGAGGTGAAGTAGCAAGACCCTCATTTAACTAACTTTAATGATTTCTCTAGTGTCATGTGTGAAATGTGTCATATGTGAGAATTGGACTTACAGGGTTCTGACTCCTGAAGCCAAATTTCAGTGCTGTCCTTCTTCCCTATTAGTAGATTCATTGGATATGTTTTTATTATAAATCTTGATTAACTATGTGTCAGTATTGAAGTATTCCAAACAGGACTGTAATAAGGTATCACAGTGCACAACTAAATTGACATATGTGAGTGTCCAAGGAGAAAAGGCCAAGAGACATACCACTAGCTAGTATTTCTTTTTCTTTGCTGTACATCAGAAGTTCTCATCTATCATCAACTGACCACATTCATAAGGAGCTTCCTTCCCATAAGAGAAAAACACAGCTTTAATTTCATGCCAAGGGCAAAACTGTGAGGTTTGCATGCACAGATGTGATAGAGGCTCTATTGGCAAGTCAGAGGATCCTCTGTTAACAGATTAAAAAGTAAAGGCTCATAAAACATGCAGGAATAATTGACTGAAAATTCCACAAATCATTGTCTCATTGATTTGAATGTCAGTTCCCTGTCTTGAGTCTAAATGCCCACATAGCTAATTGTTTCTGCAGTATGAGTTTGACTGAGTGAATCACTGAAAGTCTTTGCTCTAGATGTTTCTGAGGAAACTTATCTCTTCTTGTTTGTGAAGAATGAATAGCCTGATTTAATGCCTGTGAATAGCATGAAACCTTGTCAATGGGCTCCAGGGACAAGTATCTGTGGGAGTGTGTTAAGATAATGTACAACAAAAAGGTGTAAATGTTGATGTGAGTGTCATGAAGTCATTTTTATTCTTCTGAAAAATACATTTTGCTTTTTCTGTCAGGTGTACTTAGTACCATAAATACATCTTTATTCTATTGATTTTATTCTGTGGCTATTTCTGAGTGTGAGTATTTAGAGAGAGAGGAGGGAAAAGTGTGAGACTCTTTTCTTTTATGCCAGAGAAATGCATTCTTTCATTTGCAAGCTTGCTTTCACTGTGGACTCTGAATACTTTTCACAGATTTTTACTTACGTTTACTAAGCTGTCACTGTTCATATAAAGGTAAGTATGTGTAATGTAAACTGGAAAGAAAATACTTTTCTGTTATTGTGTGGTCATTTTCTTTTTGGTGGAATATTAACTGTCATTGTAAAAATTGTCATGTCATGCTTGAGGAGCTTAAGTTGAATTATAGATTATCTTTGAGAAAATCCTTGAAAAACAGTGTTTCCTAATAGGCTAGAACTTAGGAGATTTGTGTGCTTTATCTCTTTTTGTCATTTGTTTTCTCAGTGACTTTGAACTAATTATTTTCTGTTTGTGCCTCTCTTTCTTTATGCTTAAGCAGAAATGCTTTAACTCTGTAGAACTGAGGGATTTCAGTGAAAGGTATGTGATTCATTACTAAATAAATATTAGAGGTTCTTATGAAAATGGGGAGAAAGAATTTACTTAGTATAAGAGTTACAACTGGACTGTATGAGTAGCTCTGGATATCAGTACCATAGTCAGTATTTTACCTTATGTTCAAACACTCGGCATAAAGAGTTTGGAACATATGTCTTCTTTTCCTATTCCTGGGTAAGCCAGGGGTGAAGCTTAATTTAGCAGTTGCATGGCTATTAAAGAAGCATTGTTGGAAATATGAAGCCTCTTAGTGTTCATTCATAGTTTAATTGAAGAAAGAAAGGCTAGTAGTCTTTCTTCTCTACATCTAAATAGGTTGTGTCCCTGTTGCTTTCCCTCTTGACCCCCACATCTTCTTAGCTGGAGGAAGATTATGTTCTGGCAGGAACTTTTTTAGGCTTTCCCACTGCCTGCTTGTAATTTTAGTATGTACAGAAGTGAGTGCTATTCCTTGATACTCTAATACAAAGGAATACACATTTTCTACTATTTTACAGGTCATATGTGACTCCTCTGGCAAGAGGATTAATGTTCTAACTTGCTGTTGCGTTTAATGTATGTGCTTCTGCTTGGACATGAGGGAATTACTGTATAGTGTATTTGTTAATTGCAGAACTTAAAATGAAATTTCTAAAAAAGAAAGTGCCAAGGATTGGTGTATATGCAACATCCCTTCACTGATAGCTCAAAGTATGCAACTGACACAAAAGAAATGCTGTTTATTCTATGGTGAAACTTTGAATTAATCTCTACCTAAGCGGGTTTTTTTTCCCAGAGGATTTGAATTTTAAGGAAATAAATTTCTCTGTATTCTACTCAAGTAACATACAAGTTGATAGAAGAGGAGGCATCTGTGTTGAGGGAAACTTGGGTGGTTGGTTTGGTTTATGTTCAGATCAGAATGGAACAGAATAGACTATTTTGTTGGGACAAAAATCATCTAGTCCAACTGCTTGACCAATTCACAGCTGAACAAATGTTAACTTTGGTTAAGTGCATTGTCCAGAGGCCTCCTCTTAAGCTGCTTGACAAGCATGGAGCAAAATCCACATCTGTAGGAAGCCTGTTCCAGTGTTTGACCACTCTCCTGGTAAAGAAAGGTTTCCCAGTGTCCAGTCTGAACCTCACCTGATGAAGCTTTGAACCATTCACACATATCCTGTTACTGGCTTCCAGGAAATTCTGGGAAGAGATCAGCACTTCCCTCTGCATGTCCCCTCCTCAGGAAGCTGTACAGAGCAATGAGTTCACCATTTCAGCTCAGCCTCCTTCTCTCCAAACTAGACAAACCCAGAGCCCTCAGCTGCTCCTCACGGGATGTGCCTTCCAGCCCTTCCACCAGCTCTGCCGTCCTTCTCTGGACCATTCAAGGACCTTCCCGTCCTTCTCAAACTCTGGGGCCCTGCACAGCACACAGGACTCAGGGTGAGGCCGCACCACGGCTGCATCCAGCAGGATGATCCCGATCCCAGCTGGTGCTGCCGTGTCTGATGCAGCCGGGATGGGGTTTGCCCTCCTGGCTGCCCGGGCACACACTGCTGACTCACACTGAGCTGCTGCCCACCAGCACCCCCAGATCATTTTTTTTCTGAAGTGGTGTTCTGTAGAGAAGAGGTTGAAGAAAGCCTTTTAGACATCTGAAATGACAGTATAAAATTTCTAATACTGGTCTTAAGCTATGGGAGACAGTGGTAACCACATGTAAAAGTTTAACTGAAAAAGTAGAATTGATATTTGGTGCAAAAATTGCTCATTGTCTAGATAACTATAATTCATTCATTTCACTTTGGCTTACATGAAGCTTCGTGAGAGCATATTTGCTAGAATTGGGTACTGAAAACAGTATAGTCAGATAACCCAGATAACTGTTATGTGTCAAGCAACTGACAAGATAGGGAGTGATGCATTAGCTGGCAGATTTGATATAGGAGAATGGGTACAAACAATAGTGTCTCGGTTTGAGACAAGTTTAGGGGAGAATGCTTTGGAAGGAACGTCTCCTCCCCACAAGACAGGTTTTAGCACTCCCTCCCCCACCAATACGAAAGGAATTTCTTGGATGAAAGTGAAAAAATTATTTATTTAACAAGCAGAGTGCTGGCAAGGCACAGGAAACAAATGAGTAATGTCAGATAATAAACCTCCTCGATGTGGAGAAAGCCCGTGTGTTTAAAGTTCCCTCTGTAGCTGGCTCAGCCCCTCCTGCGGCCCAAGGCCGGGATGCAGCATCCCCACGGCCTCCCTGCCAGTCCTTGGGGTCCGATGGTCTGGTTCTCGGATCACAGCTCAGCTGAACAGTTCCACAAGAAGAAGTTCCAGAGGATTTTGGTATGCCAGTAGGGGAATATTCCTTGCCTCAGCTAACAGGCTGGCTAAAAGCAGGGAGGTGCTCCCTCGGCTCTGCAGCGGTGAGAACGCGGGGGAGTGTGTGAGTCCTTGAACACAAACCACGCTGAAGAATTCGCTCAGCTTCTCTCCCTCCTCTCCTGGACCCAGCTTAAAGCTACCGGACCCATTTCTGAGCAATAAGCAGATTATAGGGAAATACATTATTATCACAAAATCACCCCAAGACAAATAGATTTAATCGAACAAGAATTTACCATTATTGCTAAAAAGTCTAATTTTTCTAATGTGGTTACTTGGTAAGCTCTTGTGTGGATGAGCTTCTCACTGTCATGAAAACTTAATGTGAAGTTTGGGTTTCATTGAGACTAGCAAAAATTTTGCCATTGATGTAAACAGAACCAGCACTTAATTCCTTTCCCTGTAACCTGCGAAATAAGATCTAATTTTTGTCATGTTTAGACTACTGTTATCAGAGACCAATGCACAATTGATGTGTGATGTTACTGTAACTGTTAGTGAAGGTAAAGTGGTGTTGGCAATGACTGGACTTTTTGCAAAGTGGTGTAAAAATATTTTACTTTTATTTTTATGTTGCCAGGTACCAGAGACAGTTCTGTACAGTTCGTCCAGAGTTGCCTTTGTTTGCATAATTGTTTTAGCTGCAGTGTCCCTTGTGTCATCTTTATTTCTGTTGTTGTCGCAGAAGTCTGCTGAAAATGAGCTGGGCTGCAGGAAAAGGCTCTGTCCAGCAAACTAAATCCAGGGATATTTGAACATTAATTTTCATTAGAGCTATCCCCCCCAAAACATTATTCCTCAAGCGCTAGGAGAGATTTCTATGTTATAGTGACCTGAGTGTTACCAAATAGTTTTGTAAGGCTTGCTATTTAGATTGCAAGAAAAAATACATAATCCTTACTGAGGAAATCTATTGAAAGGAGATGTACTTCACCCCCTTTCTCCCCCCTACATAGAAGATTATGAACGTGGGTACTTGTTTGTGCTTCTGTTCGCCATGCCCCAGGATATAAATTTTAGCTTCTGCTGTATTTTGTGGTATATTGTTGTTACCTTTGTGGTGGATCACTGATCAGAGGAAAGCAATTCAGATACGGAAGAGCGAGCAGGGAGTTAACGGATGAGCTAGCAGCCCTCTGTTTTTTTCAAGTCTGGCTTTTGTTTTGGAAGGTCGTGTTGATCTGCTTAACATCAGTGTGCAGTGGTCAAATCTGGGATTTGCTTTATTGCCTTGAAACAAATTTCCATTTTGTGCATCCATCTGATTCCCTGTACTGGTATGGACAGCTTTATGTGGGTCTTGCTGGATTGTGTTCTGGCTACTGCTGACATTGAAATTCTTTTAAACTAGGCTGTTGTATGTTTTGGTACTTTGCCGAATTGCGTAGTGTCTTCTGCCAGAGATGTAAAGGTACTTTACTTTATTGCCTCTTTTCGCCTCTTAAATTTAACTTTAAAAGTACTAGTGGTGTTGGCGTGTTAGTAACTTTGTTGTGTTCCTTGCAGGAGTGGCTTCCAGTGGCTAGTGATCAGACTTTTTTACTCAATTTGTTCCTAAAAATCCATTAAGTGGGATGGTACTTACGTATTTTGTATTTGAAAGTACAGTTGATAACCTTCTTGCCCTGTTAAGATTCATTATGGACAGGTAACAGATAACATCTGTTAAATTCGGTGATATCACTCCTGCTTTCACTGTTCCTATGGATAGAAGATAAGAGTTAGATGGATGTACTGAGATATTATTTCTGCTTTTCCCATTAAAGAAGGTTTTATTCTTAATTCTTAAACCTCTTGAAATGGGGTAAGTCAGAGGGAAGATCTGCTGCTGCAAGATAAACTCTTGGAACCAGAAAGTTTTAAAATTAATTTTTGTGTGAGGCAAATAAATAATATTTTTGGGGTCATGAAGCCTAATAAATGGAAATCACACAGTAAGCTGAGTTGGAAAGGACCCACAAGGATCAGCAAGTCCAGCTCCTGGTCCTGCACAGGACACCCTAAGAGTCACACCATGTGCCTGTGAGCATTGTCCAAACACTTCTTGAACTCTTCTCAGACTGGTGCTGTGACCACTGCCCTGTTCCAGTGTCTGGCCACCCTCTGGAAGAAGAAAGCTTTATCATGATCATACAGTCCTTTTGTGGGGAGAGGGAGATGTAATGTTTCAGAGTACCCAAGAAAGATCTGGTATGAATCCCAGCAAAGCTTGCTTCCTCAGGGCATCAAGTCTTCTCTAGACCTGCAGAGCAACAGAATGCAACTAGAAACATCATTTTGCAGTTTGCAGTGATGCTCAGATAAAACCTGTGCAAGAGGTTTAATATATATGCTGCCCACAAAAGTAGTCCTGCTAGGGGCCACAGTTGCTTAAAGATGAAAACTGTGCTCTTTTTCCAGTGAGACCTGATAAAATAATTCAGAAGGCAACTCTGTTAAATTGCCCATTATCAGAGTAAATACAGGAAACAAATATAGAGCAGCAAGATAGAAGAGTTAGTTACTTTCTCCGGAATTTTTAGTCTAAACGTTGAATGATAATGTCAGCCATCTGGTTGACATCTATTTAGTTTGCCAGATTTTACAGGTTGCTTAGCCAATATTGATTCCTTTCCTTTGGCAAAACTGTGTCCTTTGATTTATTTTCCAGGGGAAGATACAGTGGCATGCAGTTTGTTTTAATTTGGAAAGTGCATATAGACAGGCAGTTTTCTATAATAGTTGTATTTTCTTGCTGTCAGATATCTGTAGATGTAGGCACAAAGAGAAATAGGCAAACTTGTTTTTATCTGAGAAGCTACTAAATAAAAAATGAACATTAATCAACACTGGTTGTAAGCATACCAGTCTGAAATGAAGATGGAAGTTATTCTCTTGATTATTCCTGACTGCTGGACTGCTAGTGTGTGTAGATTAGACTTAATACCAACCTATAAACCAGCTAATTTCTCAACAAGGGGTAATGTGAAAAATAAGATGACAGGAATAAATAATGTATGTTTTTAATTTTCACATACTCTTGGGCCTTTCTGAAGTTTCTTAAAAAAAAAAATTGCTTTTTTCCTAATAAACTATTTTTTAAATTTATTTTTGGGGGGCTGGTAACAGATTTTCTTTAAAGTAGGAAACAAATTATGTTTGCTCTTACTGTCTGTGTTAAATGTTAAATTTTCTTGGTAAGCAGAAGGAGACTTGTCAAGGTGAAGATGAAAAATATACTTGAGAACAAGGTGAAAGAACCTAATAGATACTTTATGTAGAGAAATAATAAATAAGAAAACAGTAATGATGATCAAGATAATAGTTGCTTTTTTTCTTGGCATACCTTCAGAATATCCATTAGATAGTAAATTTGCAACATGATTATCATAATCTTTGAAACATCAAAAAAGTTAATACTCTTCTGTTCTATTACTGTATCAACCATGCTGTACCACCATTGCGTTAAGGGTGATTAAGGAGTCAAAATGATGGTATCTTTTGATTATATAATATACTGAAGTGCTTACCTAATATCTGGTCTCCTAATTGCTAGTATTAGTCTCCTAATATCTAAATATGCACAAAAGGACTGTTCTACTGTTTTTGTAAGTATTAAAACCCCTTAAAAATAGTCTGGAATTTGGAACATATATTTATGTGTTTTGTTAGCTTAATGGTGACCTGTTCTGCTTGTGGCTTTTGGACCCTGATGTCACTAAGAGTGTTTTTACCTGTTTCCTTATTTTGTGTTTTTCCTCATAAGCTAAGGTTGCTGGTGGGTAGGATTTAAGAGAGGAGGAGGTAGAGGAGGAGGAGTGGCAAGTAAAATGTTTGTTTGGAGCGTGGAGCTACTTGTCACTGATTAAAGGAAAAGTGAGAGTTCCATACCTTGAATGCAAGTTTTAGTCATATTTATTTGGAATGCTGTGACATAAGGCAATATTGTACCTTAATGGTATCTCAAAGATCCTTCTACTTGAAAAGCTTTATTTTAATTTAGCAGCTGAATTTACAAGATTAAAGAAAAATTAAGTCATATAAGTTCAATAGTAATTTTTGTCAACCTACTAAAGTCAGATTTGGGGACTTTGCCTCAAGAGTTAGTGACTGATCTGTGTGTCTGGTATATTTTCTTTTTAATCAGGTTATTTATACATTTGGTAACTTCGCTGTGTGTTTTCCAGTAATGTTGAGATGAAGACAGGAGTAAGCTATATTAAACTAATTGCTCTTTTCAGGACTAGATGCTATAGTTAAAGTAAACAATCAATAAAATAACTATTTCGTAGGAAACTTCCAATGAAAACAAACACATACAGCTTAAAAATCATGCTATTGGAAATAGGGTGCTCTTGGAAATAGTGTGGAATAAGTAGCGCTGTGATGCAGAAAACCCTAATGTGTATTAAATTAATCACATTCTTGATCAAGGATGGTTTGAAGCACGTAGTAAATGCTAAACAAGGGCCAGTAGCCTATATGAATAGTGCAGGAATTCCTAGAAATGCCACTTCGTTGTATTCTTCTGTTGATCTCAGGACAATTTTATAAAAAGTGTGAATTGATGGTATTCCAAAGCAGAAAGCAGCAATGCCTTTATAATTTTTGTGATTATAATTCTTGAAAACCTACATTCAGCCCTGAGCTGAGTTGAGTGAGTTGGAGCATGGTGCTAATAACGCCGAGGTCACGGGTTCCATTCCCACAGGGACCACTCCCTTAAAAGTTGGACTCGATGATTCTTATGGGTCCCTTCCAACTCAGAGGATTCTGTGATCATGTAATAGTTGCTGTAAGGGATTCTGCTGCCATTGAAACGATGAGAGTAGTTTTTACCCAAAGCTTTACAGAAGCGTACAACCCTTCCTCCTTCCCCCGCCTCCCCCCACCAAAAAAGTGCAAAGATCTTTACATGTCTCTCTAAATGGTTTATTCCAAACATGCACTGCAGATTACCTCTTGTCTTTATCACAGGGGTCATTTGTTCCTTATTGTTGATCTATTAGGATTTTAAGCAGTTTCAGAAAATTAACTGCACAGAAAAACACATATATTTGTTGTTTAATCCACTTTGGAAATGGACATAGAATTGACTCCTCTATTTTTTGCCCATAAATGTATCTGTGAATTGAGCATTAAACTTCAGCTAAAATTTCGTAGCTATGCTTTAGAAACAGAGCAGTGTTTCATTTTCATCAGAAAATTACATGAAAAGATGAAGTCCAGGACTGATCCTTCTGAGGATAGGTTCTGAACTCTAGAATGTATAGTTGGGTTTTTTTCGGTCCAGGTTCTTTGCTTGTGCTTTCATTCAACAAGATGAGGGTTTTGAATAGCACTGAACATAGAGCTACTTTGTCTTCTGTGTGATTATTGCAAGTCTGTTGATGGGAGAATACTTTGCTCATGCAGATATTCAGGACAGATATTTTAAGGAATTAGCTATCAGAAACAGTAAAAAAATGCACACTTGCAGTTCTCAGCATAGAGAAGAGATACACTTCTAAGATGTGCTGATGTTCTTATTTTTGACCTTTTTTTTTTTTTTTAATAGTAGTAGTAGTTAAATAGAATGTGCAGCTCAGTCTTTGTTTATATGGCAGTGGCTCTGGACCAGTTAAGGAATTGACAAGGAGTCTCTCTGGACCAGCAATCCAGTTTATTTAGCTGTAATAAAGAAGGGAGATAGAACACCTTTCTTACTGGGGAGCTGGGATCTCAGACTTCTGGAAAAAGATATGTGATGGCTGTGCCATTCTGCATATGGGAGTAGTAGAAACAGGTACTTGGTATATTCAATTAGCCTGCTTGATTTGCTTTACTTGGATCCTCAGTTAATGCTTAATAAACTCATGACTGGGCCCAAAATGCTGGAGTTTTTGTGGTTCCTCTTTTTTTGATTGTTTTGGTTTTCCTTTTTCTTCTCATTTCCTAAAAGTTTTAGGAGCCATTTTGTTAGGGGACTGATTTTTCGGTTATTTGAGAGGTTTAATCTTATCTGGGAACATCAAGTAGGC
This sequence comes from Corvus moneduloides, assembly GCF_009650955.1. NCBI lineage: Eukaryota > Metazoa > Chordata > Aves > Passeriformes > Corvidae > Corvus > Corvus moneduloides. The sequence goes on from NC_045511.1 coordinate 37,825,132, forward strand.
TGATTAATTTAATCAAATGTGGTAGTTCACTTCCTGGCTTTAACTTGTTCTGAAAGTCTTTCATATGTTCATCCTGTGGTGATAGAAGTATTTGATGGCTAATTGCCACTGGGACCTGTGTCGCTTCAGCCAGCTACTGTGATGAAGTGTCTCATAGCCTGTTTTGATACTCAGAGAAGATCAGTAAGATCTTGGCACTGCACAGATCCCTTAAGAGCTCTGTTGGCAGCAGCAGTTGCAGACAGAAATGGGAGTATAATAAAGAACAAGAGCAGTGGCTTTGATTACTTGTCTTTGAACAAGTTTGGGTCAAATACACATTGTACTCCAGGAATCCAGTAGCTTAATCTCAAGGGGGGTTTTTTAATTTATTTTTTTCTGGACAGGATCCAAACTCAAATAATAGTTGTGATTCACTATAGGCTATTTATTTATTTATTTATTTATTTCTCATAGACATTAAACAAGCTTATTAACAAGCTTCAAATTTTTATCTGGCTCAGATTAGCATGCTATACAAATGCTGTGTTTGTAAGGGTTAACTGTAGAAAGCAAGCTTGGTTTGCAGGGCAGCTGTAGAGGTTCTGGTTTATTTTTTTGGTTTATAGCTTGCAAAGTTACATATTCACTGATTTCTGTGGCATCTCTGAGTGTCTAAATTTGTTTCCAAGCGGGCAACAATTCATTTCTGAAAACATCCTCCACATTCTGTTAATTGACCATTGTCTTTACAGTTTTGACAAAAAGAACAATGATTGAAAGGCTGCAAGAGCTCATTTGCTCATTTGGCCTAAGAAGTGTTTCTTTCAGAGAGATTTAAAGGTAGTTGTACTGCCTGCTGTACTATTTTCTGTCCTTCTGTCAAAGAAAAATATAATAGAAAAGCAGAAAAAAATGTGTGCTGTTTTTCAGTATCTTTTACTGGGACAGTTTGGTTGGATTTTAATGTTCTGGCTTGGTGATAGTGCTTCTCTCTTGAAGACCGGGGTTTTAGAGTGAAGTGTGCCATACAGTGTAGGTCATTTATGGTACAGCTTTCATTCAGAACTGAGTTTTATGTAAAGCTACACATGGTTATATTATTTCCCTCTTATTTGTATGGTATACAAAGAGAAACAGAACTGAGATATTAAATTTATTAGTTTCTATTCGGAGAATACTGTTTTTGCACTTAAAGCTAATGATCAATTACAAATACAGAAATTACAATGAGCAAAAGCCTCCTAGTGCCTTTTGTTTTGATTGAGCCTGATTTTCATTTATCTTGGAACAAACATTTTTAGTTTTTCTTCATACATAGCATTCGAAACAAATGCGCGCTCAAATTATTCTAAAATTCTGAGTGAAATATTGGTGATGACAAATTTAGATAACAAGAGCCTGAAACACATCTGGGTGTTACATTCATTCTAAGATAATTTACTGATTACTGTGCCCCCTTTGCTACTTTGTCATAATGGAGTTATTAGTTTACCCTCTTAATATCACATATAAAATTGCCAGCCTTATGAGATGTAAACACAGACACTCCCTACACCTTCTTTCTTGTGTGTACACGAAAAAGGTAGCAGAAGTCCCTCTTTGTATATTCATTCTTGGTTTGAAGCCAGTGCTTAGTGGTGCCTGATGTGGACTAAAAATATTTTTTTCAGGACTGTGGAATGGATCAGGACACTACAGTGCCCAAACTGAACTTTGGGTATTGGTTGGATAAAGCTATTGAATGGGGTCAAGCCACTACGTTGGAATCCCAGAAAGATGTGTGCCTTCACTTGCCTCAGCTCCAGGAATTTCTACATCAGCTTTATGAAACAATAAAACATTCGGTAAGTGACTTTAGAGGGAAGAGTGACCTATTTTGAAGAGGTCCTCTGAAACAATCTGCACCATGTTTTGGCAAAACCAGAAGCTAAAAGTAGCAAAGAGGTTTGTCTTGTTCACCTAATGTATTGCTGGATCAGAGGGGCAAATTGGGGAAACAGTCACAGGTAATGGAAACAGGAGAATGCTTCCTGCTTCCCTGATTGTCAGAGGTTAGCAAGCATAGTCCCGGAAGGGATGTCCTTGCCAAGGGATGCTTACAGTTTCCTCTGGGACCTGACAGAACCTATCAGCTGGCCAGTTTGAATATGAACAATTCTCTAAGCCACTTAAAGTTGTGATCACCTCTGTGATCCACATTTAAGAATAGTAAACCCCAAGGCAGAGTCTCTCTCTCTCTCGTTTCCCGTGCTGGGACAGGTGGCTGTGGGCCCCATGCGGGGCCAGCGGGCCCTGCCCAGGCCCTGCTTGGGCCAGGCTGGGCTGGGCCACGGCCATCCTGGAGCTGATGGGCCCTGTTCCAGCCGTGGAACGTCCCCCCCCCCCCCACCAGCCCTGCTGTGAGCAGCCGGAGTGGCCCGGCCCCCCCCTCTCCACTTCGATAAGGACATTCCAGCTGCAAGGCCGAGGTGAGATTAACCCTTTTAGTGCTGTGAAGAGCTGAAAACCTGAGGGAAGAGAAAGAGGAGATGCTTAAAGCTGAAATTCTGTTGTAAAGCTATATGTCAGAGTACCCATTGTAATTTCATGAAGGCATGGGGGGTAGAGTGTTCAACTCGTGAGCAAAAGCACCTGCGCTGAGATAGGCAGATGCTGACGCAGCTGTAATTTCATGAGAAGTTTGAACAGGGAGAGATGGAAGCGATGAGGACTTCTGCTCCAAATGGGAAAGGAGAAACCTCGGTTCCTAGAGATGCTCCCAGAGATAGTCCTAAAGATGAAGATGAAGAAGACCCTTTGCTCCCAGGGAAGGAGAAGGGCCTCTGTTCTTAGAGATGAAATGCTCCCAGAGATGGGCGAAGAGACCTTTTGTTTCTGAACAGCTCAACCTTAAAATTGTACCCCAAAAAACTTCAAGAGTGGACCCTTGAAAGCAGTTGAGGGAAAAGCTGCAAGCTGTGGGAAGGGACTCACATGCGAGCAGAGAGACTCCTCTTCCTAAATGGACTGAACAAGTTTGTTATGGAAGTGATGAACAGACTGAACATCTCAAGGGTTGTCTTTTTCACATTGTCAGTGGGAGAAGGGAGGAAGGTGGGGGGAGGAGAAGAGTTCTGAAAGTGTGGTATGATTTTTTTTTCCCCCTGTTTTAGGTCTGTTAATAAACTTCTTTATGTTCTTTCAAGTTTGGTGCCTGCTTTGCGTTTCTCCTAATTCTTATCTCACAGAAGATAAACAGTAATGAGCATTTTGGACCAAACCACTACACTAAATTGGTGTTTCCACCCGGTTACAAACCCAACCCGCTACACTGATTTATTGTGAAAGGAGCTTTTTCTTCTTGATTGGTTGATGTCACGTGAAATTTCCCAGCCAATGCTCTAGCCTCTTAACAAAAGTCTTTAAATAAACAAGAATTTGATTGTGGTTGTCAGGTCATAAACTGGATGATTTAAAGGCCTTAACATGCAAAACTGTAACTGATCTTTTAAATCTTAGAGGGTCTGCTGGCACGTTAACCCTAGTGTTACGGCACACAGTGCATTCTAGCAGCATGGTCAGATCACTGGCATAAGTTGCTGCCTCTTCTATTTGGTAATTTAATTATTGTCTGCATTCACTTGAGTAAATGTAGTTGTTCATGTTTAGTTGCTAATATGTTTTCCTGAGCATGGCTTTTTCAGTGTATATATCCAGTATAATAGCTTTAGAAGTACTGCATTATGGGCATAAGGCTTGCTTCTTATGGAAGTTCTTATTTTTAAATATTCTTATCTGTACAGTGTAAAGTGAGGCTTGTTTCTGAACTGAATTTAAATTTTAAATTTTAAGTAAAAGGTTTTGGGGGAGTGGAGTTTCTTCCCATATTTGTGTTTCTTTTTCCTTAAGGGGGAAAAAACCATTGCTACCTCATGTAGTTCGAGGCATGGCCTTAAATGGACTTTGTGAATATGGCCCCAGAAACTCTTGGTCTACATGAGACAAATTTAAGGAATTTATTGCAAGTAGCAGGAGATGGTTATCATCCCTGCTACTTGCATGTTATCTCAGCACAGCACTATTTTTCAAAGCCTTCATTTATTAGATAGTAAAGCTAAATAAATGGTGACATACAACTGCTTACACAGGATTGTATATAAACTACGTTGTTTACTACTTTTATCGTGAAACTGCTTTCTATTTGGTTAGAAGTTAAATGTTGGTTTGTTACTGGCTAGTCATTAAGTTAATTTAAAGAAAGCAAGCAGAAGTAACAAGGATAATTTTATGCCATAGCAGGTATTAATTTCTTCAGAAACTGTGAGACAGTGTATTATAGCAATGAGGTTCAGCAAAAATGCGTGTTTATTAGGCATTTAATACAATGAAATCTATACTTGCTGGTTACTAATACTGATCTGGTTGCTGGGTGTGAGGCAAATGAAAAAATTTTCTAACATAGTTAAGTATTAGGTAAGGAATATGTGCAGTGTATTTACTTTCTTTTTGTTTGTTTTTATGTTTTAGCAGAGTTCAACTGTAGCAATCCAGCAGTTCCCTTTAATTGGACAGCTTCTAGGAAGGCTCTGTTGGAATCCTTTTGTTATAGGATATGGTAAGAATGTGTAAAGATATTTCTGCAACAGTTCTATGAACCTTATTCTGTAGAAATTAGGAAAATATGACTTGTTACATACCATGATTTTTTTCCATAAAAGCACAACATTCTTTTTTACTGAAGTAAAATTAAGAGATGAAAAGGCTGTGTTATTTAAAATATATGGCTTTCAGAAATGTTAAGTTCACTTTTGGATCTAATTAATTTCATGGTTTAGTTATGGAATCTTGGCTTGGGACCAGTAGGTTTTAAACCCAGTGAGTGTTTATGTTCATCATGATTTCCATTCTCATCTTCTGTTGTATTGATTACATTTTGCTGGAGTCGTAAAATGTACAAGATCTAGTGCTTCAAATTACTTTCATTAGAAGCTTCCTTCAGTATGTATCAGAATATTATATATGCTAAGATAGAAGAATTAACTTTTCTGATATGTGTGTTTTTGTAATTAGTCTAAGTTATGATTGTGTTTGTTTTTATTGAATTCTGAAGATGTATTTTCCCTATCTCTCCATCCTTAACTAGTGAAAATGTGCATAGAACCAAAATTAAAACAGTAAAGGAGTAACATAGGAAAAAAGCATATGAAAAAACAAAGTGCTCTTACTGGTGGTGAATATGTGTGTGAGTATAGAAGAGAATATTATTTTGGCACAGGAAAAACTGTTGGGAGGGAGGAGACACTCCTTGTACTATGTCATCAACATTTCTGATACATTTTTCAGGAACTGAAATGTTGATATTTTTGATAAATTACTTGGGATCTCATTTAAGCAGAAAACTAACTCTGAGCTCCTCTGTGAGCCCCTTAAAACAACTTTTTATCAGTCTTTTGCTCTTATTACAACTACAAATAAAAAAAAAGGGAAAAAAGAAAAAAAGTAACAACATGTGTTTTCTGCTTTATGCTTCCTTTTGGGGGAAATACAGAAAAGGGCAATTTTGTTTTCACCTCAAGGGTTTACTAACTCAAGCACAGCATACATCTTCTATTTTGGCTTTGTCTTCTAGACAGCTCTAAGCACGGACAATTAACTTGTCTGTAAAACACATAGTAGATGTGTGTAATGTCAGCACTTCGCCTCTGAAAGGAAAATTTGGGAAGGAACCATAGGTTTAAACATAAACCAGTTTTGCAGAGCAAATGTGTGTTTTTTGAAAAACTTTTTCATACTTTACAGATGTATTTTTACAGTGGAGAGGTTTCCCTTTCAATCATAGTTTTTGAGTATGTTGGTAACCATTGATGTTGATAATTACACACACGCTTTGCTTCTAAGTTTTTGTTTGGAATACGCAAATCTTTAGACAATCAGTTTTTCTGAGCTGACAGTGTATTGTGTTATAGAAAGTAGCTTCACCTATATTTCTCATCAGAGTTGAAAGCCATCTGTGTCTGCTTTTGGCTCCTTTTTGCAAAAATCCCAGCAACACTTTCTTAGTTTCCTCTACTTCTTTCCTCTTTTTTGTGTTCCTTCAGCATTTTCTGAAGCTGCAAAAACACTTTTTTGCAAGTTGATCATTACCTCTGAAGTTTGCTTGAGAATGAAGTTTTACGACAGGTTTCTTTTTTTGTCTCAAAGTGGCAAGCAAGCCAATTCAGAGAACTTTACTTGCTGGAAATGGAATCCTTCACTTTAGTGCTTAAAGATTTTCTGACATCAATAGACCTGAAGATATCTGCTTATACATTCCCACCACTTCCTCTTCTTAGAGCCACCTGAACACTCTTTGGACTGCTGGCATTTTAGATTCAGCAGTTTTTCATTTTGTTTGGCACTGGTTCTGAAGATATCCTTTAAGATAATGCTGGCTGTAGCAGATGCTGACTCTCAAGTGGCTTTCATGTAATTTCTCATTTGGATAAATAGCTCATTCAGGCCTGTGTCTGAGACCAGGCCACCCTCACAGAAGAAGGAACTAATTTTGTTCAATTCAGTCTTTCATACTAATAAATGGAGAAGGAAAAACATTATACTTCTGCCTCATGTCCAAACCACAATACCTATCACCTGAGATGAATGTCTGTTGGTGCTGGAAGCTGACATGGCTGACCACTCAGTGTAGGAAGCATGGTCTCCAAGGGAAAATAATCTCCTCATAAACACTCCTGAGCAGGAGGTGACCAAGTTAGCCTTATTTAGAATGCTAATGTGAGGGAAGCACGACTGAAGAAAATCTCATGGCTGTACTTGTGGTCTTAAACCACAAGGGATACACAAGGAATTCAGTCTTGGTAAGGAATTCCAGTGGTTTTTTGTTTTTTGGTTTTCTTTGTGGGCTGTGGGATTATCTTCTCAGTAGGACCCTCCTGGTTTGAGTTTTGAGCTCAAATGTCTTGAATCCCAAACTAATACTATAAATGCTGGGGGATTTCTTGGTGGCTCTGTATGTCAGTACATGTGTGTGAGCGTGCAAGCTTGGGAATGCATTCATTTCCATAGAAAGCTCAGTTTTAGCTAATGAACATTTTCTGATACGTTTCAATAAAATTGTACAACAAGTTCTAAAAATATTATTTCTGTCTGTAAGATGAGGGTTTTCTTCCTTCCATCTGGCCCCATTCATGACAGATTATTTATAAACTGACTGTGCTCAGGATGATTGAGGCTACACAGTGTTATGAGAAAAACATTCCTTTTTGTTCTTTGTTTCTTTTTTTTAAAAAAATTTTTGTTGTGAGATTGGCAGGAAAGAAGGACAATCTGATTGATCATAAAGGTTTGGACTTTTGACTGGTTGACTGGTTTGAGGTGTTTTAGGGGGTTTTTGTTGTTGTTTTGTTTTTCTTTATTCCTTTTTGTCAAAAGTCCAGCAGATAGGTGGTAACCTCTTCTGAGCTGTAATTTCCACCTTTTGAGTTTTTAATTTTACTTCGGTGGATGTATTAATTGGTTATTTCGGTATTAGGCATTCTTTCATGCCATAGTAAGATCAAATGCCTTGTTTGTATCCTGATAATGCTTTTCAGTGCATATCATGATGGTATGTTTTCCATGGAGATCACAGTTGCTAGAAAACTGTGAGGAAAAAATCCACCAGTAGGCTTTTTATGGTTCTGTGTTTGGTCTTTTGATATGATTATCTTTTGCAGCTGCAGTAATTATTTTAAGATCAGTCTTAATCTTCCCGTCTTTCATCCCTTGTTCAGGGCAGCTGTGAAAAGAAAACAGTGAACCAAGAGTTGCCCTCAGAGCGTGTCATAGGGTATATCAGCAAGAGGATTGTATGGGCCTCTTCCCTGTTTTTCACAAATCTGTGGGAGGCTAGCTCAGTTTTGATCAAAAAGTAATTTTTTAAACTAGGAAAATCTGAAGCTGTACCAGTTCCTTGTTTTTTTGGAAACTGTTGGCTTAGCTATGAGATCAGTATAGGTTGGTTTCACTTGGCTTGAGGTTTGAATGTGTCTGTGTTAATCTGTGTAAACTCATTATGCTGGCAAAGTGTGCCATCTTAGTTTATCTAAGCTCTGTTTTCATGATTTTAGCTTTCGTCATACTGATTTACATTTCTGACAGGCAACAATACATGCAGTGGTTTTTATAGTATGCAGCAAGTCATGATGTGTAACAAAAAAATCTTCTCATCCAGAGGTCTATTCAAGCAGTTGTATGCATTTTTTTCACCTCATCTTAATTTTTTTAAGTGAAAAGAAAACAAAAATTTAATTAAAATGACTTATTGATGTACTGTAGATGTACAGTATGAACTGGGTGAGTCAAAAGAAGGAATACTTGGACTATGTGTATGTATGTTTGAGATAAGAGGTTTGGACTTGATGTCTTTTTTTCTGCCTTTTTCTGTGTAATTTATGTAATTGAAAGTTATGTCAAAAGCCAGACTTCATAATCAGGCAATATTTTATATTAGTAATTAATAATTTTTAAAATCTTCGTTTTCCAAGAAGCAATTGGCTATGATTTAGTCATTTAAACAAATAAACCATTCTGGTTTTTCCTCCCATATAAAGTCATAGTAGAGTTTACATGGAAGGCTTTTTTGAAGGAGGTAGTTGTCTATTAGTGCTGACGTCTGAATGCCAGTTGAATATAGTTATAATCAGAGTTTAGGGATACTTCGAATTTCTGCTGAGCAATATGCAGGATGTGTCCTTTAACTTCAGAATTACAAAACCTAGGAAATTATTAGCCTTGTAAAAATCTGTATTAAAACAAGTCCCCAAACACAGAATGGCAGAATACCCCAAATTGTGGTCGGTTAAAAGGGTGTGCTTGGGAAACCATTTCTGTTGCAGAGATGTTAGTCAGTGGGAGGTCAGTAATGGCCTCCAGGCTTGTTGGACATTTATGAGGAATACTGGTTTAAATCAGTGTTAACGTCTCTGGTCACCTGGTGAAAACACAGGCATTACTTAATGGATCTTTTAGTTTTTCCTCAGGCTTTCCCAACAAAACACTTCTAAATAATACTGTTTATTACATCCTGGATAACAAATACACAGAAAACAAAAGAAATCACTCATTGCACTTGATAATCAAATTATCTCATAATATAATTTCTAAAACTGGTAGTATCACTTATTTGTATGATTTTTAACAAGAAGGTTGTTGCTTACTGAGTGAATATTATGTCAGGACTACAATACTACATCCAGTTTTCAGAATTTTCATTTCAATCACACAGTTTTGTTTTGGGATTAAATTCACTGTAGAACATACTCTTACGTGCCAAAGAACATTAGGAAAAAAACCACCAGGGCCTATTGAAAACAAAGGTGTGTGAAATAATCATGAGTTAAATGGCTCTTCAGCTGCTCCCTTCAGATAATCGTCTCCTCTATAACAATAGCTGTGCATCTGAGCAGTGAGAGTCATGCTCATTTTATAATAGATTCTTAAAGAAGAGAATTCATTTCAAACAGTGGGTTAGAGTTAAGTAAAACCCACTCTGATCCTGAGCAGAAAATCAGAATAGGATTTTTTTCCATCATCATTTACCTTTTCTGCTGTCTGCAGAAATGTCATTTTCCTGAGGCATGGAGACTCTTTCTGTATTTTTACAGAGAACTTGATCTTTTAGGTTCTAGTCATTAATGATTTCATAGGTCACAAACTTCAGTTTTTCTTAAGTGAGCATACTTGAGTTTTGCAAGCTTTGGACACAATGTAATAAACTATTTTACTACTGTTGATTATTGTCTATTATTAATGATATTATTTATACTGAGTTGAAAGTTCCTTGAAGATAGCTTCAGGGTTTTTTTATGTAAATTAATTACTAGGTCCTGCAAGTTTCTTAAGATCATCTAATTATTGTATAGATTCTGAACATTTTGGTACCTTTTAAACTGCTGTTGAAGGAAATGATTACACAAGATGGATACAGTGAGTAACGTTAAATGTGTGGTATGAATTTGGTAGAATAGAAGCAGTATGAGTTGAGGCTGATACTAAAGCTTCAATTTTGTGGATGGATAGAGATTTTTGTGTGTAATTCTGTCTGTGTTTCGTTTGGGTTTTTCTTTTCCCTCTAAGTGTATCTTTATTTGCTTTTTTTTCCTACAGATGAAAGCCAGAAAACTCTGATGTGGTGCTTATGTTGTCTGTACAGCAGTGAACCACAGAGCACTGTGGAACTGAAGGCCAACAGCTGGATACGGGTAAGTGAATGAATCCTTCCCAGGACTGCTTTGGATTAAATTGATTATTTAAAGGTGCTGCATCTATAGCATAGACACACTGTCATTTAAGAAACTGCTCCAAAGACAACTTGCATACATCTTGTGTTGAAGTGTATATTATTCTAATTATAACACAGTCACTATTATTCTCATTTTAAATTCTACAAGGAGGAGGCATTTTACATTTGGTGGTTTTGATGGCTTTTAACCAACTAGATTCACCAGGTCTAGTATCCTTGACTAGTGAGCAGCAACCACAAATCAGAAGGGAAGCAAGTGTTGCTATTAAAAATAAAGAACCTTTCAATTAGGGTAAAATAAATAACCTGGAGAAATGCCATGGTTTGTTTTGAAAGTGATGTATATTTGTTCTGTAATTTTATTCTTTTTTGTTTTTGTTTAATCTCCTGCCTATAAAGAATTTAATTGTATCCAAACTTTCTTCAAAGAGAGTCAGAGAGGGGGGGGGGCAGTGCTTGTGTGTGGATTTATATTTAGTGACTTAAAGAATAATGAATCTCTAACTTTAATCCCAAAATTAGGGTTTTGCATGGCACATCTGTTCATATTTTATATATTTCCACACTGAATTAACAAAGCACATGAGCATGTATATAGCTTGCTGCACATTGTTTCTTAATACTTTACATTGCTGAATAACAATTTGAGAGTGCAGTTCTGTTGTGTCCTTGCATTTTTCATGGGTCCATGTAAAAATATGGTAAAAAATATAAATGGAATTTTTAATATATTTTTTTTTATCTTTTAGTCCTCACAACTAGTGAGAATGTAGCAGCGTCATCATTATTTATGTACAGCTCTGCTAAAGCTGAAGATGCTTCTAGATTTCTCTAGGTAGATAATTTCTTACTTACTAGTTTATTTTGTATGTCAGATTATCTAGGTATGCGTGTAATACTAGGATGTACAAATTACTATAAAATAATGGATGATGATGATGATGGAGATTTTTATGTTAGTAAACAACTGTTGTTGATTTAAAAGCTGTAGTCCTAGAAATATGTTCTCACAGTCTTTTAGACGGCCTTGGATGCCTGTATATACCTGTTTGGTGGGCTGTACCACATACCATGAAAATTTGAACAATTTAATACTGAGTAAAATCACCCTTATTTTCTTCATTTTCAGGAGGCTTTTACTGAGGTTACTATACTTGTAATTCAAAGTATGGCAAGGCTTGAATGCCAAAGTAAAATGATATTAAAAAAACCCGCTCTGCCTTTTCTAATGTAGTCTTGCTGCTTTCTTATATTCTTCGCAATGAAGTAGGAGAGGCACAGTAGTATGCAGTTAGTTATCAAACAGCAAAATTTGTCATTTTTGGTTTTTAGTAGCGTAACATATACCTATGCATTAATGATGCATGTTAATAACATATGCGGTAATGATGTTAAGCGGTGAGGGAGAGATGTACCCAGACAGTCTACCACAGATAGCTTTGGTTTCTGGGAGGGGAAAAAACCAATTGTCTTAACTTAACAACATTTGACTCATTTGATTAATGTAATTGAATTGACAGTATTGCTGATACAAGAAAAAGTATCAGGTAAGCAGGAGCAAACAGTTGGAGATAGGTGGGGATGGGACTGCTGCTTTTATCTTACACTGAAACTAACATGTCAAGTATTTGATTCAAGCTGCCCTGTAATCTGCGAAAATTTTTCCACCTACTCTGTATGTTTCAGTCACCCGTAATAGCCACTGTGACCTGATGGGTCAAGAGTTAACCTAAATCTTAGGAAGGAGGGAGGGCATGGAGGAATTCAAAGCACAAACATATCTTACTAGCTATTTTTATCATTCAGCACTTACCTAGTTGCCTTAAGTGGGTGTAACATAGCATTAAAATACAGCAGGTGGGATTAAAAGAAAGGGTATTATTAAATTGTTTTCTATAATTAGTAGAATTTCTTTGCAGTTTCTTACTGCCCAGTGGGTATCATCACAAAGCTTTTTGAAGAAAGTGTTTTTATTTCCCTTTCCTTTTCATCACTGTAATTCTAGTCATCTGCAGTTGTGATACAATAAGGACTATCATGCTTGTTTTTATGGAAAAACCTGAAATAAATGTTTTGCTACTCTTAAAGGTTTTATTTTGCCATCTGTGATAATGATTTATATTTAAAAAAAGTAACACACACACACACACACACGCCTGTAAATCCTCTGACACACCTAGTGTACATTTAACATTGTTTCTTCCTGAACTGCTTTTTCCTTGTTATGTGTGTCTCAAACGATTGTCACAGAAAGGGATCAAGACACATTTTTTATGAGAGCCATAATTTGAGGTTTTCATCAGCTCTTTTAATATTGACTGGATGATCAATCTCTGCAGTGATTTGATCTGACCTCAGTGTTGGTAATATGGCAGGAGCTCTTTACAGCAAGGTTATTCACTTGTGGAGAAGGTGCCGCATACGTTGTGGTACACTGGGGGAAAAAAGGCCAAAACTCAAAAATTTACAGTCTTTTGGGCACAGGAAGGAAGGTAGTTTTACGACCACATGATGTAAAGGGAATTGAAGTCCAGAAAGAAATTTTAAATAACACTCCGGAAGTTTGAATGCCACTAAGGTTTTTATAGAGAACTTGCCTGTACTTGGAATGAAATGACAGATAATCTAAGGTATTTAAGCTCTCCATGGAGGGTATGGATAGCCATCCATGACCACACAGAATGGGGATCTGTATCAGGTCCATGCACACTGACGCAGGAGCTGTGTGAAAGGGTTTTACCCAAAGGAACTGATTTTCACCTTCTACAGAAGTGATCTTCTGAGTGGCTTTGTCTTTTGGTCCAGCAGTCAATAGCTCATTTTATTTCCTCAGCTTCATACTTCGGCATACACTGAGGAGGAATACTTAGTTTTTAAAAAGGCAGAACAGTTCACTGTGTAGATCAGCATGTATCAAATAAATTGGGATCTTTGGGTATCCATTTAGTTGATGATAGAACAAACAAAACATCAAAAAAGCAAAGCAAAGGAACCAACCAAACAAAAAAACTCACCCAAACAATAAGTAGAAGTCTGTAATGGAGACAGAGAACTTTGCCTGCTTACCATTAACTACTACATCAACAACAGTTTAAAGTTTCTTCCTAGTTTCATAGGTTGTAAACTGGCTTGCATTAAAATTTTTCTCCCAAAATGCCTAGTTGTATCTGATTGGAAAATTATATTACTCAGTCACGTTAGTGTTGAATCTCCTCCTCCCTTTGCTTTTATAGCTATGTACATTGACTATGAAATTACACCTTGCTTTTTTTGTCATGGCAAGTCTCAGTTCCTGAGGAGTGCTGGGGCCTTTCAGTGCATCTTTGGCTAAGGTCATTGATAGGAAGACTAATCTCAAGTCTTTTGTTTTTAGCTACTAGATTGCATTTTCAAAGTTGCAAAAAATGCATTTAAGGCTAGCTTACTTTTTAACTTTCCTGCTATTGTCATAGAAAAGCTGTGTTGTTTTTAAGGGCAGGAAGGGTAGCTACCTACTTGAAATGCATTATTACTACATTTCTGAAACCAAGATTGTGCAGGTCTGTTAAGTCTTTTAAAAGAATAAATTGTGAAAAGAAGTTTATTGAAATTTAATTAAAGTGTGCAGTGTAGACTGCAGTCTTTTTAGGATTAGATGCTACTTAAAATGGTAGATATTTTTGGTTTTGTTTATGACTCTGAGCCATAGTGTTGGAATCCAGGTTATGTAGGTCTTTTGTATCAGGCACAGTATAGGAAGTCAAGATACATGGTGCCACAGATTTCACACTAATAAAAACAATAATGACCTGATGAAACCAGTCTAAAAAAGTTACTTAGTTTCTCCAGCTGGCCTCTTCTGAGCAGAGATTTTTGGAGCTGTGAAGTAAGGTTGGTTTTAAGAGGGACTTCTGTCTGATGGGGCTAGAACAGCTTCCTTTCACTGCACGTTACTCTTGCAATCAATCACATTGCACCAATTGAAGCAGGTTTCCTTTTTATTAACTTGGCCACACTTTCTTCTCTGCTCTCAGTTTATAAGATGTGGTTATGAATTGTTTATGGCTTTGGAATTTATTTCAAATACTACTTTTATTGTTTTGTGTTGGAAGGCTATATGTACTTAGGAGAGTGTTACAGTCCATCTCTTCAAATTGGGTAAAACAGAAAGTTAATATCCTTTCTTTAAAATTTTGTCTTTCTTTTTCTTTTTTTTCCCTTTTTTTTCTAAGATTTCTTTTTTCAGTGCTTTACTATGCCTCAAAGGAATACAAAGGAACAAGAATATATACTAACAGCATAAACATAGGAGTGGAAGACGTCTAAGGCTTGCCCTGTGTTTTTAGAGGTGTTTTTTTTGGCTTGGACAAGTTTTCCTTTCTGAAAATATGTAGTTCTTTTGCAAATCTGTATCCCGTGCATAGCCATATCTATCCCCATCTTTCTTATAAGCCCCCTTTAAATACTGGTAGGCTACAGTAAGGTCTTCAGACCTTAGAATAAGACAGTTGTATTTTCTTCTTTGTCTATTTTATGGGTAGAGGCTTATGTTGTAGGATATATGGCTTCTGTGTATTTGACAAAATATAGTATGCTGAATATGTGAGGCAAAGTTTGAAACTGGACACTGTTGTTTGTAGAACACAGTAATGACAACTTTGTTGCTTATTTTGATAGCTGTTTACTAATTTAGAAAGAGTGGTGTATATTCTTATATACCAGTAGATGGCAGTCTTCATATTACATACAGGTACACATATATTAATTTTATATTGATATGTACACAGTTTTCTGTTTCACAGCATTCTAATAAATACTCTTCCAAGGAAAGATGAACTTTAGAAGCCAGTTTAGAAGCCAGCTTCCCTGCTACCCTTACTGTATGGCATTGTTGTCTGGTGTTGGTAGCACTAGTGAGAATTCTATGTTAAGATTCCTGACATTTTTGACAGCAGTACAGGATCCTCACTAATAAGAAAATAAGAAAATACACAGTGCATTCAGTTGAATTGAGTTTTGTATTTTTCTGCCCATAATTTTCCCACAGATGTGGAAGAATTCTATCTGTGTTTTCACCTGTTTTGATAGTGACTGATTATTGATATTTATGGGGGTTTTTAAGCACTTAGGGGTTTATATCCAAGGATCTGTTACATTGAAGAGTATATGTGAACAGTTTAGAAAACGGTGGTTCTGAAGTGCTTACAATGAAAAACTCATCATGCAAATAGCTTGAGAAAAAAGAAGCATAAAGAAGCAGCTATTCCTTTTCTCTAGCCTCCTGCTTCTCTCACTGTTACAAAATTACAAGTAATATTCTGAACAGCACAGGTTTTTTTGTATTTCCCCTTCTTTGTCTTTTCTTATGGTTTCATAATAACTCATTTATCTATGGTCATGCTTTGTATTTTATCTATTCTGAATGTTTTTCGTATGTCTCTCATCGTATTACTTGGTTTCCTGCTCCCATGTTTTAATTCATTCTGTCACGTTTTTTTACCGCTGCTGCTTTCACGAGTTTATTTTCCGTAGGCACGAGATTTTCCCCGCGATGTCGGGTTCAACAAATTACACCTTATTTTGTGTCTGTTCTCTTGTCGGCAGCTAGCCTCTCCCAGTGCACGGGTCAGCTGTGAGAGCCGGCGCCGCTCGGAGCCAGGAGATGGCGATCTCCGCTCTGGGTGCTCGCCGGTGTGTCCCTCACACATCGCTGCCCGCGCAGGGAAGCTGCCACTCACACCCGTGACACAGGGATGTCACTTAGGTGTTGTTAGGGATTAGAATAATGGTAATGTTGTTGCGGCCTTTCCCAGGTGCTCCCTGGATGTGTTTTGATAAAAAGGCAGGTGTGATGGGTTGCCTTTAATTTGTTAAAGTTACTGTAGAATGGCCAGGGCTGGAAAGGTCCCACTAGACCAGGTTGCTCAGAGCTCCATCCAGCCTGGCTTTGAAAGCTTGTGGATGGGACATCCACAGCTTCTCTGGTAAACCTGTGCCAGTGCTTTACTACCCTCACAGTAAAGCATTTCTTCCTAATATCAAATCTAAGTCTACTTTGTTTTAGTTTGTATCCATTCCCCCTTGTCCTGTCGCTACATGGTCTCATAAAAAGTCTCTCTCCGTCTTTCTTGTTGGCTCCCTTCAGGTACTGGAAGGCTACAATTATGTCACCCCAAAGCCTTCTCTTCCTCAGTCTCATCCCAATTCTCTCAGCCTCATATGAGAGGTGCTCCATCCCTCTAATCATCTTGGTGACCCTCCTCTGTACACACTCCAACAGGTCCATGTCTTTCCTGTGCTGGGACCCCAGAGCTGGATGCAGTGTTCCAGGTGGGATCTCACACCAGGGCAGAGCAGAGGGGCAGAATCCCCTCCCTTGCCCTGCTGCCTACGCTGCTTTGGATGCAGCCCAGGAAACAACCGGATTTCTGGGCTGTGAGTGCCCATGGCTGGGTCATGTCCAGCCTCTCACCCACCAGCACCCCCAAGTCCTTCTCCCCAGGGCTGCTCTCCATCTGTTCATCCCCAGCCTGTGTTGGTACCGGGGGCTGCCTTGATCCAGGTGCAGCACCTTGCACTTGGTTCAATTGCATGAGATTCCCATGGGCCCAGTTCTTGAGCTTGTCCAGGTTCCTCTGGATGGCCTCCTGTCCTTCAGGTGTGATGAGGTCTCATGAGAATGACAAATAAAAATGAGTGCACCCTCTAAGGAAGGACCAACTTTAAGCATGACTTCTGCAACAAAATCAATGGGTATAAAAGGATGTTCTTACAGAGTTAGCATGGACAGACCATTCTCTGGAGCTGGTGAAAATAAAAACTGGGAATTAGCTGTTGTACATTATGCTTTATCTTCAGCTATTCTGTGTTACAAAAGTTCTTCTTTCTTAGTTAAAACTAAGAGCAATCATTAAATAAATATGTCTCATAAAAATGGAGACAAGAACAGTCCCATATTTCCTGCTGCTAATGGTTGCCTGTTCTGGAGGCTTTTGTGAGCACACAACAGATTCTGGATAATTACAGAATAGTGATCCCTTTTGTCATACTGCTTTGTTTATGTTTGGAGATTTTTTAGATTATTCCTGTAATTTATGATTGGTTAAAGCCTTGAAGCACTGGAACAATGTTTTTTTAGAAATTTTATTGTTATGCTATGCAATTATTAGTGTTCTTAACATTCATGAAAATTTTAATCCAATTTTTAATCCCACATAGGCTTGTATCTTATGGAGAGGGTGGGAAATGCCAGTTTTAATGTCTGAGTCAACTGTTATTTCAGACATGTATGCAAAAGCTATACGTTCATGTATTGTGTAAAGTAAAACATAAAAATTAGATGTGTCTGAGACTGCATAAGGAAACTGAAAATAGTAAAATCTGTGAACCAATTTGTAAAAAAGACTGAAAAAAACCCCAGTCTTACAAACTTAAAGGCTGACTCACAGCTGAGAGATTGTGGTGTAATCAGAATTTGGAACAAGTGGTGAGATACATGTTAGGACATGTAGACCAAAGTTGTGATTTGTTGTATTCATCAAGCACCAAGTGGAGAACTAGAGCCGAAAGAAAGCAAAAAAAGTTGTGGCGGTCAAATCTAAAGCATGGGGAAATGGAGTACTCATTTTGTCAGGGCCCTTATCAAAGAAAATCTGACAGAGGGGGAGGAAAAAAAAGGTGAGCTGAAAGGGCATGCAGATCTAAAAATACTTGGTGGAACTGAATAACTTTTGCCAAAAGCTGTGGACAAAAAAAAACCAAAACAAAAAATACCTACCAGTTCAGCAGAGTAGTACTCACAGTGCTGAACAAAGCTGAAAAGACCCAAATATTCTGTGATTCTTTCCTGAAGGCCATCTGTTCTAAAGAATAACTGGTGTATTTTTTGGCCATACACAAAGCCAATCCGACACCCATGAAAGATTACTCATTTAAATATATAAAAAGAAAATACGTGATAATAACACAAAAAGAGAGATGTTTCTGGCTGGTGCCAGATATTAAACTTCCCATAACATCAGGCTTGTTTTTAGAAAACAAGTTCAGCCCTCTCCATAGGGGGAGCTGTGTTTGTTTACCTGGTTGTCATTTGGGCTGGGTACAGCAGTTGCTTTTTGTCACCAGATGGCAGGAACATATTTTCTAAAAATCAAGAAGTTCTGTGATTCTGGAAGAAAATAATAATACCCAAATCCAACAATAAGATCATCGGAAGCTCCAAGTCATTTTTGAAAGAAGCAGAATTCCTGAGCTAAGTGAAACAAGAAAAAATGGCTTTGCACAGGTGTAACACACCTGTGGAGAAGAGTAAACAAGACAGATTGTACTAAGAATACCATGCACGTGGATGGACTGTATAAAAAGTCTCCTGAATATGCTTCATCAAGTGGCCTGAACCGTCCTTATGTTGTGTACTCTTGTGCAAAACTGTTCAAGAATCAATCTTTCCAGATCTTGAAAGGTTTTCAAAACAGAATGGAATAAATATTTATGAAAAAGTGGCCTCAGTTTTTGTGACCATGTCTGCAAAAAAAACCTCCAGAGATGGTATCACTGCAGGCATGTCAGTTAAAACAGGAAAATGCTGCTGTTTGTGCCATGGGCCTAACAAAAGCAAGAGTAAGAAATCCTAGTCTTCCACTGACCTCAGTTCATGCAGTAAAATGCTTGTGGGGTTTTTTTTTTTGGTGACAATCGAGCTTCAGCTTAAATGATAATAAACGAGTTGTGGCCAAAAGGTCTGAGAATAAATTCAGAAATGAGAAACTTCTCACCTCTTAGGTATCATATTTGCAAAGGTAAATTCAGACCCTGAACAGAATGCTGTTGGCTGGAAAATTCAGTAAGCATTTGGAAAAAATTCAGTGAGGCAAAATGTAGATCAACTCTTAATTAATGTAAGATCTATGGGGAATTATAAGGTAGAATTGGGTTGTGAGCTGTAAAACCTGCCTGCAGAGGCAGATGGCAGCACAAAGGAGCACATGGTGGGACACCGAGGTTTGTCTCCTCCGGACCCTGGGGGAGGAGGTGTCACAGGGCAGAGCCCTACGGAGAGGAGCCTGCCGGGAGCTGATGGATGGGTGAACAGCGAGTGATCATCCATAGGAGGACACTGAGAAAGTGTGTTGCTGATGTGGCAACACCCTATAAGGAAATACTGTGCCTTAGAAAAGTGTATAAAACCAACTCACTCCTTTGAATAAATTATTCAGATTCCCTGCCTGTCTGGGTCTGTGATTCAATTGCCGACAAGATCTGAGAGCGTTCAATAGAGAGGCTAATTGAAAAGACTTATTAGTGACACCTGGTGAAATTGAGACCATTATATTTCAGGGGCAGTTGAGAGTAGCTGAGTGACTGCTATGGTTGGTGTGAGGATAGGCTGCTCCACAGGGGAGGGTGAGCGCCGGGATCTGCAGGTGAGGAGAAGGCAGGTGCCAGCTGTGCCTTGACACAGAAATGGCACAGGTGCACAAGGAGAGCAGAGCAAGTCCAGTGACAATCACCAGGGTCAGCCATGAGTCCAGTGACTGCCACACCAGGCCCACAGTGACGAGGCAGGCCCAAAGTTTAGCTGTGATATCATGGCCAGGGGTCAGGCTGCAGGGCAGCAAGGTGCATGACCAGTCACAGGCACGGCTGCAGCGTAGCTCAGGCAAGGACTAAATGCCTTGAAAGCGTCCCTGCCCATGGTGAGTGGGTTGGAATGGGATGATCTTCAAGATCCCCTTCCAATCCAAACCATTCCATGATTCTGTGTAGGTTGTACACAGAATTGGAATTACTATATTCTCAGGTGAAGAATGTTGATTTGATTTTGGAGCCAATATACTTTCCATCTTTCAAACTCATTACCTACTATATTTATTTGTATGTACACTTTGTCAGATGGTTAGGAAAACATTAGAAACTGTTAGGAAAGGACATACATTAGAAGTAATTCAAACATAATGTAAAGAGCTTTTCTTTTCTTAAAACATATTATTTTAATAATTAATTCTTTCTAGAAGAAAATCTTCAAGTTCACATTTTTCAAGGAAACAGGAATTTAAGGTAACGTGAAGAAAATATGTAGTGCACAAATTATAGTGAACCTCAATGTCTGTTCTTTAGTTTGCTTTTTTAAGTTAGGAAGAGTCTAAATCACTTGTGAATTGTCATTCCACAGGGGAAATGGGCCCCAAGACCATCTTATGCAAGAAGTACTAAAATAATGTTGGATTTGTAATAAAGGGTGTCTCTATGAGATAAGAATACAACTTTAATGACATATATGGGTAATGTGTCTATTAAAAGGCTTATGAGTTGCTAGAGGACATACTAAGAAACATATTTTTTCCTTCTTATCTAGACAGCTTTGAAAGAAGATTAAGAGCTGAACAGAGATATCTGAGTTAAAATTATGAACATACTTCACCTGCTATTTATTACTGAGAAAGTTAAAGGAGAAAGAATCAGTGTCATAGAGCATAGTTTTAGCATGGTTTTTATACAAATACAAAAACCTTTTTGGTGTCATTTTCCCTCTCTAGAGGGAAAACAATTTTAGTAGTATTTGTACAAAGATAAATAACTAGTTGGTTTGGACTATTTCTTACCTTTGTGATAGTATCACTGATAAAACAAAAAATAATCAGAAGGGAATGTCAGGAGGGATGGGGAGGCATGGAGCAGGGGATCTAGTTTTCCCTAGCAGTTGTGGGAAGAGGGATGTCTGTGTTCCAGGAGGCATGCATCCAAGAGACAAATGGAAAATGTTAAGTCTCCTGGAGGCCAAAGTAGTTCATAGTTAATCACTTTCTGCGACTCACTCTTGTGGCTTTACAGATCTTACGGCTTTTTTGGTATGTTTGGAAAAGCATTGTCATTCCTTCTCTAACCTGTGCAAATAATCCTCAGGACCTTTGATCACTGCAAAGATCGTAGTGTGTTCCTTCAGATGAAAGACATCTGATGGTGATTAACGTACATATCTTGTTTATACTTTTCCTATTAATTTTTTTCTGTGTTTTTCCCTGCTCCTTCAGGAGTCTTTGTGGCAGCTTTCCCCAGTCACTATATATGGAATTCACCCTTGCCTTCCATCCACGGCTTATATCTAAAAGGGTCTAAAGATACTTCCTCAAAGTGGTCTGGAGTGGCTGGAGATGAATGGGCATTTACTCAGTCCTTGATTGTTTTCATTCAGCCTTGCTTGTGATATATCCTTCTTCCCTCTTTTGCTAGGTGGTGGCACACTGGTTAGTGTAATACCCCATAGTTACAGCCAGTAGACAATCTGTGCTTTTCACAGGAGCATCTGCAGCCAACTCCTGGCAAAATTGTTGAAATGCTGCCTCATAAATTTGTTAGAGAAGAGTGCAATAACACCTGTGTGTTGTGCTTCCAACAATGGTGTTGTACTGCTTAATTTCATGTGATGAAACACCGAACAAAATCAAGAGAATGCATGTAGTATGTTTTGAACTCCTTTACGACTTATTGCAGAGATCAGAATTCAAAATAAAATTTCTGCTTAGAGAACTGCTACTTGTTTTGGTGTTTAGGGCTTATTTTATTGTTTTCAAGGTTGTTATTGCTATTAAATATTAAATATTCTTAAAGAGAAAGGGAGAAGTTACAGGGTCATCAGAAATGTTCAGTGTATATAATAACAAAGTGACAGATGGAATTCTGATATTTTAGTACTCTCTAGAGACATGTCTAATCTAGAATTCACACAGTTCTTGTGCTTTAAAGATCTAATGCAACAACTTAGCTCATTATAAAGATGTGGGATGAATGGGTGGTGTGTCAGTCTATATCTTTTGGTAGTTAGGTCAAAGTGAGTATTTCAGTGGTAGATGTGACTGGCTATCCTACAAGGCAAAATGTTGTCATAAACTTAAAAGAGAAGTATTTAAAGTGTCCAGTCTTCAGACCATTTGTACACATTAAAAATAACTTGCTATTCAAGTTCAATGGTTTTCTTGTTGGACAGTGCTTACACTGGGGTCTTGCCGCAACAGATGCAATAGATTATAAGAAGACAGCAAGTATAATAATTACAGCATGGAACAGACTGCTGGCAGATACAACAACGTAGCATTCTCTTTAATCATAGTGCTTCCCATAATGTGGGTGGCCACAGGCTGCAAACATTTCAGTCAATCCCCTCTCCATGCACCAGTGGTTGTAAAACAGAGCTGAAGTAAACAGCATTCCACAGACCATTAAGGGTTTTTAATTGTGAAAAAATACAGCTTCCCTTCACCCCTCCTTTTGGCTGCTTGCTTCTGTCAGCTGTTACCTACCAAATCAGTTCTGCTTGAAGTAAATAGTATATAATGTACTATCTATGGGCTCTTTAAAATGTTTGTTGTGCTCTGTTGGGCTTTTGTTATTAAAATACGTATTACTTTAAAACCTGAATGTTTTGGTGGTTTTTGCAGCAAGAAATAACCTTTGCCGTTAAGTTAAATGCTGTATTATGTTTAATTTAAAAGCTTTTCATCTTGTTTTCGTTCTCCCACGTTTTTCCTTCAATGCCCAGTGTGGTTTTGCTGTTTCTGTAAAATGCTTTATTGTCTCTCTAGCCATTAGCAGAGTACTTTTTCTCCAGCCAGAATGAAGGGGAAATTACTGGTTTTTTTTTCACTTTGTGGCCAGTTTACTCCTTTGGAAGCTGATTTCACCTCCTTGATGTTTGACATATACTCATCTGGAATTTTGAGTTTCACGGAATAGATTTAAGCAGCTAAACTTGGTGTCATGGAAATAGTTACACAACATTTACAGGCCTTTTTTTGAGTATGTAAATCAGCTGCAGTTGAGAACAGATGATTTCTTCTGTTTTATAAGTGCATGTGCATGAAAGGATGTATTTTGATAGATGAGTTTTTACATTGTAATTAGGCATATGTGGAATCAAGTATGTAAATGAGCTTGAAAGAAATGTCTCAAGTGTCACTGGGTAACTGATAATTCAAAGTCAATTTTCTTTTGAATCAAAACAGAGGACAAAAGACTCAAATGAAATATAGGCATGTGTTTAAGATCTGATGCAATTAATTAAAACCCAATCACTTATTGAACTCCTATTGCAATAAGGGACTTTTCAACTTTTAAAATAATTGTTAAAATTCAGTTTTAAGAATCAAGTCAGCTTGCTCTGCAATGAGTCCCAAGGGAGTAAAGAGCAGGCACTTTTCTCTGTCCTATGTGCCACTAGTTTGTGTTCCAGGTAACAAGGACTTTATCCTTTTGAAGTGAGTGCACTTCCTAAGGTGTACACACCTTAGGAAACCCATGTCTCATAGCAGTGTTTGCTAAAAATTTGACACATCTGCCTCTTAAACTTGTTAATGTACAGTTCTGTTAAAGGTTAAAGACCCCAAAATTCTTAGGTGTGGTTAGAGCAGGTGGCTTCTGGGTGAGGGGGAATATTGCAGTGAAAATGGGAATTGACTGATGAATCAAAGATGAGTAATTGATACAGTGATAGTACATATTCAAGATTTCTAGTAGAATATGTTGTAAAACCATTTAGTTCACAAAGGATGGGAGGGTGATAAAAGATGTTAAACCTATTTGTACAAGAAGGGACAGGGGCTGGAGCGTTTTAACATAGTGAGAAAACATTTTAGAATGAAGATGGCTTTTCACATACAGCACATAAATGATTTCTAATCCTTGTCGTCTTGAAGTTTTACTGAGTTCACTGCTGTTGCTCTTTCAATTTTTGTAAAGTCAGCCAGAGGGAGTTCTTGGTAATTTCTAACATTTTGAAGATTATACATCTAAATAGTTAGTTAGTCTTCTCACTAGCTCTTTTGAGAATCAGCATTTTAAGCTGATTTGGACCTTCTCTGGTCACCTGTAGATAGTTACCTTGGTAGGATGTAAGTGAATTTGCAATGTTTTCAAATTTGCAAGCATTACCATAGTCTTCTGGTTGAAAATAGAACAATATTATGAATGGGCTGGGAGAAAATAGACCTCTCTTCTTCAAATATAGTTCTTTAATAATGCCAAGCTAACATGATTATAAAGGATTTCTTGACTTCTGGGCCAAAATAAACAGAAGCTAAGTATGTCGAAGAGCAAAATGAGAAACCAAGAATTCTACTTCCCTGCAAGGCTGCTTGAGCTTTAACAGCAAGTGTCACAATTTGCTAGCCAACTGACATTTCTCAGAGCACTTTAGTTGTGCCAGGTGGCTCTAGTAAAGAATAATGATTTGTTGCTGAGACATAAAAAAAAGTCTCTATTTGAAGAAATTCTACTGGCATTAGATACTTTTGCTCAATCTAGCATAACTGTGACCAGCAGTTGTTGTATCACCATTATAGGTGTATTTTGTGGTTTTTTTGCTAAGAAGTTCAGTGGACATTTTTGTCCCCTTAAACTTTTAATGGCATGATATGTAGGAAATCCAAACCCAAAGTGATTAATTTTTCCTGAATATCATTGTAAATTAGGTATAGTATTTGCAGTGGGTACCTACTGGAAATATAAAAATCAGACATTGGGTACATATATTCATTGAAAAAAGCATAAATTTGAGATTATAATTTTTCTAGAAATTATGGAACTCACAGATTAAAAGTGAAACAATTTTACAATCCATCCACTCTTTCTAAACTTACTCATCTCTCTTTTCCACATCATTTTTGTGTGGATTTAAGGAATTCTTCAGTGGGAAGCTTGTATTTTGGCTTTTGAAAATTGTGGAGGGAAGAAGGAAATTAATTCTAAATCTCTGGCTAGTTAAACCAGAGAGCTTTAAAAAAAAAGAAAAAAGATTTATGGTTGACTCCAGTAGAGCTATTGAATTTCCTTTTGTAAGTTAGTGTAAATGTGTGTTTTATTTCAGCATCAAAAGTCTCCCCTCTTTTAAGAAGAAGAGTAATAGCACTTTCTAGGTGGGTGTTTCTTAAAGAGAAAGGAGAGCGAAAAGGGAAGGAGATTTGAAACTGCTTTTCCTGTCTGAGGCCAAGAGCAGACTCAAAGCTTGCCAGCCCGACAGTTCTTTAGCTTCTTTCTTATGATTTCTGAGGGTTTTGTTAGTGACTTGCAGATGGAGCTTAGGCTTTGGAACTCATCCATTAAAAAGATGCATGGCCTTAGCCACAGTAGTAGTGCAACATGTTTTCACTGTAGCGGTGTCGCAGAATGTAACTAAGCTTGAATTGGTGAGGGAACAACAATGCAGCCTTCCCTTCCCCTCCCCATAATTTTCTTTTCCACATTTCATTTGGAAATTAGGATCATGTAACATTTTTCATCCATTTTAGGAAACAGAGGTAGAATATGAGCCTAGTCTTTTTACTAAGCTACATATATGAGCAAGAGTAATACAGTTCATAGCATACTTTAAGGAAAAAGCATATTTGTCTCAATGGTTTTTTGACTTTTTTTCAGTTAAGTTTTTCTAGTAGGTTTTCATGGTCCTGTAAGGTATTTTTGCCATACTTTTTTACTATTTTTAAAGAGCAAATTGTAGTTACGATTGTTAAAACATTAAGTTAAGGAAATTGGCCTAATGTAAGAGCATTTAAAGCAGCTTTACTGCAAACACTGACTGAAAATGAGCCTGCTTACGTTCTTCAGGGACAGAACAGGGTTAAGGGCTCTATTACATCAGATATAGTGTGGAGAACTTCACAGAATCTGTGTTTTTGTGTCTGGGAATATGTGAAAAGCAATGAAGTCTGTGTATTAATTTTCTGAAAGAATAGTATTATTCCTGGGGTTTTTGTTTTTAACCCAAAAGCAAAATTAATTCAGTCTAGTCATTTATCTGCAGATTTTCTGTAACTTGATCACATGCTTAAATGGCATGATCCTTGTCTCTGTAGGAGTGTTTAGCAGAATAATTTGTTTATGATCAACTAGTCTGTCATGGTTATCAATGGAGATTTAGATGTAGGCATATGTCAGACGTTCCTTCCAAGTGAAGAAGGACTAAAATGAGAAGCTTCAGTAAATCCAGAACATGTACTTGTGGCCAGCAGTTTTATTTAGTGTGCTGGTATAGAATTTAGCTGATGAAAACCATCCCGTAGATGCATGTATCCATAAACTGTGCTGAAATAAGAAAACTTCCTGACAGTAAATGTCAGAAAGAAATATAGGAAGGAAACCCCTCCTAGCCCTATACTTAGGGACTTTGGCCCTAATTAACTAAATTACTTAAGAATATTTCAAGCTTTCTTAATGTTAATTGAAACTGAAGTGATTTCTTTTTTGCAGAAGCTCTGAGTGGTTACTGGAATAGACTCAGTTTGGTAAAGTAAACAGGTTATGTTGACTAGCTAATCATTGAAATGTATGTATGTATGTACGTAATTTAACATTTTGTCTGTCTGAAATGTGCTTTTACCAGTTTTAAAGGAGAAATTGCACATTTTGGTTACATTATCGATGGTATATTTAAGGATATTTTTAACAATTTTTTACTATTTTTTAGTGTATAAAATATGCTCTTACATACTGATAGTTGTTGTTCACAAATATATGCCATGTAATTTCCTCTAATTGATACACTGAGAATTTTATAAACTGTTGAGAAAACAGAATTGTTTTGAGTAAAACAGTGCTTTGAAAGCTAGATTATATTTAGATCTCTATGATGTTTGATACCTCATATTCTTTTACATTTTGATTTTGGTCTGCAAAAACCTATTTTTCTGTTTTACTGGAGCCATGGAGCAAGTGAGCAAGAGGTCTTAGAAGTAAAATGAAAAGTCACAGACTTTGTTGTGGATGGATAAGTGTGTGGAAATAATACGAATTGTGTTATGTCAGCATCCCACTCCCAGAATTGATTTCATAAACAGTTGGTGGAATGGTCTCTAAATGAACATGCTGCTTTGTCATTTACAGACTTAGCCACTATGATTCTTCCGAACTGGCTGTTTATTTCATAGTAAGAAGGTTTTAAAAATACCAAACCTGTTTGTGTTTTATTGTCAGTCATTTAATCTAGAGGATATGGGACACAATAAAACTCATAGGCCTTTGGGCAGGACTTCTAAGAAAATGTTGCTAAAAAATATTTACAGGAGTTTGGTTTGGTCTGAGCTGCTGAAAGCTAGCAAACAAACAAGTTAACTTATATTTAAATAAATTAGAACAATGTGTATATCTTATTTACTGAGGACTTTGTTTCAATTATTTAGGAAGTAATGTGGCCTGTTAGAATCCTATTGTGTGGTACTTTTAGAAAAAACCTATTATATAGTATTTTAATTTTTTTTTAATAATGACTGGAAATATTGTCTAATTTATCTTTAATGTTGTAATCAATTATACAGTTTCTAAGTACTTTTTTAGCCAGATTGGAAATAGATTTGACTTCTTGTCTTCTAGACTTGTGTTGAAAGCAATGGGCCATCTGGCTGTAGAGGAAACGCCTAAGAACAACATTGCTGCACAGACTATTGAAATCATTGACATACAAGAAATTCTCTCCAAAATCTGGTTAAATGTGAATAAGAAATAGCACTTACTTCTAAAGCTTCCTCTGAATAAGATGTAGTTTTTCATATTATACCTGCTTTTTTTTTTAGCAGATCTGAGGAAATCTGGTTCCCCTTGAAGCAGATAGAAAGGTCAGAAATAAACCTGTTACTAGACCAGATTTCAGAAATTTCCCCTTGGGTATCTGTGCTGTACTTACTCCAACAGATTCACACAGTTCATAATTTTCAGCAAAGTGTCATTAATGGTCTCTTTCTCAAAAACTCACTGCACTCTTTGTTTTCAAGGAGAATATACTTTAGAGAAGTATTCTTTAGAATAAATGATAGATTAATCAGTTCCATCCTACTCTTCTGTTGCTTTGATAGACTCATCCAAGATGGCAAAAAAGAGTTCAGTAGCATCATTGGGAAGTCTTAATCAGTGTCAGGTTTGAATGGCTTATCCCAGTGAAACCATCCATCTCGGCTGTTCAAAATACTTTGGCGCTGTTGATTTTCACATCTGCTTCTGAGGACATTCAGAACCATAAATATTTTGGAAAGAGTGTGTTGAGAAGTTTCCAGAAATAAATTGGTTTATCTGGCTCCCCTGGAATGTCTTTGAAACTGTGTCATAAATTCCAGGACAATTGCTGCACAAATAGACTTACTGGCATAAAACTTGCCATCCTGTAATAAAAATCAAGTTCTGTTTATGTGTTGATGTCTAATTTCAGAAGTAATTGAGCCTTTAATTCAAGGTTCTATATTTTTCCCTATTGACGTGTGCAGGAAAATATTGGCTATTTCAGAAAGAAAAGGGGTAAAAGAGATTTTGTACCCCTGCTTGGTAAATACAGTATCAGAGACTAAAGCGCCTCCTGCCTTGCTGGATTGGTGGACACTAGATGAGTTGGTATCTGTCTTGGGCTGTGTTTACTTAAATAAGTGGAGGGACAAGTTCTGTTCCAGAAGAGTAATTTCCAGGCTTTCACAGATTCATATGCCTCATGACATGATTGTCTCTGAGTAACAAAGTTATGGAGTAACTCAACAAATCTCTTGTAGTACGTGGAAATCAGCCTTCACTTAAAGAGGAGTATCAAAAGATTTAGCTTAGCTTATGTGAAAACTGTGTTAGTTGCGTAGTCCTCTTTAGAATCATGGAGGTTGGAAAAGACCTATAAGATCACCAAGTCCCATATTAACACGGCACTGCCATGTTGCCGCCTCAGCATGTCCCCAAGTGCCACATCTACACACCTTTTGAACGCTTCCAGAAGTGATGATGCCACCACCAACAGAACAGCCTATTCCAATGCCTGACTTCCCTGTCAAGAAATTTTTTCTAATACCCAATCTAAACCTCCTGTGGTGCAATTTGAGACCATGTCTTCTTGTCCTGTCACTGAGACTGTAACAGAAGAGACCAATCCCCACCTGGCTGCCCCCGCCTTTAAGGCAGTTGCAGAGAACAGTACGGTCTCCCCTCCTTTTCTCTAGGCTAAACAGCCCCGGCTCCCACAGCTGCATCTCACAGGACCTGTGCTCCAGACTTTTCACCAGCTCTGATGCCCTTCTCTGGACTCACTCCAGCACTTTAAATGTCCTTCTTGTCGTAAGTGGCCCAGAACTGGCCTTGGGATTTAAGGTGTGGCTTCACCAGTGCTGAGTACAGGGGGACAGTCACTGCCCTGTTCCTGCTGGCCACACTATTACTGATACAGGCCAGGATGCCATTGGCCTTCCTGGCCACC
This sequence comes from Corvus moneduloides, assembly GCF_009650955.1. NCBI lineage: Eukaryota > Metazoa > Chordata > Aves > Passeriformes > Corvidae > Corvus > Corvus moneduloides. Next base: position 37,854,555 of record NC_045511.1, read on the forward strand.
TGTGCACACACTGGCTTGTGTTCAGCCACTGTTGACCAGCACCCCCAGGTCCTTTTTCAGCTGGGCAGCTTTCCAGTCTCTCTTGCCCCAGCCTGTAGTGCTGCCTGGGGTTGTTGTGATCCAAGAGTTGGACCCAGCACTTCACCGTATCACACCTCATACCACTGGCCTCAGCCCATTGAATCAGCCTGTCCAGATCTTTCTGCAGAGCCTTCCTACCCTCCAGCAGATCAGCTCTCCCACCCAACTTGGTTTCATCTGCAGACTGACTGAGGGGGCACTGTAGAGGATCAGATCTGAGCATGTTTTGTCTCAGACATTCTGAGTATTGCTACAGGAAAGGTGTAATTGGAGGAGAGGGTCCGTGGAGCTGGGGCAGTGCTGCTCTGAGCCAAGTTCCTATTCTGCCTTGAGACTCAGTCCCCCACCCCCACCTCACTTCTTGGAGAAGGGCTGGCTGTGCATGAGTGAACAAAACTGTGTGACAAGTCTAATTTACATAAAAAGGCATGCACCAGGTATACTATAAAAGGGAGTGAATCAGGTCCCCTCTTTATTTTTTCTCTGGCCTTCTTTCTTTTTTCTCTCTTTCTCCTCTTTCTCTTTTGTTTATTTGTCTTGGTATCCTAGCTCTGGACCATCCGCATGACAGGACCACTGTGAGATCTAAGGTCTGGAGATAACAATTTGTTTTCTTCCCTTGCTTTACCTCAGCAAATCATACCCTATCCCCATACTCCATACTGAACTTTGTTGTGGGAGTGGGGAGATAGTGGAGGTATGTTACGGCTTGTCAACCACCACCTTTGAGTCAGGGTGTTGTGGTTTGTGAGCCACAAATACTGGTGTGCTAGCCAGCATGTCTTGTAAGTATTTAAGGGCTTGCTAGCCAACACCTTTTCAGTCTAAGCAGTGGGCTGGTTGCTGTAGTTAAGACAACTGCACAATAAAATAGGAGTTTCCTGACACATGGTCTGGTGTCTTGTTCAGCCTGATGAGGACCTATAATGAGCATCACGCCCCATACCAATGGGCTGTGACATGCACTTGTTCCCTTTATCCACATCATCAGTAAAGATGTTAAACAGGAATGACCTCAACACTAAGCCCTGGGCAGCACCAGTAGTGACTGGAGACCAACTGGATGTAACTCATTCACCACCACTCTCTGGGCTGGCCATCCAGCCAGTTTTACACACAAAGGGTATACTCAGGCCTTGAGTAGCCATTTTCTCCAGAAGAGTGCTGTGGGAAATGGTGTCAAAGGCTTTACTTAAGTAAAGTTACGAAGATGATAAAAGGTCTAGAGAGGAAGCCATACAAGGAGTGGCAGATGTCACTCAGTTTGTTTAGCCTGGAAAAGAGGAGACTGACAGGAGACCTCATTGGGGTCTTCAGCGAGGAGACTGAGGGAAGATCTCATTGGGGTATTCAACATTCTCATGAAGGGAAGAGGAGAGACAGGCACTGATCTCTTCTCTCTAATGACCAGTGACAGGACCCGAGGAGATGACATGAAGTTGTGCTGGGGGAGGTTTAGGCTGGATAATAGAAAAATGTTCTTCACCCAGAGGGGGGTTGGGCACAGGAGCAGGCTCCCCAAGGAAGTGGTCACAGCACCAGCCTGACAGAGTTCAAAAAGCATTTGGGCAATGCTCTCAGGCACATGGTGTGACTCTTGAGGATGTCCTGTGCAGGGGCAGGAGATGGACTCGATGATCCTTGCAGATCCCTTCCGCAGATGATTCCCCACTCAGAACATGATTCCATGTAAAAATCCAGGTATACAACATCCACAGCCTTTTCCTCATCCAGTAAGCATATCTCCTTGTCAGAGAAGGAGACCAGGTTAGTTAAGCAGAATAGCTTTACTGTAGGATAGCTTTACTGACAGATACATGGGGTGATAACCAGCAGAACAGTCACTTGTTTTCTCCATTTGTATTCTCAGAAATCTTTAGTTTCAAGTCTATTCTCATTCCTTCCATTTTCCTGAGTGAATTAATTTGGGATAGCCTCTATATATATAAATCTGGAAGTCAGGAGTAATGTCAAATCAGGCCTCCACTATAGGATCTTGTAGATATGAACCAATGTGCTTACACTGATAAAGAAATGAGTTTATGTCTTTATGATAATGCTCATAGGATTATCTGCCTGTCAAAGATATTAGAAATCTCTCTGCAGTGGTAGATTTTGAATTATCTGCAGTATTACTCAGTATAAATTGCATCAATATAATAAAGCGACTGGCAAGGTTGTTCAGAGAAGCTAGTCATTGTGAGGGCTTTATTATTCATTAATTCAGTTTCAGGTTGAATGGGAGTTTGTCACAGAACTTTAGTCCTAGGCCATGGGGATGGATTTCTTCTCTTGCAACTAGAACCAAGGTGGTTTCCTTCTTACTTACTCAGTGGTGAGAGAAATCAAGAAAAATAGTCACTTCTGATATTACAGTATGCCTGACTGGTGTTCGTTCTCCCAAATCAGCCACCTTGATTCTGGAAATGCAAAAACAAAAGACACCTTGTTATTTTTCCTTTTGAATGCAGCATTTCTGCTGCAGATTGATCCACTTTCCTGGCTTGTAGAATGTGGTATTAGTGGATTAGACAGTGAATGGTAATTGATTCACTGCCAGGAATAACTGATGATTATGTAGATCTACAGTTGTTAATTTTGCTGGAGTAGTGTAGGATCTCTGACTGATATCATCAATACAGGAGTGCATTTAGTACTGACAGTTTTTTTATCATGTACTTGAATACCTTGCAGGTATTGATCTTGAAATGATTCCTTAAAAGTCATCAGGATCAAATTACTGATCTCTCTGACCCCAGAAACCCATACTGTGGCTGTGTAATATGTCATGTTTTTTGATGTTCCAAAGTGCTTTTGGGGGGCATTCATAATGTAATAGTGGAATCTATCACTATGTTTGAATATTTGTATTGCTTGCTGTATATGTGAGAAAATCTGAAATCTTTTAGATTTCTCTGTAGTACTTTCTGAAAGAGATAGTTTCAAAAATGAATGAAGAAACTTAAATGGAAGAGAATGTTGTTTTACACTCAGTCTTGGAGCTAGTTTTAACCAAATTCTACAGTATGATGTGAAATAATGCTTTAGATCTGAGAATGACTGGATTTTAAACTTTGTGAACTTCAAACCCAACTGTTTCATTGCCATTTAGTTAAAAATTAGCCATTCCTGGTTTGCACTGTCTTTTTGATAATCAAGTTAATGATATATAGGACAAAAGAGGATGGACAAATATAAAAAGAATTACCTGATTTTTTTTTTTTTCCTCAGTCAGATTTTCTTATTAGAGAGTGTCTCTTGGAATGGTTTGTTTCTTTTATATTTTCATGTTCTAACTGGAAAAGCTTTTAAGAGCAAGAAAGCCTTTAAACTGAAAAAGACAAATGCTTTAACTTATTGTTAACAAATCTCTTATGTTTGTTGCATGTAGGGATGTCTCAGACTTTCCACTGCAACAGTGTCAGTAAAATGGAATACATAAGACATAGAGCTAAATTTTAAATGTTTTCCATCTTTAATACCTTTTTGACTTATATATACCTAATAGCTCCTTTCACCTTGACTACAGTATCTCCTTGCCTTTGTTTCCCTTGCCCCCTTCTGGCTGTTCAGAGGTTTTGTACATTTCAAGAGAAAAAAGTCTGCAAATTCCTTGCATGGATCTAGTAAATTGAAAATGAAACAACAAAAACCACCAAACAAGTAAATAAACAAACAAAACCATAAAACAGTACCAAACCAAAAAACAGTCCAGGAAACTGTTGTAGGACATATGCAGACTCTGGTGATGTATAGTAATTTTATCTTCTCTTTTCTTCTATCACTTGGTTAACACTGGCCGTTACACAAGGGTAGGGGGAAAGTACTTTTGAAAGTACTCTTCACAAAAGGTGTTTGATTATTTTTATCTTTAGGAAAATTCTGGTTACAGAAAGGGTCATTAGTTAATCAGTTCTGTAGTGTTACAGGTGAATATATGGGGTTTTAAGCTACTCTCTCATTTAGCTGTCATTAGCTGCCATGTCAACCTGTCAAATCCTTTTCAGAGATTTTTGTGTTTATTGTCACTGGTCAAGTTTTTTGTAAGTCTTTCACTAAGCAATCCAATAGATTTTGTACTTTTCAAGCCCCTTCCTTACCTCTAACAAAAGTGGGATCTCAGGTTTGTTGTTGTAACACCTCTTTTATTTTGTTTTCAGCTTGCAGTTTGGTCCCTTGTCTCATTCTACTTGGCAAACTGTCCTATTTTGTAGGAACTAATTGTCTGAACCCTCTATAATGTTCTGAAAAGAAAATTTAACTTTAGTAATAGTTGCAAAAGACAACAAAAATATTGTCTTGTACAGTTTAATAGATTTTAGCTTTCACTTTTGACATATTATGAGGCTTGTACATTTTGAAAATCTGCTCTTTTCTGCTTTTTCTTAAGAATGCAAAAATCGAATGTAAGTTACTACTTTGAAACTCTGTTTTGCAACAGCATTTTCCCTCCTCTTTGGTTTTAGGGAATTCACTGAACGGCAATAGAACAGCAGTTTCTCCTGTTGAGGGCTATCTAGGAAAAAAGGTTTACAATGAAGGAAAAGGATATTTAGGCATTTAACATAACTCTTCAAGGTAGTAAAAGAATCCTGGAGTATGATAAATAAGGTATCCCAAATGCTTGTAACTTATTTTGATAACAGTGAATTTTCTTAGACCTCTGGTGTACTTCTGCTGATTCTTCTCTCTCACATCAATCAAACATGGAACACATAGATTGAATATATCTAAATCCAGGATTTCTGAAGCAGTTGCTCAGGGATGTTCAACAAAAGCATGTATAAATACTTGAGTTTCTGAAAGGAGGAAATGACTTAATGAGATTTCTATTTTTTTTGGTCTCAAAACCTTTCATGAGGTTCCTCTTTTTATTAATAAGAATACATAGAATGAAGCAGTCTAAACCCATGAAAGTCACAGAGCATTCATCTGAACTTTCTTTTAATAATATATTTTTTAAATGAAGGTCTTTTTCAGTGTATACTAATCCTAACCCTCTGTTACAAAGAATTTTATATACTTAGTGACATACAAAGTATAATCTAGTTTATCCTTTAAGTGTCAGTGATACATAAAGCCCTGAAATGAACCCTAGAAAGGGAACATAACTGTTGTTATATCAGCATGTAGCAATCGAGAACAGGAAGAAATGAAAGTTGTAAGAAATACAGAGCAGATTGTTTGATAATCAACATAGAACTACCTCTCCCAAATCGATTGGTCTGACTTAGAATCTATCATCAAAGAATTGCTTAGGTTATTGTATGATGTACTTAAAAGGTTTTAATGAGATGTAAAGCATTTTGTAATGAAACTGGTAGAAAAGTAAATGTCAAGATAAGGTTTTATCGTCATCTTCTCAAGATAATGAGGAAATTAAGCAAATTACATTATGAGGCCAGACCCTAAATCCCAGGACATCTTGAAAGAGTGACATGGAAAAGTAGATGCTAATTTCACACTTTCTTTTCTTGATCATGGTACTGATCAAGACTACAGATGATTGAAATGGCTCCCAGAGAACTGAAACATAGAAAGGTCTGTATGATTTTGGTGTGAATGGTCTCCATTGCTATTGGACAACTGCTGAAATCGTGTGGTGTGTGTGAACCCACACTTGATTGTAGCAGCTGCAGCATTTTCCTGATGCTTGGTGGGAGCTGTCTGCTCTTCTGTGTCAATGGTGTGAAATGGCCACAGCCGATCAAAAGACCTTACCCCAGACAGAGTTCAAAAGCTGTCATACCTCCTTACACAGCTTGTTGTAGCCTGGTGCTTTATTGCCATTCTCTTGATTTCCCAGAGTTTGCTGTGCCATCTCCTTTCTTCTTCTAAGTGGGAAAGTAACGAAGCTGAAACTAGTACATTTGTATCAGCTCTGGGCTACACGTCAGCGGATTATTATTGTCACTTGGTTAAAAATGTAAGTATTTTGTGTAATTGAGATTTTGTTAATAATAAATCACCAGTTTATAAGCACATACATGGAGCTGTCATTGTGATAAGGAACATGAACTGAACTTTGTTTATCTTTTCTTACCTTAGTTACTTTTACAACCTTTTAAGGGAAAAAATGAATTGGGAGATCTCTGGACAAATGAGAATTTTTTTTATTAGATTACACTGTAATAGATGCTCATAAAAACAAAATTTCCATTGCTGTTGTGCTATAATAAAAAAACCCCCTATTCTATCATTATTTTTCCCCATGAAGTTAAAATTATATTATTGTTTTATGTATTAGAATGTAACTTCTGAATGTTTTCTTTACCGTATCCACTGCATTTAAAATGGGAAATGAACCCTGAATGTTAGGTAAAGTCACTTTTATATTTAGGATATATAAAAATAGTGGGAATAATATTTCATAATACATTGACTTGAATTAGATAAAGCATGAAAAAATTATTAGTAATGGTCTTCTGAAAGTTTTGCCTTAACTCCTGGGGAGGCAGAGCTAAAATGAACATAATTTTAGTTTTAAAATGTATAAAGTATATAATGTGCTACAATAATGTTTTGCAGTACAGTTTGTTCAGTGATTAGGAGAGCTTCAATTTGACATCAACAGTTAAAAAATAAAAAAAATCGAAATAGATGAACAGAGAAAGTTATTAACATTTACAGTACCTCAGTCACATAGAGAACCATGCAACTAATGTCTGCTTATTGGCAGTAAATGTAATGTATTTTATTTTATTTATCTTTATTTTATTTAACAGATGGTCGTTTCATTAGTAACAGAACTCAGAGAAAACCAGTTCAATGGACTTAACATTCAGGGGAGGTAGGTGTTATCTAAACATAATTTTGGTATGTTTTGGTTTGGGTCATTACAGTTCAGTGAGGATCATTTTACAGTCTTGGGCAACTTAGGCTTCAGTTGAAAAGTGTTGGATACATATGTAGATAATTTAAGGTGTGAACGAGCTTGTTAAGTTGGGCTTCACCTAAGAGTTTATACTTAACCTAGGAGTCACAGAATGGTTGGAAGGGACCTTCAAAGATCATTTGCTTAATGCTGCTGTTGTCACTGTTTTTCACATGATCATGCCTTTTTGCTGTCTGATTTGTACCTTTCTACTGACCTTGAAACGCTGATCATAGTCTTTTGTTGGTACTGTAAAAATTAGGTCATTTGAATGTCAGTAGGCGCTTTTGATTGCATGTAAATTGAATGAATTGCAGCTAAAAAAACAACTGAAAAAATGAGGATAGATATTTTTAATATAAACTATGAATTAAAGTTGTGTCTTCTGTTTTAAGTTTATTCAATGTACTAAATTATTAATAATAGAGTAATAAATAAAAATAAGCAATACTTATTTAATAAGTAAATTATTAGTGATTAAATAATTACACTAACAGTGTCATGTAATAAACTAAATGAAATTGTTATTAAATAGTAAAATAACTAATAAGTAAATTAAAACATTTGAATATTAATAAAATTGGAATAATTAACAGTTAATTAATTGAATTAAAGAAAATGCCTGTGCACATTCTGATGTCCTTAGAGTCAAAAGGGATGCTATGAAGAAAAGAGTTTTATGACCTATTTTATACCACATAGCTTGTAAAATTACAGGAAACAAGAAGCTGATTGAAGTATCTTTCTTGTATCATGCGCCAAAAACTTGGCTCTTCTCTCTGGTGAGAAAGGTTAAATGAGCTGAATTAGTTTAGAACAGACATTAGTATTAAAATCATGGACACAGTTAATGAGGGGTATCACAAAGTTTCATTCCATGTAGGAAATAAACACCCACATTTTAAAAAGTAGGATGAAACAGACTTAGCTTGGTTGAGATCGTTGGGAAGAGGAATACTGGATTTCTGCTGGGAGAAAGGGAGAACTTTGAACTTAGGTGGACTTTTGAGTGTAGAAATTGTGATATGGCTGTTTATTCAAATTCCAGAGGCAAAAGTAGTCTGCTTTTACAGGTGTACATTTTCTCCTTTCTCCATTTAGTGATACTTTAAAAAACTCAGATGACAGTGTCTGTGCAAATTCATGGTACACAGTGGAGTGCATTGTGCACTATTCACCAAGAACATATTTTGAAGATTATGTAGTAAACTTAGCTAATCCTGCATAAGGAATTAGAAACATAATTTTGCAAAGGGAACTGATTTAGAGTTTCAGGTCTGTGTATCCTGGAAAATACTGCTGCACAATAACATCTTCCCAATAATTACCATTCCTACAAAAACACTTGTAGCAAAAGTGCATTTTGAAGTATTTCAGTATAAGAAGACTTAAACACGTATTTAATCAGATAACTACTCAGAAATGTGCATCTTTGAAAATACATCATGTTTTATTTCTCTCTCTGTTTATATGATAATGATTAGTACCTCATGTCCACAGTGCTGAGCAGCATCTTAATTCCCCTCTCAGGTCTTCAGGGGTGATACTGGTAACTCCCCAAAGAAAATAGTTTCAGGTTCTTGCAGAGAATGCACTTCATTTAGTGAATCAGGAGAAACTTGCAGGAACTCAGGGAAGCCTTTTACGAACAATCTAGCACCTTTTAATTTGCTAGAATTCAGTATTTCATAGTTCTTGGTCTTTATAAGTGTCTTCCTGTCAAAACTACAGTTTCATGTGCTAGGAACAATATATATTCTCTGGGAAAGTTGTGATTTCTTTTTGCAAATGTAGTCTCTGCCATTTTAATTTTTTTAATGTTCCAAAGGTTCCGTATTTTCTTTATGTTCCAGATTCCACTGTCTTTGATAATTTCCAACCACGTAGTTTTAGTGAGAAGATCCAATGAGTGGTTCGTATATTAAGATCCAAAGGTGCTGCATATTCCTTCAGCTGTAGGGCTGTAGATCTGTAAGCAAAAATTTTTCAGCTGAGCACTTGAAGACAGCAGGATTCATAAATTGTTTCTGTTGAGAGGAAAGAGGGGTCATAAATTGTTTCTGTTGAGAGGAAAGAGGGGTTAAAAAAGCAACAGGAGGCCTGAAAAGCAGCTAGGTTGTCTCTTCTGGAGTTCCAGGAAACTTACATGAAAGCTATGAATCTGTAATCTTCCATCACTGGGAAAGACAAAGCACTGTCTAGTAGGAAGGACAGGGTGATGGAACCAACACAACTGGTTTCAATTCAGAATTGTGTTGATATCCCTTACATGGTTTGCTTTGAGCATTTAAATATCAAAATTTTATCTGACTTCTTAACATTCTGCACACAATAAGGAATGATATGTCAACAGTCATTCTAGTAAATAATTTTTCAGCAGTTAAGTATGCATCTCTTACATTTAATCTTCTGTGATTAATTAATGTCCTTTTTTTAGCTTAACAGTTTAGAAATTATGACTTTTCTGAAATATGAACTGTGTTTATTTTTTCCTTCAGCATTTCAGCCAGTCGTGTAAATGCTGTGTCCATTTTCTGTGTGCCTCTCATTACTTTGCCTGACCTAACTCCATTGCTGGAAACTCTCCTTCTTTACCACGGAGGTTCATCAAAAGAAATTCTCAGTTCAGAGTTTCTAGAGGCTGTGAATGAGGCCTTTTTAAAGTAAGTAGCAGGGTTTGTGTTACTGTTTTGCTTTTTCATAAAGATTATCAATTCAGTTCAATGTCTCTTGTCTAGGTTTGTATGCTGAATGCACTGTATACCTGCTTTCTAGTAAAATACTACCTTTGCATTTGAATAGCAGAGCTTGTGGGCCAAAGCAGAATTTTACACTGATGCACAAGTTGTGGCATAGCAGCTTTAAATATTGGCTGGGTTTTTGTCCCACCTATTCCCTAAAAAGGAGGTTAAAACCTTCAACAGATTTTCATAATTTTGTGGAAATTGTGATAATTTTTCATAGAAATGTCATTTACCTGTCATATAAGTATATTAGGATTCCTAATGTGAAATTTTGGGAGCCATTTTAATTTTTCTATGTGTAAGATAGATCCTTATGTTTGATGTTTTCATAATTCTTTCCAGTTTTGTAGTTTTTGTTTTATTTTGGTTGTTTTGTTCTTTTATTGGGGTTTTTTTGGTTTTTGATTTTTGGTTTTGGGTTTTTTTGTGGTTTTTTGGTTTGGTTTGGTTTTTTATTTTATTTTGGTTTGGGATTTTTCGGTTTTTTTGTGAAATTTGTTCTCCTGGTTTTCAGCAGATTCGTTTTAATGAGTTTGAGAGAGGAGCAATTTGTGAAATACAACTTTGTTTGTTTGCTACCACTAAACCCACTGTTCTGATAAAATCAGTCTATGGATGAAAACCAGCTGAGTGAAGCTGAACATCAGTAAGGCTGGCTGTGCCAGGAAAGGGAAGATGTCAGGGAAAGCACAGCCTACTTTTGCTTGAGAATTGCTTTGTTCAACATGCAGCTGAGGCGCCATATTATAAACAAATTTTTTATACTAGAAAATGTCCCTTGTGAATACTTTGTCAATTATCCATTTTTCTCCTGTTTTTAATCAGTTTTAATTGCTTCCTCTGTACTCATAATTTCTGAGATGTTCTAATGAAGATTTTTGTGGTGATCCATTGAGGACTCCAGACAAAAAGTAATTAATGGAGAAGTACAGCAACTAATCCATACATGTTAGTAGAAGCTGAGGAAAAGGAATGAAAAAGGCATGTGGAGGTTTGTAGTAAAAGATGTGCCCAAAAAGACAGAGCTGTCTTTCACTCTTTCACTTGTCTGTGTTTTGTGGCTTCTGACTGTATGTGGTCCACAAGTTTGGAAGACTTTGAGAGAGCAAGTTCGCAGGTTCTGTACAGATGGTTTGTTCTCATATCAGTAAGGTGATAGGCAGTCCATCATGACAGACTTCTGACACTTCATATTGTGAGTATGGCCATTCTTTGGATGGTCATAAGAGGTTCTTCTGACTGAAATAAATGTCTCTTTTCTTAACTTCTGAGCTGCTTGCTTATCACAGTGAGCAAAAATACCTGATTTCACATGGCTTTTGACTAAGGGACTCTTGCAGGGTGCTCAACAAAAGTGCATGGTTTCCCTGAGGGCAGATACAGGCTCATGCATGCTTTGCATGATATATTCCTGGACTGAACTCATGTGGTCTTAATGTGAATGTGCTTGTATTTTAATTTATTCCCCACTCTGACAACTGAGTTTTATTCTCCTTAACTCTGTTGTGTTTCAAACACATCTTCTTTCTGAACATGGGTGAAGCCTGCCCCAGAAAATAGGGCACTTGCAGGCCTCCAAAGAACGCTGAATTGTCCCGGTGGGACCATCTGCAAGTTCAGCTGTAGGAATATAATCACTACAGTTAACTTCCTGTATTGTTTTTAAATCTTAGAGTTGCAACACCTCTATGTGAGCTTATTAGCTTTCTTTTCCTGCCATAATATCTGTAATATCTACCATGCTACCACAAAGAAAGCAATAAAGTTGGTAGTAGCATAATTAGCTAATCTCTTGTCATTCTTAATTTACTCTGATGTGCGTATGTGCTTTAATAGTAATACTCAATAAATTAACAGCATCCTGAAATTGAGCACTGCTTTACCATTTTGAAGTTCTGGATACTTTGATGTATTTCTTGTCTTCACATGTACACTTTAAGGTCATTCCATAGTATTGAGTAGAAAAAATACAAGCTTTGTAATGAAATTCAGAATTCTGAGAGCTGATATTTTAATGAATATATGGCAAAAGAAATACATTGAAAATAGATCCTAAAATGTCATTACTATTCTTTCTACTGGTATTTTTCTTTCTTATCAATTGCTTTACTTTGCATATACTCTCCAGGCTAATTTTAGGTTTTTTAATCTTAACTTGATTTAAGACCAATGCAAATATTTCTTATTATTTATGTATTGTTTTGGTTTTGACCTTTTAATTTGCAACTATCACAATAGCTACAAAAATATTCTATGATGTTTGTGCTACGATATCTCTTCTTGGGTGGTTAGTTTAGTGTATTTTGATTCATGCTGGTCCACACCGTGCCCTTTTTTTGTAGTGATACAACACTATACTTCAGCTGGGTAGTAGTCGAAGTCTTTAGGTGAAGAGATAACTTGTCTTCTTAACTATTTTTCTTTTAAATGGCTCTGGTCAGCTGGCAGGCTGAAGACTTACCTACCTCTAAGTAATTTCTTTTTCCTTTTTTTGTTCTTTTTTTCTCCTTTTTGTTATTGTTGGTTTTGGGTTTTTTCCTTATTCCTCTGCAAAGATAAGTAATGCTTTGCTTATACAGCAGAAATATTATGCAGGACCTTCCTGCTCATCTGTCAGTAGCTGTCTGCAGTGCTAGTACAGGTTGGAGAGAGCGCAAAGGTCCAGGGACAGGACCTTTCTTGAGAGATGAAGGGAGCTCCAGACTTAAGCCTTCTGCTTCCGTTTGATGGGATCCATCATGACCAAATTTTTAGGTTTTAAACACATGTGGTAAAGTTGCATTTGTAGATTATGGTGATTTCCTGTCATTCTTTGCTATTACGATTTGCTGTTGAACAGGCTACTGTAAACAAGATTTTCTCTCTCTTGCTTCAGGTTAATCTTCGTGCCTTCGTTTTCCCCAATATGTTTAAAAAAAGAAAAAAAAGAAAAGTACATTTTTTTGTCTTCCTTCCAGTTATTCAAGTAAAACAGTATTTTTCTCTCTAAACCAGGAAGAAGATCTCCCTTCCTGAATCAGCTGTCTTCAGCCTTTGGCTTCGTCACTTACCAAGCCTTGAAAAAGCTACCTTACATCTTTTAGACCAGTTGTTTTCCATTCAGTTGAATTCACTGGAAGAAGTGGCTTGTGTCATGAAAGACTCGTTGCTGGTATGTGCAACATGTAGTACATTTGATAACTGCTCTTTCCTGCTTCAGGAGTGAGAGTTTTCAAATATGTCAACGTGTAGACATACATCAGCATAAATGGCCATTATGGGACATCCGGCTTGTTAATGCAAGCCAAATCTTGAGTCTTAAAAAGATCACTAATTTTTAAAATTTTTACAATTAATTGGTAGAAGAGAAAAAAAGATTTCATGCAGTGATGAAGAATGGGTAAAAAAGTGAGGATCCCCCTGGTGAGAGTGCTGAGCACCTTCCTCTGTCTTAAAAAATTATAAACTCTGGCCAGGAAGGATTTGAATTTGTTTTTACTTCAGTCTCTGTGCCCCTGGAGTTCAGGAATCTAAACAATTGGAACCCCTTGTAGATTATTTTATTATGGACTGCTTTGTTACTTGGTTTTATTTGCAAACCTGGACAAAGTTCTTAATGCAAAACATTTGCTAAACTGTGATTAAAATTTGTTTTCAAATTCTGCGCTAGGTGGAGCACCAAAAATCTTCCTTAAGAGAAAACTGTATACTTTTTCCAAAATAATGAGCTAGTTGCAGCACTAAATGTAAATTTAATTGTTAATTACAGTGTGAAATTGCATGTGTGCAATGCACTCAAATTATATGTTTCATAAAATGGCAGAAGTAAAGAATGGCATAAAGTATCTTATTTTCAGCCTGTGAAACGGCTTACAGAGTACGTATTCTAGTCGGGAAAAGAATGCTACCTTTAAGTATTCTTCCTTTTGAATCTGCAAGTCTCATATTTAGGGATCCAATATGATACTTGCAAATCTCATAAATGCTTGGCATCAGCAGTTCTTCATATGTCACCTGGGGATTTAGATATATTGCAGCAAACAAGGCTATATACAGGGTCTGTGCCTAATTTTCCTATACAAGATAAACTGAGTTGTATATAGTGTCTGGTACTACACCACGTACCAGGTGAGGAAAAGAAAAATCTCTAAATCTAAGTTATAAATACCTAAAAAGAAGTCAAATATCTTTTTCAAGTGTTGTTTTTTGTTGTTTATTAAAAATGTTCACACTTACACTGTCTTCACATCCTGATCTCTGAAAAGTATGGAACATTATTGTGCTGGCACACTTAGGTTGTCTTTACTTGCCTCTGCTCCAAAGACTTTGTGCTTTCAAAATAAGATATTGACAGAGTGGCAAGACCAGTGCAGCAGCTTTGAAAGCTGGTTTAGAGATCCATCCTGTGGACAAAGACTGGAATGAATGAAGCCATAAAGAGGAGAGCATTTCGCAGATGGATATTGATGATTGATGGGCATTGATAAGAAGGAGGGTACATAAATGGGAGATGGCATAACAATTAAAAACAACAGGATGAGAAGCTTCAGAGAGGCAATATAGAGGGAAAATATTGTGATCCAGAAATCGTGTTCTAAATGTATAATGATGTTTTGTACAACATGTACATGGTACTGTAAAGATATACTTGTGTGACATTAAATCAGTCAGCCCTGATTATACAAGAATATGTTAATTTAGCCTGCCTAAAGGATATATAAGTATTTATTTAGGAATACGGATGTGCATTTTTTGGCAGTTGGATTATGGTATTTTAGGATGTATGCTCTGTTTACCTTATGGATCTGGTAATGATGGAATCATGAGACAAAACTAGATTTCTACTTTCCTATTTGGAAGAAAATCTTTAGAGGACAAACAGGCAGAAATATGCTAGTGATTTGATTATAGTGCATTATAAGAAGGAAATTTCAATAAGCTCTTCCATAATTGCATTATCAGAGTAATTTATCTAAATCAAGTATCTTGATACAGTAATCATACTGTACATAAACCTCTAGAGATCTAAGGTACCCAGATAGTTGTAAACCACTGTACTTCTATTATGAAAGAAACTTGGTATGTACTACTCGTATATTTTAATTCCAAGAGTAATTGTTGTGTGATGGTCCACTAACTTATGTTTATATGGCGTGCTATTATGTTTGTGTTTGTGGCTAAACTGGAATTAATATTGGAAGTCCTGTAGTTACTCAGAAGTAATAAAAACAAGGGAAGTGACCGTCACAGCTGGTCTCTTAGCTTCTTTGGAATTGGGTGGGTGAGTGGATGTCTTCCTTCCTGAAGTAACTTTAAGGTTTGTATGTGTGCATTAACAACTAAACTTGCAGTAAATACATATACTAGTATTTTATACTTGACCAGAAATGGATAGATATGTATATACATAGATTTTTAAAGCCTGTGTATGTAAAAAGAGATGTGATTGAATCAGTGTCATTTATAGTTTGTGTTTGGTTCTGAGATAGGTTTCCAAAGTAGTTTTATTTCTTTCATAGGTGTGTTACAAGAAAAGTGCAATAGGTTGAGAGGGCTTACAATTTGTCAGCTTCTTCTTTATAAACCATCTGTTCTTGCTGCACTTTGTTTTCCACCTTGTCAGCTTAGAATCACAGAATCATTACAGTTGGAAGAGACCTCCAAGACCATTGAGTCCAACCTTTGACTGAACACCATGTCATCTAAATCACATCTCAAAGTGCTATATCCAGTTGTTTTTTGAACACTTCCAGGAATGGTGACTCCAACACCTCCCTGGGCAGCCTGTTCTAATGCTTAACCACCCTTTCACTGACAAAATTCTTTCTGATGTACACACAGATTGAGACTCTGTCCTCTTCTCCTGTCACTGGTTGCCTGGGAGAAGAGATGACCCCCACCTGGCTGCACCGTCGTTTCTGGCAGTTGTACAGAGCAGTAAGGTGTCCCCTGAGCCTCCTTTTCTCCAGCCTTAACAACCCCAGCTCCCTCAGCTGCTCCTCACAGGACTTGTGCTTCAGACCCTTCACCAGTTCTGCTGCCCTTCTCTGGACATACTCCAGCTCCGTAATGTCCTTGCAATGAGGTGCATTGCTGAAGTCCACATAGACAACATCCACAGCCTTTCCCTCATCCAATAGGCAGGTCACCTGGTCATAAAAGGCAATCAGGTTGGTCAGGCAGCTTTTCCCAAAGCCCTGCTGGCTGGGCCTCATCCCCTGGTTGTCCTGTATGTGCTGTGTGATGGCACTCAAGATGATTTGTTCTGTAACCTTCCCTGGCACCAGGGTCAGGCCAACAGTCTTGTAGTTCCCCAGATCCTCCTTCCAGTCCTTCTTGTGGATGGGTGCCACACTGGCCAACCTTCAGACATCTGGGATCTCAGTTAGCCAGGACTGATGATAAATGATGGAGAGAGGCTTAGTGAGCACTTCTGCCAGCTCCATCAGCACCCTTGGGTGGATCCCATCTGACTCCACAGACTTGTGGCTGTCTAAGTGGCACAGCAGATCACTAACAACTTCCTCCTGGATTGCAGGGGTTTTGTCCTGCTCCCCATCCCTGTCTACCAGCTCAGGGGGCTGGCTGCCCTGAGGATAACTGGGCTTTCTGTTAAAGACTGTGGCAAAGAAGGCATTAAATACCTCATCCTTGGTGACTCTGTTCCCTTCCATGTCCAATAAAGGATGGAGATTTTCCTTGGCTCTCATTTTGTAGTTAATATATTTATAAAACCACTTTTTATAATCTTTCACAGCAGTGGCCAGATCGAGTTCTAGTTGAGGTTTTGCCTTTCTAGTTTATTCTCTATATGACCTAATGACATCCTGAGTTGCTTGCCCCTTCTTCCAAAGGTCATAATCTCTCTTTTTTCCCCTGAGTTCCTATGAGAGCTCCCTGCTCAGCCAGGGTAGTTGTCTTCTCTGCCAGCTCATCTGTTGGCACATGGAGATGGCCTGCTCCTGTGCATTCTTCTTAAAGCATGTCCAGCCTTCCTGGACCCCTTTGTTTTTAAGGGCAGTTTCCTGAGGGACTCTGAACCAGTGTCCTGAACAGGTCAAAGTCTGCCCTCAGGAAGTCCAAGGTAGAATTTCTGTTGATCCCCTTCCTTATTTCACCAAGAGTAGAGAAACTATCATTCCATGGTCACTGTGCCCAAGATGGCCTTTTACCACCACTTCTCCCACAGCCTTTCTCTGTTTGTAAACAGCAGGTCTGGAAGGGCATGCCCTGGTAGGTTCCCTTACCAGCTGTGTCAGAAGTTACCTTCCACACTCTCCAGGAACCTCCTAGACTGTCTCCTCTCCACTGTGCTGTGCTTCCAGCAGACACTTGGCAAGGTAAAATCTCCCACAAGAACAAGGGCTAGAGGTCATGAAACATCCACTGATAGAATATTTCACTTCATCCTGGTTGGGTGGTCTGTAACAGCCTCCCAGCAGGATCTCTGCCTTGCTGGGAGAGACAGTGCCTCTGATTGTCACCAAAGGCACTCAGCCTTATCCCCACTGTGCCTGAGCTCTACAGTCAAGATACTCCCCAATGTACAGAGCCAGTGAAACAGGCATTAATGAGGAAGAAAAGAGGAAGTATAGATAAAATTATTCATAATATTGATGGAATCAAAATAAAAACACATCTGGCACTTTGTATATATTTATTTTGGACTTGTTCAAAAGAACTAGGATTTGATTTTGGTATGTGAGCCAATGTGCTGGTGGACCCTTTCTGGTTTGTATCCAACCTGTCTTAAGCTACAGTGTGTTGGTTCATCATCATAGAAGTGTGTGTGCAAAGATAGGTAGAGTGTCTGAAAGACAGTGGGGGAAGTCACTGAATCAACCATTTAGCCCACAGGGCTGAAACCATACTCTCCATTGCTCTCTAGAACCTCAGAAGGGTTCCATTTGGAAGGCAGCTTTGGAGATCTATCTAGTCAAACATTTTCTTAAAAAAACCCAAACCAACAAACAGAAAAACAACCCAAAACCAAAACTAAACAAACAAAAGAAACCCGCAAAAGAAGGAGAGGCCCGTGCCTCCTGTTCGTCTCATCCCGGCGGTTCCTTCTCTCCCTCCGGCGGCAGTGGGATTTGGGGGCAGCCGCCGGCTGTGCCGGCTCTGGAGCGGGAGGTGGCGCACGTTCGATAGCACAGCTTGGCTGCAGCCGCGGCGCAAAGAAAACGGGGCAAAACAGCAAAATGAGGGGCCGCCTCCTGTTCACAGTATGGCAGAGACAACTGGGGGAGACGGGGAGACAGTTTTTAGACAGTTTTTAGTAAGGGTTGTTTGTTTTCTAATATTACCATGTAGGGATTGTATTAAGCCAAGTCCTCATTCTCCCTGTGTATAATTAAAAGGATATTTTTTTATTTGCGTTATTGTTATTAATAGTATTATCATAATTATTAAAACTGTTGGTTTTTTATAAACGTAAGTTATATGTATTATTACAATATTAATTTTCTGCTTGGTACGTTTTAGCTTGAAACAAATGCATACAAGTTTTCAGTAGTGTGTTACGTACTTTAAACTGTATTACTAAATGCCATTTTATAAACACTATGCTTCCTAAAGGTTAGAGAATGCATTTTGTTAGACAATCTTTACTCTAGTTGTTCAAGAATCTTCAGGTTCTAACATCAGAGACACTAATCAAGGATTTGCTTTTTAACTTAGACTTTAACTTAGTACTTTGGGGAATTGTAAGTGGTTTTTATTCTAGGTGTTCTATAAAAGCCTAAGAATATGGAATTAAAAAGCAGTGTGTTTACTGGTGCATGTTTAAGATAACAACTTTCTCAAAACTGTCTTTCGTGTGGGAGCATGGTAAAAGGCTTCACTAGTTTAAAAAAAAAATTGATGCACTGAGGTATTTAGCTTGTACTAGCAACTCTGAAGTTCACAAAGAAGATAATACTGTGAAAAAATGTCTTGGATTAAAATGCATGCAAAACTATTAAAGACAAAGGCGATAAAATCAATTTAATTTCTGGAATTTAATTTTGAAGATGTAGCAAGAGTCTCAAAGCACATCCAGAAAGGATTGTCTGCAAAGAGGAAGGAAAAGCTTTTTGAAAATCTACTCCTTGTGTCTTGCCTCTAGCAATTGCATGCAACAACGTGTTCTTTCTGTCTGCCACCTTTAGTATTTGTAGTGATTGTTGTCATAAACAGTTTAGGATTCCAGGTGTTTGCATTTATCAGCTGTTGAGTCTGCTTGGTCTCGCTGTGGAGAATCCTAAGAATTCTAATCCTGAGAAAATCTGAGGGTTTAGTAAGAGCTGATCTGAGAGTTACAGTTTAATAATGGCTATGTAATAGCATCCATGAGTTAATCTGTAAATTATGCAGTGACAGTTGTCTTGAGTTGTTTCTTATTAATATCTAATTTTCTTTCATTTGTTTATCGACAGCCACAAGCAGCAAGCCATCCTGCCATTTTCAGAATTGTAAATGAAATTTTCAAGTAAGTCTTGAAGTTACTGTGGGAAGAGTTTTAAATGACCCATTTAAGCATTGAGGTTTTCTTCACAAGAAGAAGCAATATTATAATCTACAACATACTATAATTTCTGGATATCTTCTTCTTTACCGGTGTGCTTTCAAGTCCCCTTCTGTGTAGTGCACTGCAAATAATGAAAAATGTTAAAAATCTAATGAACTTTATTTAAAGTTACATTATAGTAATCACTGGTACAGTTGACTACATTGTATTTTAGCCTTTAAAATTTGTAATTTATTTTGTACTTTAGTAGAGATTTGTGGTTGAAATACAGTTTTGAGCTGAAAATTATAAATGCTGAACTGGCTTTGCCCATGCCAGCATGAAGGTGGCATTTAGCAAAAACTTTTGCACTTACCAGTGTAGCTTCTTTTATATTTTGTTAATGTTTTTTCAGGATTTATGTTAGATAGGCTCTTAACGGCATTGAACTATTGATCCACCTGTTATAATGAGTTTGGTTTTGAATGCATTAAAATTATTTTGAAGCAACCAATATATTGGTTACCACATGGGGGCTTCTAATCCTTTATACTCAGTTTTCAGTGGCTTTTCTCTTTTCTCTTGACTTAATACTTACTAATTTTTCAGTATTAACAATTCCAATACAACAATAATGTATTTAGTGACTGACATCCTTTGCTCATCAAGTGTTTCCCTTCTTAAGAAAACAGGGCTCCCAGGTACACCTGTTTGGGGGCATTTGTGTGTCTGTGTGCATGTTTAGGTTCATGCAGGCACTAACAGAACAGTCTTTGCTGTAGAAACCGTAGACCACTGTATTATGAGAGTGAGGCCACTTGGCAGCTACTGCTCTGGCAGTCCTTTGTTGCTGTGGTCCTGTGTCTGCACACAGGTGGCATTTTCTGAAGATTTGAGACTAATCACTTTCCCAAAACAAGATGCACTGAGAAATTGATGTGACTTCAGCAGACGTGTGCTGATGTCTTAGGCTGGAGGCTGTATATTGTGATGGTACAGGAAGACAAAATTTGTTCAAGCTTCTTGGCTTATTTAAGGTCATGGTATATAAAATGTTTTCTGAGAAAAACACATGACTTCACTACTCTTTTGCAACCTTTCCCTTTGGTAGACAGTAGAAATGGATAAAATTTTGTTTCTTAGCTAATGCAGGACTTTGTCCAACACAGTATTTCCTAGTAAAACTTTGCACTTCTATTAATGTTTCAAATTGTCTTAAAAAATGTTGTTTTGCTGTTTGTAAGTCTACATTTCTCCTCTGTTTTTTTACTTTGAATTATTCTGCTTAGTATGCTTGTTCCTCTACATTTTTGGTATTAAAACCTTGATGTATTTCAAGAATACTATGTCTCATGTCCTCTTGATATTTACATGAAGCTGTATATGTTAGCTGGCTTTTGCAGACCAGTTGGTTTATGCAGCCTTGTGTTTATTTCTGTTGTATTTCTCTAACATCCTTCCAACTATTCTCAAGTGGTGTGCAGATGTTAAGATACTATTCCAGTTGTAATCACATGTGAGATTTTAGAGATCTGCTGATAAAGAAATTGTACTTGCTTGTTTGGAAACTGTGTTAGGTTTCTATAGCTGGTGTGAAACTTCTTTTATTTTTGGAGTTAGTGTTCTGTTACAAGTATGGATCTAAGCATTGTGACTCTTTCTGTAATAACTTTTCCTGCTATTTGCATGCATATTGAGATAATTGTGCTAAATTATTTTATCACAGTGATATTACTTCCTGCTTTTATTTCTCAGAGTTTTCTTGCTATGTGTGGCTGTACAGAAGTCCATGCAACTAGACTGTCTTGAGTTTCTGTGTACTGTGTTTTCTTTTTATATCAGGGATTATATTTGCCTGTAGTTTCGTGAGATTTCTGTTACAGTAATGTGTTAGCTCTTCATATCTTTGAGAAGGAATGAAACAATTCTCTGATACTTGCATCTCACTGGCAACTTACTCTGAACATTTTCTCTCCTTTCTATTATATGTCTTTCAAATAAGAAAATGAAAATTACTGCTACCTGTTTTGTCCACTTGCTCCATTTGCTCAAGGTTATTTTGCACTGTAGAAGGCCAGTTGAAGCATTCACCTTTTGTGAACCTCTAGAGTGGCCCATGGGATGCAGTCCCACAAAACACCATAAAGTGTGCTTGACTTAGTAATGGGAATAGTTGCTCTGAACACAATAAACTGATCAGATGCCAAATTTGGCTAATAAAGTTGTGCTAGTCTTTTTAATTCTATACTTATTTCCCCCAATTGGCAGGAAAAACTGTGTGTCTGCATGTATATTGTATATATTTACTAAGTCTAGTTTCTTTGTAGGAGTTGTGTATGTGGTTTGGTTTTGGTTTTCCTTAATTAAAAATAAAGTCTAAAAAGCCTGCAAAGTTAGTATTTCTGTTAGTGGTGTAATAAGCTCAGACACAATTTGAATCTACAGCATACAAAGAATGTACCTTTTTCGTTCATTTCAGTTAACAGTGGTGTAGTGGGCAGACTCACTACCTGATCTGTCATATCTAATTTTTCAATGCTTAGGAATGCACTGATGGAAACTGATGGAACTTCAGGAGTTATGACAATAATACAGGTGTTTACACAGCTCTTCCTTCAGGCTCATCAGAATGAAAACAAACAGGTTAGTCAAGATCTCTTTCTTAGTGTTTTTTTCCAGTGAGAACATGCAGAATTTTGCAAGGAAAGAAAAGCAATTCTACGCTTAAGAGAAGTGACTGAATATAATGAGGTAAATAATAGCATCCCTCTGTAGCTGCATAGATAAAGTTCAGTTCAAACATTTTCACCTGCGCATAAAATTACAGCATGAAACCAGTATGTAAGAGCAATTTACCTGACTTAACCATCGAGTATGTCTGCCTAAAGTGGTTTTCACAGGCTCAGTTCCCCTGATGCTGAAGTTTCTGCCTGTAGAGTGAACATGAGCATGAACATTCATCTTTGATAAAAAGGAGGAAAAACGCTAGATGCATTTTTCTTTTGCAGTAGCAGGGTCTCTGATAATAAATGAAGTAGAGATAACAACCCCATTCCCAGTCCCCTAAATAATTATAAGTAGGATATTGAATAGTCATATTTGTCTGTTCAGGAAGTAAAAGACACAGAATACATACTGGGACACAGAATACATACTGGTTTCAGTTTCTGGTCTTCAGCAGTGGCCTCTCAGAAATTTTCCTTGGTCTAAATTTTCAAGTTTCACAGCTTAGTTTCTCTTCTTCTGCACAGATGTTTATACAGGTCTTACTGAACTAAATTAAGTGGAATTACTTCTGTGCTAATTTAAAACAAGAGCAGGATCAGTTTCTTACCTTAAAATTTCAAAATACAGCTATGAAAAAGTCTTACCTTACTTATAGCTTGCAAATTTGATTTCAGATTCCCAAATCACATGGCATTTCACATCCTAACCATCTTGTTTGTTTTTTGAAATCAAATTCATATGGTGCAAGTTTGGAAAGTACCCTGTCACTGAAAGGCCTTCACTTTGGACTTAAGAAAATTTCCAGTTCCTTTGATTTTTTGCATCTATTGAGAGAGATGGTAGTTAAGAGAATGCTGGGATTTCTTGAAAATTGTGGCATTACTGGCCTTTAATTAGCAATGTGATTGAATCTGTCTTCCAGCTTCAGGCAGCTGTCTTGCTCAATACATGAGTGCTGTGCATGGTAATCTTATGCCACCCTGACTGCATGGAACAGCACACTGTGTAGCCCCAGGTGGGATCAGTGGGTGAGAATGAAAGTAAAAGATTCCACACCTATCAGACACCCAAGAGCTAAGAGTTGTGCAGGTGATGCGTTTTCTTCAAGGTGAAAGTCCTTCACCTGCTGGCATTGCAACATGGACTACTGCCCATTTTTCTGAAGTGGTTTTAAATATTTAGTTTCCTTTATTTCACTTGTATACAGTTTAAGTCATGGAGTTCTAATTAAGGTATTATCTTCAATGATAGAATTTAAAGTCCCTTGTCTCACAGTTCGTGAATCAGCTGTAATGTTAGCTAACAGTTTGCTTGCAAAAAGGCAGTTACAGATTGCTTTCTAAACTTTAAGTCAGTCATATCTCTTGGTTTTTTTTGGTCATACCGTCATTACATATATTCGTAAGATATCTGTCTTTGTGGTATCTGATTTCCCTTGACAGGACATAATGTGCTCCATTTAGTAGAAGAATGGTAAAAACATTAATGACAGAAGATGGAGTGGGTTCTGCCTGGTCCCTGAGACCTTTGGAATCTACAGACAGTTAATTGAAATAACACTAGGCAAACATGCATCCATAAAATTTGCAAAAGAGCTGGTTCATGTCTGGCAGTTCACAGGTTTGCATGATAGGAGAAGTGTGATTGTCTGTTGCAGTGTGGCAGCTGTCAGAAATAGCTGTCTTATATAATAACTTTGTAGACCATTTAGAAAGAACAAGTTTTGGCAGAAAAAAAGCTGAAGAGTAGGAAAAGACAGTGGTACTGGGTTTAGGATAGTCTTTTTTCTTTCATGTTTTTGGAGACTGAAGACAGCATAAATGGAACATGGGGTTTCAACCTACTTAGGAAGAAGTCAGCACACTGCTGACTCATGCTCACCTTGGTGTCCACTGGTCCCCAGATCCTTCTCTGCTAACTGCTCTCTGGCTGGGTGGCTGCCAGCGTGTAATGGTGCCTGGATTTATTCCTCCCCAAATGCAGGACTTTATACTTTCTCCTTGCTGATATTTATTTGGCTTCTTTCAGCCCGTTTCTAAAGCCTGTCAAGGTCCCTCTGGATGGCAGCACAACCTTTTCATGTATCAGCCACTCCTCCCAGTTTTGTGTCATCATCAAACTTGCTGAGGGAACTCGCTGCCCCTTCATCCAGTTCATTAATGAAGATGTTAAATAGGACCCAGCACTGACCCTGCTGTGCTCTGGTATTTGCTGGACTCCAGCTAGATTTTGTGCCAGTGGTCACCACCACATGGGCCTGGCTGGCTGTCTGTCTCAAAGGGAGTTGGTGTTGTACTTGCACACACGTGCTCTGTGTTAGACCTGCCTGTAGTACATGTTTGCAGAACAAAAAGACTAAAGGGGTGCTACTGCTAGTCTCAGTTACACAAGCAGTGTTCACAGTGTACAAGTCACACGTACTCAGATAAACAGAGGGCAAGTCTGTTATCTGTGACTGCCCTACCTGGTGCTGAATCAGATCCCAAGCATTTTAGGTTTCTATTTTTGAACAGTTGGCAATAATCTACACAACGCCCTCAGATTCTGTACATGTTATTAGTTCTTCGTTTAATAGGATCTGTGAATCTGTTTACACTGGAAAATGAAATTAAATTAGTGTCTCCTTTAAGCTCTGCGTATTAAGAGCGAAAACTTACGTGATTACAGGGAAAAAGATTAAGACTATTAAGATGTCATTTTCTTCATGCTCTGAATCTTTTTTAATGCATATACTTTTAAAATCTATAAATAATTACTTTTTATAAGCAATCCTTTCCTAAATATCCACTTCATGCAAAATCCTAAAATTTGCTATAGAGTTAATTTTCTGTTCTCTTGCTTCAGTCTGTATGGTTAATTACTACCTTAGATGAGATTATTCACTGTGGGTTTGTTTTGAAACCTCTTCAAATAATGATTTTGTATCTTAGCATAAATTTCCGCTGAAGGCCTACTTCCCATTCCATCACCAGCCCCTTGTAAGAGGCTTAGTCAGACGTCCTTCTGGTAAGCTTTTCATTAAGTATTTGCAGCATTATGAATCTGCATGGTCTGTATATGTCTTAAAATAACTTTAAAAGGGATAGAGATAACTTTTTGCTGTTTCCTTAATAGGGTGTGTTTGATTTAGCAATTTTAATAATATTCTTTTAATGTATTTTTCTGCAGGGACATCTAATTCTTATGTAACAATAGTACAGATGTAACTTTAAAGAAAACTAAATCAGAAGTGAATAACAAAGAATGCATAATTATGTAGGAATGAAGCCACATTACAGAGATTGTAAAAAATACTACAATCTTCGTATGTTATAATATCAGTAATTGCCATTATGGAAAAATTCATATGTATTTCTCAAACGCAGGCTTTCTGTTTCTCTCTGAGGCTTGAATTCTGATATTTTAGATTGCAAACCTAATTTTTTTTCAGGCTACCTACTCATATAGATCAAGAAACCACTGTTCAATACGGTATAGTTTTATATGAACAATAATTAAAGCTCAGTACAAGAGCCTCTGCGAATGCTACTGCACTGATTATATATTAATATTCCTTGAGCAAAGGAACATCGGCTTCATTTCAATATTCCTGGCTGTACTTCCTCACATGGCTTTATCAATGAATTGTTGTATGAAACACAGTAACAGGTATTGTTGAAAACTGGGAAATTTTAAAATGAAATTTTAACTGCTTTGTGATAACTGAATCAAGTTGGAGAAATCTTATAGCTACTTTAATGTTTCACTGTTATGTTCCAGTGGACAGGCTATGATTTTAAGAGTTTTGTTTTCATCCTCCATCCTCAGAACTCCCAACTTCATATTGGTCTCAACACTTGAAACACATTTCGGATATGCTCAAAGCGTTAGTGGAAGATACAAACGTTAGGTAAGGAGTATAAGATCTTTGAACTTTTTGTCCTTTGCATGTTAGTTTGCAAAAGGTCATGTCATTTGAAGTCTTTAGTGGTTACATTTCATCATTTTCTTATTATTCTCTAAATAGGGCTTTATTTTTAAGAACAGGACTTAGATTACTTACTGAACCTGAGCTTTATAGCGTCTGTATACCTGACCAATAAGCCTCTGTCATTCCCTCCAACAAATACCTAGCTCCATAATTGAAATGCTTACTTGTCTATTCTCCTTTTTCTCCCTCAAAACTTTTAACCCTGTTTTATGAAAGAGCTTGGCTTTCTGCAGGCTTGTGCAAACGTCCAAACTGCAAACTTCTTTGTTTTCATAAATATGTGACTGCCAGACATTTTTGTATCATTTTTATTGCATTACTCTTTGAGCTGTCACTCCATGTGTCTGACCTGCTGCACTTGGGGTTTGTTTGTATATATGAATTATGCTTTGGTAGGGATGTTCTGGGACTATATGAAAAGAATGAAAAAACTTACATCTCTATCTGCTACTGCCTTGTAATTCTTTCTTATCAGGAGTGCGATGAGACCTGACTCGGATAGAGCTTGGATACAAGTTTGCTTAGGTCTGCTCTGAGAGTGAGCTATCCAAAGAATGTTAAACAGCTTTTGAATTCAAAGAAACCAAATTAATTTTGATTTTAAACTTGAAATATATCAAAAGAAACGTAGACCACCAAGGCCAGCCAGACTTGCAAAACAAGGTCACAAGAATCACAGAATCAGCTAGGTTGGAAAAAGCCTTTGAGATTATCAAGTCCAACCTATGACCGAACACCACCTTGTCAACACCAAGTGCCACATCCAGTCTTTTTTAAACATCTCCAGGGACAGTGACTCCACCACCTCCTTGGGCAGCCCATTCCCATGTCTGATCACCCTTTTTGTGAAGAACTTCTTCCTACTGTCCAACCTAACCACCCCTGGTGCAGCTTCAGACTGTGTCCTCCTGTCCTGTCACTGGTTGTCTGGGAGAAGAGACCAACCCCCATCTGGCTGCACCCTCCTTTCTGGTCATTGTGGAGAGCAACAAGGTCTCCCCTGCCCCTCCTTTTCTCCAGGGTAAACAAGCCCAGGTCCCTCAGTCAGTCCTCACAGGACTTGTGCTCCAGATCCTTCACCAGCGTTGTTGCCCTTCTCTGGACTCGCTCCAGAATCTCAACATCCTTCCTGAACTGAGGAAAGAACTGGACACAGCACTAAAGGTGCAGCCTCACCAGTGCCGAGCACAGGGGGACAATCACTGCCCTGGTCCTTCCGGCCACACTATTGCTGATACAGGCCAGGGTACCATTGACCTTCTTGGCCACCTGGGCTGGCTCGTGTTCAGCTGCTGTCAGTCAGTAGTCCCAGGTCCCTTTCTGCCTGGCTGCTATCCAGCCACTCTGTCCCAGTTTTCCCCCTGTGTACTGGAACAGAGATACGTGCAACCATGCTTGGTTTCAGTTAACTCATGGAGGCTATTTTTTCTGCTGAGTGGCAGAAAAAAGCTTTTTGTTGTTGCCTCTGAGGCCAGTCTGTCTGGTGGTAGCTTCTCACTTTATGTATGAGCTGCAGTTCAGTGCTGTGTCTCGCCTGTTCATCCCTGAAGTGTGTCAAACCTTTCTGTCCTTGGAGTGTGACCCATAGCTGACCCTGACTTCTGAAAGAAACACAAAACTCAAGCTTAGGACAAATAAATAAAACAAATATCACGCACTGTGATGCGTTACAATAATACAACCATGTCTGTTCTGTTTTTGTTGCCCAGCCCTTTCTTGGCTTATATATATAGTCTTCTTCCCGCTTTGTTTTGAATAGTACACTAGTTTAGTGTTGTACTTGCCAGAATATACTCTTACTTCCTTTTTGAACTCCTGTAACAATTATGTTTTCTACCAAACCCCTCCCAGTTACAAAGAAAATGGATCTAACGTTTTCAATACTAATATCCATGAAGAAACCATATTCAATTTTCTTTTATTGCTTTACTCCTGATTCTGTATTCTTTCTATTTAATAAGATTTACAGAGGAGAAAAAATACTATTACACAGCATATCCTGTTGCTTCTTATGTCCAGTGCTCTCGTGTTACATAGGTTGGTTTTCAGGGGTTTTATTTTATACCAAATGTGAATCTTATAGCAAAGTGCTTTCTGTGTCCTTCTAATCAACAGATTGCTTCTTTGCTGTGATTTATTATTATATGTAGTAGTCTCGGTGAACAGTAGAAGTTACATGACATTTTAAACCAGAAATCAGTTGATAAACTGATGAACTTACGTATGTTTTGTGGGGGTAAGTCTCAGAAAAATTTGAAAATGACGCTGGAGCATAGGTCCCACTACAGACCAGGCAAGAAACAGTGGTGGGGACAGACGTGGAGGGTACATGACTCGAAAACAGGCACTGTAATGGTAGAAAATATTAAAGATAATGGTAACTTCATCAACTCCTGGAATTTCTAAGATCTCTTGTAGTTTCCCTGTAAAGGTGGCACAGCAGCTCTTTGAGTCCTCAGGAATAAAACGTAAGAAAACTTTCTAATTCTTTCAAGTTTTGCCAAATTCATTAGGAATAGTTGTTCCTAGTTCTTAATGTTAATGTAGCTGTTCTTCTGTTTGTCCTTCCACACTTAGTTTAACTTTTTGCTTTTGAGACACCTACCATTAGTTTGCATCTCCCCATTAGTTCTCTTTTCTTTAGTCTTCTCTAGCTTTAAAGGAATGCACATGAGAAACTGTGGAGACGAGTGGTGGACCTTTGGTACAGTGATAATACTTCTGTAATCACCTTCAAAATTTTCATTGAAGTGAAATGAATTTTAAGAGTCAGGAGATATACTTTAAAATATGCTTTAAAACTTTATATTTAGTCCATCTAAATGTAATTCCTCATGAATTGCCAAAAAAGATGCACTTCATGAATTACCAAAAAGCAGCAAATAAGCCTGGAAAGCAACAGAGAGAAAGTAAAAGGCAACAGTATGTTAGAGTGTAATACGTGAGATATGATTTAAAGGTTTGGAAATCCTGCAGCTGAACAGTATAAAAGTAGGGATTAATTTTATTATGTATCTTTTCATTCATAGTATTTTGTCACAGTTTATTAGAAGCTGCTGTTAAGGATAGTCTGTTCTACTGTCCAGGTTGATCTGTAGTAGCACTGGGTGTGTCTCATTTGATTGTGATTTCAGATAATAGATTAAGAGGTACATGGTAGTATGCTTAGTACGTAAGGTATTCTCTGTGGAAGAGTTTAAAGATTTTCTTTTAAGTTAAACACCAGCACCCTTTGTAGTTAATTTAAGGCAATTAAAAATGTTAAATAATGAGAAGTACTTAATTTTATCTGTGTTGTTTTCCAGTTCTTTCACTGACCTTTTTGAAATCTGGTTTTTGGTTGCTTGTTTTGGAGAATGGCTGGATATTGCAGCAGAACAATTACTGAAGGCTGCTGTAGAACCAGATGCTGTGCTGTGGCTGCTGGCATTTTACTACTGTCCTAAGAATGAAAATCAACAAAGAACTCAAACCATGGTGGGTAATGGAGTGATAGTAAGTGGCAATCAGCAGTCAATAATCTGATTATATCTTATTGCTGTAAGACAAACAGCGCAACACCAGAAAAATGAAAGGTACTGACTTTACAAGGTCTCTGGGAATTGCGTTGCAGTGGAGAATTTTAAAGATTTTTTTTCTTGTGACATTTAGAAAACATTTTTCCTCTTTTTTTAAAGGATGCGATATAGATTAGCACCTCCTTGGCTTTCTTTTGGATAACCAGGGTATTTTAAATCATAAATAAAACTACCCTAGTGATGGTATTTTTTAAATCGGTGTGGCAGAATTCAGCATGCCTGTGTTATGGCATCTTCTGAGAAGGAAACAAGAGAAATCACAGCAGCTAAAACCGTGAAGATACTTAGCAAACACAGCCTTGAATCCTAACCTTGCCCAACTATTCTGATTTCTCTCCAGTTTTTGGCATGTGATACTGTAATAAATATGTGATATTCCCATATGCTGGGTTGGTAAGAGAAGGAGCAGTGTTCTAACCTTACCCAGTGTACTACACGAAGAGTGCTGTGTGTCTGTGCAGGCAGGCAAATACTTTAAAGCCTTTAATTTAAACCTATTATGCAAGTCTGAACTAGCCCAAGCAATTTGATCTACAAAGCCCAGATTCAAAAGGCTGCAACTTGTCTAGTTTTCCTTAATTTGAAAATGGATTCTGCTGGATTTAAAAATGCAGCTCAGTACACCCCAAGAGTAAATTTAAATTTACTTTAAATTTACATCTAATGGTCCATGTACAACAGTGTATTATACAATATTTTATTTCCTTTCCTTCCCCTCCTGCCTCCCAGATGGCACTACACATGAAAGATCACATCCCAATTACTTACAAAATTTTTTTTCTCTTTAATTTCTTAGAGTCTAGGAGCAGGGGATGGGATGTTGGCTGAGCAGACTTAGGTTAGAGCTATGGTGAAGTAAAGAATTTTAGAATGTAGTTTTGGGAAACAAGACAATACATGAGCAATAAACATGAGTGAATGAAACTGTTGCACTACAGGTGCAGATCAATGTATGGAATATTGTTCTTACTCCACAGAATGAAATCACTTTGTGCCATATATGAAATAATCTCCCTGTGTGTCCCCTATTCCATCAGTTTGTTATTCAGTCATAACATAAGACAAACTTTGGTGAGAAAAAAGCTTTTCCACTGACAACCCACGCAGTGACTCATCTCCCAGAGATCTGATATTTCAGTTCATTATCATTCTTTTCTTAGGTATCTGAGCTGAGACTTTTTTTTTTTTTTTGCACAGGTCAGGCTACTTCAGAAGCATTCCCACACTTCATGCAAAGCTTCTGCCTTTAGTTAGGTTTTTGCTTTTTTTTTTTTATTTGTCCTTTGGCAGATTAGCTCTCAGCTCTTTCCACTGAAGTGGTTTCTACCTCAACTCCACTTTCTACCTTTCACTAGTTAAGGATTAACATGGCGTGGCAACTCCTGGCAGATGTCAATCTGGAGTACTTTTCATTCAGTGTTATTTTTGTGTGCACTCATGACTTAAGATTTTGTCTTCCTGCTCTGTACTGTAGGTAACACCTTGATAACCAGCCAGAGTGTAATACAAAGAGTTTAAATTATTTAAAGAAGAAAACGGCTATTTTTGCTGTTCACTGGAGTTCACTCATATGTGCAGGACTAAATATTCTGCTCCTCAATATTTATTCCTTTGTTGCACTCCTTTCATACCTTTAGGCTCTGAAACACTGAGGGAACAAAACTTGGAGGCTGGCACTAAGACTGAGATTCCTAGGGTACATGAGCTCTTGGAGCAGGGCTGGCTACTATCCATCTGCAGTCTTTGGCATGTGTGATGCACAGAGGGATAAAGAAGAGGAATTCAGTTACCTTTCTGTGGATCCTGGTATTATTTGTGCCTCACATGTAGTTGCAAACTTAACGCAAGAATAGCAGCTTTTTCAGACTATTTTATGTGATACTGTTAAAAGAGTAGGTCAGCATCAAATAAATGTCTGAAAAAAATTGTCCCAGTGAACATTCTTGAGAAACAGGTGTCCTTTTCCTTTGGGTCTGCAGTGGTGTATTTTTCTGTTGATCCAGCTGATACTCATTTGCATTTCGTCTACAAGTTTTTCAGTTAATTTTTAATACAGTGAACAGAATTATTGTTAGGATCTTTTTGCAGTAGTTGCTTGTAGTTCTTTTTCTAGAGGTGCCAAAGTCTTCTGTTTCCTACCCCCAGTAAAAATTAGGTTTTATTGTCTAACTCACAACATAAAAACGTAAGTTGCGAACAACACAGGAAGAAGTTAAAATCCACATTCTTACCAGAACATTTTATCAGCTGAGGTCAGGCTGCATGGGGATTTAATTGATTCGTAGCAGCAATACTGAAATGAGCCCTTGAGGAGCCTTTGTTCTTTTTCTCACAATGCAAAAATCAGACCATGTTCTGCTGAGGGACTTTCTCCATTTCCTTATATTATTAAAAAAGGTAAGATCCTGGCTTGATGCCCTGTCTGCTTCATTTGTAAGACCAAAGAATATAAAAAAATCTATCTGTCCACATTTGTGTGGGTGAATCAGTGTAAAAGAAATGTGTACAGCCCTTCCTTCCCTGGTTTTCCTGCTGCTTAAATTCAGATTCTTTTCATGTTTGAGTTGTTTCTCCAAGGATTCAGTTTTCTTTTAGTGAATAAATCCAAAGGAAAAATACCATAAATTTTACCTTTACTCTTCTCTGATCCTGCATCCTTTGAAATTCTTTCCTACAGGTAGAAGCTCAAGCAGTCTACAGTCATCTAATGATGCTCTTCAGCTGTACAGACCTTTCTCTCAAAGACCTGGAGGCTGCTGTACATAGGATAACAGGTATAGAGCAGTGTTGGAACCAGTGTCTTACAACACATCTTCTGACCAACTTTTTGCTCTTTTCGCATGGTGGACATAAGATTGCCCAGGAATGTATTTACCATGTAAGTGTTTCTTCCCTTTTTTTTCAGTTAAAGTTGAATATATATTCATTTTACTATTTTGGATTTAAGTTTCTACCTCTTAATAAAGAAAACACATAACAGAGAATTAAAGAAGACTGTGACTACTACAGCCATATCTAACCTGGTACATATCTATTTTAGCTACAGTCAAAATATTTTCCATTCACTTCTTGATCTCACTGACAGGGTTGCTGTTGTGACTATACAGATGCAGAAACAGTTGAAGTAATAGCTTGCAGTTAAGGGATACATACAGCTCAGTTACACATGGTATAGATAGAATGTGCAAACGTTTTGATTTTCCCATAAAAATCACTCCCTAAATTATCCAGCTACTGCAGAGATGATGGAACTCTCTTCTCACTGTTTTTCATTGGGTGGAACAGCTGGTTGCTAGATCTTAGCATTGATGTGGCAGAAGCTTGATGCGCTGGCAAAGCCAGTGAGGAAAACAGTGTGGTAATTGAGAGAGAAGGAGAGAATGAAGAGCTAAGACAGTGTCTCTTGGGTGTGAAAGACAATGAAGAGGAGTAGAAGGTTGGAAGCTTGCCATAATGTCTTCTCCTGGTGATGACAGCCTTCAGGTATATTGGTGCAAACTCTAAAATGTGTTTGTGTCTCCTAAGATAAACAGTGCTATCTCAGTGTAGGATTAGAAATCTATTCCTAACCATAAAACCATATTCTTCTAAGAAGTGCATGCCCCCTATGCAAGCAGTCTAGGGCCAGTGTGTAGTTTTAACACTTCCAAAAGTTTTTTCCATTCAGCAGCAATGTGGTCTTATATGTAGAACTGTATAGGATATATGGCATGTGTAATGCATCTGATTTTAGGACACGGCTGGCTGACTAAAAAGACATAACATTTTTCTGTTTAAGAAGGGCTAAGATATTTTTCACATCCTAGGGTGCAAGTTCACGATTTTCTTCTCAGCATAAGAATGTAATGATAAAGTTAGGGGGGTTGTATATAGTTTTACAAACTGCTATTTCTAGTTGTTCTTCATGAAGAGAGTGCAGCTGTTGAGCTGTGCTGCTGTAGTATATTAGCCTGCTACTTTAAGCCCCTCCAGGAGGACCAAAGGCAATCTTCTGATTCTTTATAGATAGCAGTATAACTAACTTTCAAAACTCTTGAGTATTGAAAGTGTTGGGTGGGTGGTGGTGGGTGGTCATGAGCTGTTGCAGGCCGGTTTGTTGGTTTATCAGTCTGATTAATTTTGACTGTATGATCACTAATGTATAGGTAGGCTCTCCATGTGATTGGATAAGGACTAAAGACAACATATGAAAGGCAGAATGGTGTGGAACTGATTTGGGATGCATGGCTGTGGTTTTGTTTAGCCTAGTAGACTTTGGGTTTAACACAGCAGAGGAATCATGTTCCTGCTGATCTGCAAAAATTGCAGCTTAGGGTCTTTTTCCTGTTTTTTGTCATCTTTTGGGGGAGTGATTTATTTTTACTTTTGAAAGCTGTACAGATTTGGATTGTCTCCCCAAATACAGGCAGAACCTTCATGTGCTTTTAGTTGTTTTCTATAGCAATGACTTAAAAATTGTTACAATGTCTATTCATTTGTGTTTCCTTTAAAAACTTTCTGCATCTTGATTTGTCTCACTTAAATTTGAGACAACAGCAGAAATCTCAAAGTTGCTCAGTTCCACTAGGATGTATGAAAAGCGATACCTCAGGCAGAAGTTGCTTCTCACATACTCAGTGGTGAGGGACAAATCTGGTTTTGTTGTAAATATTGCCGAAGAATTCTTAGTATTTAGCAACATAATTGCATTATTTCATCTTCTGTGTTTCCTTTCAGATTACCAAGACAACTGATACAAGCAAAGAAGTTTATAACCTTCTTATCCGTATTGCATACAGATTTAACCGTAGTGGAGAAGAAAACCAAAGAACTGTGAAGCTGCTGAATGAACTTCTTCAAAAACTTACATTGAAAGTTTAGAATTTTAATGTCATCTGTTTATCAAGCCAACAGATCAGGTCTTTATCCAGGTGCCAGACTTCCATTAGCATCTGGCACTGCAGTTTACCAAGGGCAGAAAGATGCCTATATATACTTACATCTCTTAATTTATATTCCCTCATCTATATTTAAAAATAATCTGTTGTTTGGAAATATTAACTTTTTGAAACATAATAGTAAATATTAAAGATGCTTGAAAGTTTTGTTCTGAGTACCTTCTGTAACAAGAGACCTACATAATTTAAAGTAGTTCCCTCATCTCCTTGATGTTTATCTGGCTGAGGATCAGTTTTTCTCCCAAATTACGCATGTGGGGTTTTTTTTAGCAAGTAATATCCAATTGTTTGATTGGTAAGTTGTTACTAAAATGTTTTGTTCTGTGCTTCTTTATGAAGTTTATGAAACTACCAATGATCTCAAGCAATTCATGGTGTTCTCAGGAAATCAGTGATGTTTCCTGAACTCTTTTTTTCTTTTTGAAAATGTTTCCAAAATGAAAGTCTTCCCAGATTTGCTAAATGTGGGACTGCAGCTTTCAGCTGGACAGTGTTCTCCTCAAAGTACTATACCAATAGCTGTTCTTTGTCAACAGATACTGCAGGCAGGAGATTGCTTGCAGTACAGCCCACTTAACAGTGTGCCATGACCAATGCTATAATTTATTCATTTAAGAAATATGGGGTTTTTATTCAGACAAAAGAGAACAAGCAAAACAGAAACATTTTCCAGTTTGAGGGACAAATTTCCTATGAAGGTTGCAACTCACTGCCTTCATTTTTGTGTCCAGCAGTAGTTTGCTTACTTCTTTGTTTAGGTTTTTTGTCTTAGGCAAGGAGCATAGACAGGTAGCAATGGCTTATGTTTTTACCCTAAGGAAAGAGTTTGTCCCCAGAGGTTTTGTGAACATCTTTCTAGCTTAACTAGAAAAATAAGCACAGAGAATAGTAGTGACAGACCATCCTAACTTTCCTTAGGAATTTGCTGTCCTGTGTTACTTAGCTGTAATGCCAACACTTGTGCTATGCTACTCAAAGATGCTACTTGGACTACTATTCTTGCATATAAAATCTTGAATTAATGTATCTTGAATTTAAAATGCTTTTAGAATGTAGCATTTGTTTTTGAGCAAGGGAAAAGAAAAACAATGTACTTAGTGTCCCTTGGCTGTAAGAAGTGGAAAGATATTTTCTGTTGTGCTGTTGACTGATTTCTTACAATTTTGTTCCCAGTGAGTCATATAACAGAAGTTACCTGCCCTGTCAGTCAGTTTGCTAGTGAAAAAGTAGCAAACACATAATGTATGTCTGCAAAGAAAGGGGTTTTTTCTCTTTTTTGATTAAAAATATTTTAAAATGAAAATTCAGAAAAAGATGTGTTGCAATTTTTCTGTTGTTAATAGCCACACATATCTAAAAAAGTAAAATCAAGCAACCCAGTTTTCTGTTGCCTGAATACCATAACTGAAAAGCATGGGATTAAACTAACTCAGAGGTATTTGTCTAGTGGAAACAGATGCAGACTGCTCTGTCTAGAATGATAAATAATCTAAAATTTTAACCCAAAGGAAGAATGTTTTTCTGTTTGTTTGTTTGTTTTGGTTTAATGTCTAATCTGGTTGTTGGATGTGAGGTTCTTTGGTTGTGTTTTCTCCATATTGTGCCTATATATAACTTTAACTACATAGAAGAAAGATTGGCAAAGAATTTCAATATCTGGTTCTTGCAGATTAATTAGGTGAATGATATGGGTATTATATTTAGATGGGTTTTACAGTTTTTGGACAGGAATTTTTAAGTAACTTTTCACTGTGTTTTTATTTTTCCACTAATGCATGAAATTCTGAATGCATGAAAATTCTTCTAACTTTCTGTAACAAAATCAATATCCTGATAAATAAAGATGAATCAGTTCAAGCAGGAAGGAAATGTACAATGAAGGCGGTAAAAAACCAAAATTAGTAGTTAATTGGTACATTCTTGTTTTCCTGTGTTTGGCTTTGTAAGAAAAACTGAATGATTTAAATATTAAGGAGGGTTTGCTTGTTTCAGGAGGCTCTAAAGAAGAAACCTAATTGATGCTGTCTGTAACTTAAAAGAGATACATCTGTACTGGCGTTCTTTTTGCCCTATTTAGCATAGTGGTTATAAACCTTTGGTATTTCTTTCTCCTTACTCTTTCACAATGCTTGAATTATGATCTAACTTTGATATAAGCTGTGATTTTGTGGGATGTTGAAGCTACTTTTGTTAGTTTGCCAGTGGAAGGCTACAGAGCAATTTGGTAGATCTGAGTAATGGAAGAGCTCTCATATGGTGGCTTCTGCACTATCCTTCCAATCTGCATCTTTTCCTCTGTAATTGCTACTTTCTGGAAATGTTCTTTGGAGCCTTCAAGGCTGTACTTTTATGCTGAACCAGCCAACAAGTCCTGAAATCAGACATCAAGTAGGTTGTTCCCATGCCTTCGGTCTCCAGCACACACCCTGGTTCTGGACAGTGCACTGAACATAGAGAACTTCTCAAAATTGTTCTGCTTCAAGGCATTTTTTGAATAAAAATACAGACAGTAGATTTTACTTCTTTGTTGATTATGCTTCTTTCCAGTCTAAGACTGCTAAGTTAGAGCTTTTGAATTCTGCTGAATTTGCAGCATGGTGCTGGGTGGATTCTGTGGATTTTCTTCAGGCAGGAAAATAAGGTCATTTCTGTGGCTTTTATTTAATCAAGATCTCAGTAGAGTGCCTATAAAAAGCAGAATATATTTTATTTTGTCATGTATTGGCAGACACTGCAATTTAGCTGACCAACAGTAACATTTAATCTATTACTTCTAGCATTTGTGATTAAGTTTCTGTACTCTCAGCATTGTAAGTGCCAAGAGGTGTTAATAGACAGAGTTGATATTAGTTTCAGTGAGCCGAAGTCTGTGGTATATGTTTGGTTTGGCAAGGATACAATTAAAAAAAAAATCTGAAGCATTAACATTACGGAAGTGTAGGATAAAACATCTAGCACAAATT
Source organism: Corvus moneduloides (assembly GCF_009650955.1). NCBI lineage: Eukaryota > Metazoa > Chordata > Aves > Passeriformes > Corvidae > Corvus > Corvus moneduloides. The sequence goes on from NC_045511.1 coordinate 37,891,895, forward strand.
ACTTTCAGTTACTAAACAAAACACTGTTCAATCAGGTTTATACTGTTTCATTGCTGTATTGTCTAATGACAGAATAAAGTACTAAGGTTCTGTGTGAATGAGTAATGTCATACTCCAATAAAATGCAGTTTTCTCTGTGATAGATATAAGAAGGGTGTAGAAAGGTGGTAGTTTCTGACATGGCAAGGCAGTTTTCTACTAGACCCAAGTTTGAAAAGTCAAAACCTGTAATGTTATGGGAGGAGTCCTCCACAAGCACATGGAGCATGTATTTGAATTTCTTATACTTTAGTCTGCAATGGCTTTCTTAAGCAACCAGCATGTTTTTGGGCAACATCAGTGGTTAAACCACCGTAGCTGAATGCTCTGGTGCTAGAGGCATCCCACTAGCACTTAATTCATAGCAGCGTTCAGATGTGGGCCTGCTTAAATCCACTTCTCTGGCAAGTTTTCCTTACTTGTGATACAATTTTTTCCTAAATGCTTGCCTGGATTGAAAAGATATGGTCATGGTAGACATTCCGTTTGCTGCCCTAGCAGAGAGTAGCTTATTCTGGGAATTTGATCTTAGGTGGTCTGTTCACCAGTGAATGCCATGGAGGAGTTTCCCTTGCTTGCACTGGCCATCTTCCTTTAACCAGCTGTCTGGCTGCTGGAAAGGAGTAAACCTCACAAGATCCTTCTGATGCCTTGAATGTGTTCACTGTTGTCTGAGCTGCCAGGACCCAGCTAGGAATAAGTGTTGGGCTGCTATCAGCCACTGAAACCAAAATTTGGAATGTCAATGGCTCTAGCTGAGTTGTAGTGATGTAGTTCATCTCTAAACTAAAGCAAGGATGGTGCTTTAGTTTGCATTCTGTATTCTTGCATGTGTGTGAAGGGAGGGAGTGACAAAGAAGATAAAACCCAACATGTCTGAAACTCAGCTGTAGAAATTTAGCTGTGATTTTTATATACAATACTGATAGAATTAAGAAGTAACAATTCCATACATGACATTCCATTAACCTGCATATCAACAAGAAGCAGAAAAAAGTCCAGCAATACTGTCTTTAATGTTTGTATATTTAACTAACTTCACATCTCTTAATTGCCTTAAAAGCATCTTTCATAACTCTTCTGTATTATGTCAGATGATACACTCATTTAATAAAAAAGTAGACCCTTAGAAACAATGACCCTCTCTTCTATCCTTTTCAATAAAAATACCTGTTAGGCCCATGAACTTCTGCAGATGCATAATGCCATCTCAAAGTGATTACATTTTTACATACTCTTGACTAAACATTGTGAATTACACTGTTGAGAATTCTCACGTGTATGTGCCAGTTAGCCTGTATGTACAGTTCATTCACTCCTTAACATTTTATTTCTTAGCTTCTGAGTTTATTTTGAGGCTTCCAAAACAGGTGCATGCAGTATGTCATTTGCCAGCTACTGTTCAAAGTTTTTGTAATATTTCACATACGAGAAAGCAGCTTCTGTTTGTTTTGACTAATGATGCCATAACTTCTACTATGTATAAGTTTTCTGAAAGTAGGACTTTGGCTTTTTTATTTCCAACTAACTTGTAATGATAGCTAGAGATACAAATTTCCCATCTGTACTATTGTTCCCTGTAGAGACTAGCAGTAAGTGTTTAAGTGCTTTTAATCTCATGACTGTGCTGCACTTCCATATCAGTTTCAGATGTCTGCGAATAGAGAGGGAAAAGCCAGTATCAGATTCCATGGACGAGGGGAGAGGCCTTGAAATATGACACAGGATTAATTTATAAGATGGAAATCGGTGATATGTGTCTGTGAATTCAGGCATTTTGTGAGTTTCTAGTAGGCAGGACCAATAGCATCTTTTCTGAAAACACAACAAAAGTACTAGCATTTTTTCCATAGACCTGTAAATTTCTTCAAATGCATTGCAAAACCCACTATTACGTTTCAGCTTTCTTTTCTTGTATATTTGCTTCTTTGCTGAAGTACAAATGGCCAGTGCTGAGCAATCCGCTGCACAGCACACTTTCCAGGCCTGACTGAATTGCTGTAGTTGCTTTCTCTGACTGGCTTGACCTAGGCCGTGAGTGGATACTGAGCAAATGTCAAGCCCAAACCTTGAATTAAGCAGTAACATCTGTTTTGGAAAGATAATTTCATTGGGATTTAAAATCTTCAGATGACAGCTGTTGACTGTTTTTCATCATAGCTTTTCTGATCTTGATTTCACGAGTTCTCCTCCTGCTCATTGTATTGGCAGAGCAAGCTCTCAGATGCGCCTCCTCTTTAGGCAGAAGCATTGCCTTTTTTTTTTTTCTCCCTTTCTGGCCAGGATCCAAGATGAATATACAAATGGTAGATCCAGTCTCTCTTTATTTTTGTTGTTTTTAGTTCTAAAATGGAATACCCTAAACCTATATAAACATCATAGAATGAAGTTTAAGAATTTGCATGTGAAATCACATATGGGCTGAATATCTGTTTTTCTGCTGAGATCCTTCACGCACGTACTTGTGTCTAACCACATAGCAATAAGTCAACTGTTCCCTGCCCTGATTTCTTCAGATTTGGCAACCTTCTCATAGAAGAATGAAAGAAGAGAAGAACAGAGTTTGGTATCAATGCTGTCTCCCCTCTGCTTCAAAAATCATGGATTTGAACAGCCCAGTTGGTACACCACTTAAATGGTAACTCTGCTTTGGGACAGTTCTTCAAAATGCATCATAGAGTCTGGTAATCCACATGCATTTAAAGAAAGTATAAAAAGAAGTGCCATGTGACATCCTGGTGTGGTGCCATTTTCATAATTTTCCTATCATTCTGTTTTCTTTTGTGAATCTGAAATGCAGTTTAGCTCTTGATTTTTCAGACATTCAGAGAGTAAGAAGGAGGAAGAGCCATTTAGAAGGAGGACTTCCTGATTGCACTGGGTCCTCACCACCTCTAAAACATAACCAGAAGACACAGTCTTTAATTAGCTGTATTTCAGGACAAAGAGGGGAATAATTTTTGGGTTTTATATGTTATAAACCTGTGGGTTTGATGCTGAATGCTCTTGATGCAAAAGGACAGTGCTACACCAACTTTTAGCATTGATCTCCATTCTGTGATGCAGATCTTTTCTCAGCACCACATCTACTCTTCAGCTGATGCTGGCATTACTTCATACTGATAAAAACCAATCAGCTAGCTTAAGAAATAAATAAGACTGGTCTTTCTATTTTCTTAGTCTGGATGCTTTCTAATTCCTGTTCCATCCTTCCAGCTATCAAGTAAGAAATTTACATTCCTGTGATTTGAATGAAGAAAGGAGAGGCAAGTGCTGGGGAGAAGGTGTGTGCAGAAACGGTTAAATGTCAGTAGGTGGGCTTTCCTGTTTTTGTATATAAGTGATTATTTATCTGACTCTTCATCTGTGTAAAGAAGTGTGCTGGTTTGGGCTGGGGTGGAGTTAATTTCCTTCACAGTGACTGGTAGGGGGGACTGTGTTTTGGATTTGTGTTGAACACGGGTTGATAATACAGAGATGTTACTATTGCTGAGCAGGGCTTGCACAGAGCCAAGGCCTTCGCTGCTATTCGTACTGACATACTGGGGAGAAAGTTGGGGTGCAGGGGAGGCTGGAAGAAGACACAGCCAGGACAGGTGACCCCAGCTGACCAAAGGGATATTCCAGACCATGTGACACTATGCTCAGGATATAAAGTGGGGAAATGAAGAAGGGGGAACATTTGGAGTGATGGCATTTGTCTTCCCAAGTCACCATTACACATGATGGGGCCCTGCTGTTCTGGAGCTGGCTGAACACCTGCCTGCCCATGGGAAGCAGTGAATTAATTCCTTGTTTTGCTTTGCTTGTGTTTATGGCTTTTACCCTTCCAATTCTCGCCCTGACCCTGCTGGTAGGGGAGTGAGCAAGTAGCTATGTGGGGATTGGCTTCTGGCTGGGGTTAAACCATGACAAGAAGAAAAAAAGTTCAGCATTTATGTCATGTAATTGCATTTTTTTTATATTCAAGCAAACAGGAACAATGTTTTCCCTCAGCTAAAACTGGAAACTTACTGAAAAGCTTTCATATATAGTCAAAAGCAACAGGAGATTATAATGAAAACAGGGCATGATATGCAGTTTCAGCACAAGTGATGGCAATTACAAAATCTTAATGTCAGTTTTGGAGAGTAATACTGCCATGTTACTGATGGAAACAAAGATGGCTGTAGGGACATGGACCCTGCATGTAGGGAAATGTTGGCTGCAGGGGCACATGAAAGGCGGAATGAGGGAGGAGGGCAGTGTTCCCTACGTTAAGGAACAAAAAAAGTGAAGGATTTTTCAGATGTAAAACTGAATAAATCAGAATGAAATTTTAATTGGCCATGCTTGGCAGTTAAATAGGTGAGTTTCAGGCACACCAAGGGACAGATGCAGACTGGAGTAAGATGGTTGCTAAGACATTTTAAGTTTTAGTTCTATTGTACTTGCAAGAGTTGACTGTAAGGGGATACAGCTGTAGAGCAAATAACACCACCAAATATAAAACAACTGTGGGACAAAGTTACTGTGAAATAACAACAACAAAATGTTTTTTCTGTGTGGCAGATGATGAGCACTGTCCTTTCAGGATTAAAGATGAAGTGGAAATACATTATGATGCCAAGCACCAGCTTCTCAAACTAGCCGGTTTAGATCCAATCAAGATGTCTGGGGGTGATGCCAGTGGCAAAGCAGCCACCACTGGCCCATGACTAAAATGTCTGAGAGTGAATTTCAGCAGGGAGCTCCAGTGCTGAGACACTGGTCCCAACAAGCCCAGAGGAGAAGCCTGGATTTAGTCAGAAATAGGCAATTTCCAGAGATGACTGAAGTGAACTACATTAACTAAAGGGTACAGCAATGTGCAGCTGCTGCTCAGGGGCACATGAGAAGACAGCAGAGCCATCATCTCTGCAGTGGTGCAATGAGCAAAACCAGAGTTTTGCAGGTTGTACTGTGGGCATTACTGTTGGGCTGCTGTGCTAATACAAAGTCGTGTCAGCTGAAAATTAAGTTCTGCTTTCTCATGTGTAAATTATCATGCAAAAGCAAATATTTACAAAACTGCAATTTCTACATGCTCTCAGGTAAGAGCAAATGCCTGTTGTTTTTCTGGAAAGAAGCTATAAGCAGCAGGAATCAGGACCTTAATTTTGTGCAGAAAATACATACTTAGATTAATTCACAGCAAAATGAAAAATGCGGTTAGTCTCCTAAGGAGACTCAGTTTCTTTAAGTACTGGCATATTTGACCGACATGAAATGTCAACCTGGCAGCAGGGTAAGATTTTAAAATAATTTTTCCAGTATATTTTGCCCACAGAAACAAGGGCACATAGCTGTTTCAGCATGTGTGTTCACTCCATATTTTGTATATGTGCCTAAACTCAGTATACTTAAGGTGAAATTCTAGATGAGTCAGGCTCCTCTATTTGGTTGCTTCTTGTCCTTTCTTGCAATTTTTTTTTCTTCTGACTATTCTGGGGATCAGAGATTGAGGCCAAGAAGAGAAATGCACTTAGATGTCTGTTGAAATCTTTGACTGTTAGAGAAGACATAAAACATGAATACTGGGAACTGCATCACAAAGGTAGGTATTTTATAGCTTTAAAAGACCACAAGATGTATTTTTTTTTTTAGTTATTAAGAATTAGTGTTGTGAATTACGGTTTTCAGTGAATTAAGAGTATGGTTTTGTGCAGGATGTGGGCTTATTTCAAATGTTTCTCTTACCTTAGAAGTACATTATTATGTGAGTGCTTTTTTTCAAAGTAAAATACCATTAAGTTACAGGTAAAAATTTGAGTGGCCTTAGACAATTCATATACTACTCCTTACTCTTAAATATGTGCAGTGAAAGTGAGACCTGCTGCAGCACACACAGGGGCCAGCTGGCACTTGCCTGCAGTAGGGGGGGCTAGAAGGTGTGGGTTTTCCAGATTTAGAGTCCAGTTTCTGCATGGAAAGAATCAACCCCAAACTAACAGATTGCCTTTGGCATGTGATAACTCAGCTGTGTGTTCATTTTTACAAAAGCACCATGGTTGTCTCCCACCTACCACTGTATGCAGAGGAGCCTGCAAACTAACACCTAAAATTTTCTGCAGTACAAATACCAGTTCTGAAGACTTTGATCAGCAGTGGAGGTGCTGGCTGCAATACTCTGCATGATACATTTTAATGCTCCATAGGACTTTTTTGATTTGTTTTGGTAATATCCTTTTCCATAGTGCTTTTTATATGTCAGAATCCTTAGGCTCATTATGCCTACTTGTTTCCTCAAGCTGCCCACTTGCTCAGGCTGCATTTCTGCTGCTTTCTTTCCAGACCTTTTTCCTTTCCTGTTATGTGCAAGGCATTGACAATAGGGTACAGCTGATTCCCTCCTAAAGGAGAAAAGTACAGGTACAAAACTGTGCACACTGAGCAGCTGCAAACACCTCCCAGCAACGCTGCAGACAAAAAACAGCTGTCAGCAAAATGGTGTGTTTTACTCTGTACTAGCAACAGAAGGTGTATGACAAGGGATGAATGCATCCCCACTGAGGGGCCAAGGGACTCGCCAGGCCACCCCCTCGTTAAGGCCTGCCTTTACTCTGAAGACACGGCCCAGTAAGTGGCACAAGGCCTTGCCTGACTATATGGATACAGTTTTAATTTTTCATCTGAGATGAATTTTCAGGGTTAAAAGCTACATCCAGAAAAGAATCACTTGAGATCCTAACCAGATGCTGGCCTGATGAAGTAAGTGGGAGATAGCCCAGCACTGGGCTTTCTAATGCTATTCAGTGTAAAACTGCCACTGTGTTTGGAAATTACAGATGGGAGGGGGAAAAAACCCTACAAAATGCTGTATTTTATTCAGAGGGGGCTGCCCATGAAAAAGAAGTAGAATGAAACCAGAAGGCAAAGGCATACCTATAAAGATGCCTCTTGTCATAGCCACATATAGTCATAGAATACACTGAATTGGAAGCTACCCACAAGGATCATTGCGTCCATCTCCTGGATGGAGGTATCATTTGAAAAGACATGGCTTCCTGTGATGATTTAGTTACACTAAGTTTGGAAATTGATTTTTTTGTTGTTTACTTTAATTTATTACAATTAGATTCTACAACTTCCTTCTCTCACGAACTCAATATAGAAACACCCACCTTGAGAGAGAATCATGAATAAAATGAGCAATAACATTGGTGGTTTGTTGTGTTTTCTTCTGTTAGGCTTTTGATAGGGCCTATTAAAAACTTACATGAGCAGGATCTACTACTCCAGCTGGATCCCTACAAATCTATGGGGCCTGATAGGATTCATCCAAGAATCCTCAACGAACTGCCTGATGTCATCACAAATGTCTCTTTTGAGCGGTCTTGGGAATCCAGAGGTCCCAGCTGACTGGAAGCTGGCAAACAATGCCCTGATTTTCAAGAAGGGCAAGAAGGATAACACTGAAAACTACAGGCTTGTCAGTCTCACTCCAGTGCCTGGTAAAGTTACGTAGATTATTTTGGGGGTACTGAAAAACACCTGAAACACAGTCATCGGTTACAGCCAGCATGGCTTCATGAGAGGAAAGTCCTGCTTATCAAAGCTGGTTTCCTTTTCTGACAAGGTAACCCAGCTGATGAAGGGAAGCCTGTAAAGTTTTTGATACTGTCTCTCACAGGATCCTCCTGGACCTAATGTCCAGCCCACAGCTGGATAACCGCATCATGGGATGGGTGAGCAACTGGCTCACAGGTCAGGCACAAAGGGTTACAGTGAATGGGGTGACATCAGACTGGGGACCTGTCACTGCTGAGGTTCCACAGGGCCCCATCCTCCACCCTCTGCTCTTTGATATCTTCACAAATGACTTGGACACAGGACTGGAAGGGATACTGAGCCAGTTTGCAGATGATACAAAACTGGGAGGAGCTGTTGACTCCCTTGAAGGCAGAGAGGGCCTGCAGAGAGACCTCGACAAATCAGGGGTCTGGGCAATCACCAACCACGTAAAGTTCAATGAGGGAAAGTGCCGGATTCTGCACCTGGGACAGGGCAACCCTGGATGTATGGACAGACTGGGAATGAGATGCTGGCAAGCAGTGCCATGGAAAGGGACCTGGGGGTCCTGGCGAGCTGAACCTGAGTCAGCAGTGCCCTGGCAGCCAGGAGAGCCAACCCTGTCCTGGGGTGCATCAGGCACAGCATCGCCAGCTGGGCAAGGGAGGGGATTGTCCCACTCTGCTCTGCACTGGGGCAGCCTCACCTCGAGGGCTGGGGGCAGTTTTGGGGGCTACAATATAAAATAGTCATTAAGCCATTAGAGACTGTCAGCAAAGGTGGTGAAGGACCTTGAGGGGAAGCTGTGTGAGGAGCAGCTGAAGTCACTTGATCTGTTCAGCCTGGAGGAGACTGAGGACAGACCTCATTGCAGTCTGCAGCTTCCTCATGAGGGGAAGAGGAGGGGCAGATACTGATCTCTGTGGTGCCCATTACAGGACCTGAGGGAATGGCCTGAAGCTGTGTTAGCAAGGTTTAGGTTGGATACTAGGAAAGAATTTTTCACCCAGAGGGTGGTTGGGCACTGGAACAGGTTCCCCAGGTCACAGCATCAGCCTGACAGAGTTCAAGAAGTGTTTGAACAATGCCCTCGGGCACATGGTGTGACTCCTGGGGCTGGTGCTGTGCAGGGCCAGGGGTTGAATTAAATGATTTTTGTGCATCCCTTCTAACTCAGCTTAATTTGTGATTATGTAAATAATTATATAGTTCACTTCCAATGCTTTTTACATGATTCAGAAGGATTTTAAACTAAGGGTAATGTTTATAGCATGTTAATGACCCTACTATACAATACATACATGAGTCTCCTATGCTCTCTGATGAGTTATGGTAACTGTTCAATGCCACCTTTAGCTTTCTTCTTAATCTGGAGCCTCACTCCATATCCCAGTGCTTGGATTAGCACCAAAATGCCCTATAAGGCCTGATGAAGGGCCAGCAACTGCCACCTTTTTGCCATTTTTTAGGGCTTTTGGTGTTTGTATCTCATTTTCTGTTTCTTTTCTCAGTTGCTACCATGCATGATGGATCATGAAGTTGTAGTGAGGGGAAACACTCAAGTTAATACTGCTGAAGCAGACTGTGAGAGCAAACAAAGTAAGCTACTGCTGTGCTCAATATTAAAAAAAAAAGGCAAGTAGATTGTTTTGAAAGAAGAAAAATTTGGCAATATTTTAGAAAGTGTGGAGTATCTTCCTTGTCCTGCAGTTTTAACAGTACTGGCTATGAAGAGGCTTACAATGTCTTTAATTTCTGCATGTTTTGTGCAAGAGTCTTATCCAGCTCTGCATTTTTTTCCTTACCCAATGAAAAAGGCAAAGAGCAAGCTCCTGGCCGTTGTAGAAAAACCTGTGAAATGAAGCATAACTCTGTTATGAATGGGATCCTGTAATAACTATGTCTGTGAGTGTCACTACATTAGAAGTCATTGTGGTGTCTCAGTGTGCTCCTGGACAATTTCCTAACTCTTGCTGCATTTGAAAGAAGTTGCTGAGTGTCCCTTAATTCAGGTTTTGACACTGTGTGCCTGGAAAGGGAGAGGTCAGAAAATGTGGTGAGGTGAAAAGGAACTGTACTCTTTGTACTGAAGAGAGTGTATAGGCAGGCTTTTACTTTATATCCTGAGCATAAGAACTTTAAAAAAAAAAATACCACCTTTATTTTTTCTCGTTAACATCTATCAAGTAACAACTTTCAGGTACTTTTCTCCTGCTGCAAAAGCAGAAATGGAGTAATTCTTTTCCCCAAGTTTGTAAATTAATGTTGAACCACTGTGCAATAGAAAGACTATATGTACTTGGGAAAAAAATTTATTTTTACAAGAGGATTTGATATAAAACAATAGAGTACAAGGGAAATAAATTCACAGATTTTTGTGTTTTAAATCTGTACTCTCTGAAAGGAACAATTAAGATGTCTTCTAGAAATGTAGAGATTCACTCATCAGGAAAGAAAAAATACAGTTGACATATCACTGTGCAAAAGAAGCATCACAAAGGTATGAAAGACGCTTTCATAAAATGGGAGGTCTGACATTCTGGTAAAATTTAACCCAAACATGACAGAGAGAGCATGCTGATCTTTGTTTTTTCTTAAGTCCCATCCCATCACCAGGATCACGGCAGGTAACTTTCCACGGTTTATTTCTGCTTCTATCTAATCTCATGAGCCCCACCCCAGCCCCTGCTGATTTTATATTGAGGTTTTTTTAACATGACATAGAAGTTACAAGCAAAATTTTAAGTACACAATACCGTTTCATCAATTTTCAGAATGCCCAAATTAATAAAACTGTTCAAATCAAGAATCTTTGGCATCTGCAAACCAGAATGATTGTATTACCAAAGAGCAAGGATAAACCCCAAACTTCTTGTATCAAAGAATTACCTAAAGCCAGAGTAACATGTGTGTGTGTAGTTTGTTTTGTGTGCACGTGTTCTCAGTTACAGTGAGCCTCTAGAAATACAGAAAGGTAAATATTTCTGTCAGCTGATTGTTTTAGCAGTCACATAATCCTTCCTTTGATGTCCTGGGTCAATGAAATCCTAGTACCATCGGGGTTTAGTAGAAGATCTATTAAAAGAGTTGTCTGTGATCTTTCCTGCAACAGAAACAGCATTTAAAGTTATTACTCTGTTACAATGCAGGTATTTCTGTGCATTCTTCATTGCCCCAGATTTCCAAATTGAGTTATTTTTTAGGTTACCAGTAGAGTGTAACTGTAGTTACAGAGTTAACAATGATGTCTTTAGCTTCCTAGAGCTACCACCACAAGGTCTGGAGAAGACAGGGAGGATCGATGGTGGAAGCACATTCTCTCGGTTATTAGCAGGTTACCCTGAAAATAATGTTGGAGGCACGTTACCAGAGCAATACTGTGTGATGTGCTACATACCCACATACCTTCTCATCCTTAGCCAACAGTCCTCTTAAACAGTACTGAGGTAGTTTTTCCACCTTAGGCCATTTAGTGTCTACCATAAGGACATCATAATGCGCACTGATTCATTTTTTGAGAGAAAACAGCAACAACATTTCTCAAAGGCTCTTAGGAAAGGTACATCTTTTTTTTTGCTCTAGGGCTCGACTCCTGTTCCTGCTGAACTGAGCCAGTGTGTAAAATCAGAACTGATATCAGCTCAGTAGGCACCGGAGGACGGGTCCATCAACAGCCTGGAACAACAGCAGCAGCTGTAAGTTGTTTCCGACTGGAGCTGCCACCATTTCCTGCAAACGACACACAGTGCTAAGCTAAAACTGCAGAGAGATTATGACAGCATCCATTAAAGAGAAGACTATAAAACAAAAGTTTTATTGACAATTTCAGGTTAAAGTAACAAACATTATTTCCTCTGACCTTTAGGAAAGCATGGTAACCAAATTACTGTAGGCAATGCCTCACATTTGCAGTCAGACTGAGAACTTAAGGAGCACTGTTTATTCTCAACTAAAACTAAAAGTCTTTGGTCCTCTCCAGGTTGCCTCTGCCTCTTATCCTCCATACACTGAACCTTGGACACATGCATTCATTGCAAATCTGCCCCTTCAGCAGCAAGGTATCTCAGCCAGCAAACGCTTTCTACCCTGCACAGAGTCTCCTCTCCCTTCTCTTCAGGTGCAGAACTTAGCCACTGTGAACAAAGAGGAAAACAATCACTGTTCACCAATCAGCTAAGCTCTGCACCTTGCCAGAGAGGTCTCCATCTCGGCAGAGATAGCTTTCGGAGGAGGTTCTTCCACGATGCTCTGCTGCTTTCCTCTTTTTTTGGAGGGTTTGGGGGTTTGTTTCTTTCTTTTTTTTTAACTTTCTTTTTTTTTTTTTTTTCATATTTTTTGTTTGTTTGATAGATGGAGAGGATTCCACGCTGTGCACCCATCAGACTGTTAATGGTGAGTTTCATGCTAGCAGCTGCGGTCATGGCTGTGTGGTAATCCCTGGCAATGTGATTTTAATCTTAAGTCACAAATCATCATGCCAGGAACCCAAACAGCCGCAACATTAGAAGAAAGCTGTGCAGTCACACAGAGTATTGTACTCAGTATTTTTAGATTTTATGTTATAGCTCACCATGCACTTCTGTCTGTAAAGTCAAAGGGGTAATTCTAGACTAATGCTAACACCTGCATACCATGTAATTTTCCTGTGCTAGGTACTTACCATCAGAAACTTATAGAAATTTTGATTTTATTGTTTCTGGCCTTCAGACACTTGAAGATACCTACCAGATTAAGAACTGTTGAACATAACTCAAATTCCTGTGAGTCCTTGATAATTGGGAGTACACAAGAGTCTCTTTAGCCCTAACTGTTTTAAAAGGTGTCTCCTACCCCGCAACTGATATCCTGGCACTCTACAGTCTGATCCACCTTTCCCAAAAAGTTTTCTTGGCAGGCACAGTTCTTGTCTATACAGAAGAACAACATGGCTGTTCATAAACAAACTTGCTTTCATAATATCTGTCATTGGCTGTATTTCATACAAACATAGCAAATACTACAAAATCAAATGGAACTCACTGTCAAATACTGCTAGAACAGAAGAAAATTAAGATTTTTGCTTGGTACCAATTAGACAACGTTTCTGCTAAATTAGAGCCTGAATTTTGATACCACAAATCAACTGTAAAGTTATGTGAACAACCAAGGCAATCAGTCTGTTGGATGAGTTATATGATTAACCAAAAATCTGAGGTATGCTGTACTGGAAGAAACTTTCATACCAACCTTAATGGGTTATGTGTTAAACATGCATATGCAGACACTGTAAGGCTACCTCCAACTGTTCAGGCTGAGAAGTGGAAAGTATCTTTGCAAATTTATAGCCTCTAGCAATCTTTATTCCATAAATATTTTTGCAATTTCGGTTCTTGTCTGGTGATTTCTCTCCTTTAATTTCATAAACAAGCTAGCTACTTTTCTTGCCTCACAATCAAACTTCAGAACCTCAATACCCTTAACACAAAAACATTTGCATTATCAGGTTGTTCTCACATGATTCATATTTGCTTCCAAGTCCACAGTTTCATATTTCCACTGTGGGATCAGACTCTTTTCAAAGACTGTGCTGCCTGTCAAGTAAACATGCAGCTCTATTAAACAGAAATGCTCCTTGCACAATTGAAATTTTTGTAAGCAGAGTGAAGAATACAGAATGGGAAACAACTGTAGGCAGAGCCTGGCCTTCTGTGGCCATTTGGACTTACAGTTGTCTCTTGTACAGTCCATTACAACAAAGCCATTCTCCACGTTCTCCAGCTATGCCTACATGTATGTAATCACTGCTCTCGCAGCTGGGCTTAAAAAAAAGAAAAAATACAAGCCAACAAGATATGTAACAAGAGTTATTTCTCAGCCCAACTAGCCACAAGCTGTATGGTGTGCCAAAGTTTACCACGTTTAGTGAGCTCTGCATATTCTTTCTATATGAAGCAAAATCAGGGTGTTAGGATTAAAATGAAAGATCACCTTTTCAGAATAACATCTCTGCCACCACTTTGGCTGAGGATGCATCCATATGTTCTTGTGCTGCAGCAAAGCATTTCCGTGCAAGTTCTTGTTGTTTTGCATCTTCATTCACCATTAATTCACCATAGAGATACACACCCATAGCCTGAAAGAGGAACATAACACACAAACATCCTACCACCAGTAATGACTAGTTATTTGGGTTTTTGCCATTGACCTACTAGTACTCATTTAAACTAAAAATGAAACAAAACAGACAATCCAAAACACATAAAATACCATTTACTCTCTAATGCCTATTCTCCCCTTCCAGAACTAATTTTCTCTGTCTCTCTTTAGCCTAAGGATGGTTGTCTGTATGCTGTGTTGACTATGTAAGAACAGATTATTACTATAAGAAACCTGTGTGATGTCATGACAAGAAAATCATTCCTCACTTTCCTTGCAAGTTTTCATGTTTTCCTTTACCCACTACCTGAATTTTTTCCAAATGTCCCTTAAGAAAAAAGCTTCTCCCTCCTTCAACAGGGTACATATTTTCTTTCCAATTGTCACACATCCATGAACAAAGACTGAAGCAGACCACTCTAAAATTCCAATTTGGCAATTCTGTAACAGAACATCAACTGAATATGGTCACGTCTGTGTTTGACTCCCCTTTACATCTGAGATACAGCTTAACATGCATAAATTCTGGTTGGGTGCAAAGGCAGGCCTTTCCTAACTACTTATTCTGGACATAGCAGCTATAAAAAAAGGTAATGAGGCTCCTGTGGGGAGATCTGGGCCCCTTTGACCACTGCCAACAAAGCACTGGCTAACTTAACAGGAACCTTATTGGAGACTTTTTTTTTCTGCTGATATGGTTTTTTTCAGCTAATTACAGGAATTCAGTAAATGTTAAACTGCACTTGCCAAAACAGGATTACGCTTGTGACAAAATATTAGCAGCTTAGCATGCTGACTTTTATAGTTATTGTTTGGACACTTGAAGGAGTGGAAAATTTTGGATAGCATTGAGAAAATACAACTTTTAATGCTATTCCTCACAATTTCTAGCATTGGCTGGTAATCCTTAAAAAAAAACCTTCAGCCAGAAGGGAAATTTAAAGTTTAACAAAGACTGAAGTAAAAGGAAAAAGTCTCAGAGTGGCAGACACCTGCCAGACTCCTTGCCAATTCCCTAAGCATGCTCTCTGACACCAAGAGAACAAAAACCTCAGATTTCCAAGGTTTGCAGCTGCACCAGGTCTGGCAGCCACACAAATGGCCTTGGAGCTGGGCTCCAGTTGCTCTCATTGAGAATTTTTTAAATGTTGAAATTTTGTTGCTATAGGAATTACCTTCTCTACCCAGCCTTAAAAATTCTCCCCCAGGCCTAAACATTAACATGCAGTGAACACACTGGTGTTTTGTAAAACTTCAAAGGATTTAAATAGTCCATTTGCATTTTTTTCCCAGACTTTAAAAAAAGCCATGTTACATGATCAGTAAGGACCTGCAACTGCTCCGATTTAAGTGGTAATCACACCAAAAGCTGGTTGTGCCATTAACTGTATGCACTGCTGAAGTAAATTAAATTAAGATTACATTAAAAAGTTGCAAAAATTATTTCCCTACACTGCAGAAAATGTCTTTATTTGGCGTATCTATTCCAAACATAATGCAATTCTGTATGGTTTTATCAGCTCAAGGATTTCCCGAACTCTGAACCCCCAAGTTCTGCTGGTGGTTATCTCCATCCTTTCTCAGAATACAAATATGCACAATATATATAACTCCTTATGCAATAATGTTCTTTTATGTCTTTTCTGTTTGTTTAATACAGAGCTTGCCAAGAGCTCTGGGGCCTGTTTATTGGCTGAGATATAAATAGGAGGTATACTTCCAAGCTAGAAGAAAGCATGACAGACTGCAACAATTCAATTGTGGTATGTTGCCTGAAAGCACAGAATCCTCATTGGCTGTAAATAGCTTTGTTCATTGTCAGCATAAAAGGTAAAGACATTAATATCTTGCCTAGATTTTGACGTATCTTCACCATTTTCTATTTTTTACATAAGTTTTAAGTATTTAAAATTCATCCTATAGTGAATAAAGATAAATAAAAGTGAAATAGAAAAGAACAAGGCAGAGGTTCAATTAGAACTGTAAGTTCACAATGGCCTAAATAAAAGGCCATAGTAAGGAAATCATGTATGTCCAGCCTTTTAAGGCCTTCACAATCTTCTCTTAGCATGTCCCCACCCATGGAGAGGCTAGCATTCCCTGGCTGTACACTGTTGTGCTATAATACTTCTGGCTGTCATCTTCAAAACCGAGGTTACCACAGCACTGACTGCTTTGCACTTGCCTCATACCTGCAGTGATATTCCCAGCCACACTTGCCTTCCTCATCCTGCAAGAGGGACCTGCTGAGAAGCATCTTCCTAGCATCACTGCTACCTCTGGTTTGCATAAAATGCAAGGAGAGGAGGAATTCTATCCTATTTCATGCTTGACAGAAGATTAGCATGTTTAGGTGGGGATGAATACCCCTACCCTAGGTGGCATCCTTAAACTACAATGTTTAGGGGACCACAGAAGAAAAAAATGAATACACAGCCAAGTTTTTAACAACCTTCAGCAAGAAAATATATTAAAATATTTTTTTAATTTCAGCCTAGGGGTGTTAAAAAGCTGATTGTTTTCAAAATGCTAGTTAAACGTAACTTACCTGATCTTCTCTGAGGAATCTCTCAACATCTCCATACCCAGGCTCATATTTGTGTTTGATGACAAGTTCACACCACCGATGACGAACCTTTGGGATGAAAAATAAAATTAGGTAAAAAAACCAAACCAAACCAAACCGAAACTGTATTTTATCTGTGTGAGTGTTGATAATATATCCGTACCAGTTTGGCTTTTTTGTCTTTTTTTGGGGTTTTGTATTTTGGCAGATTGGTGTTTTTTCCCCCAGCAGCCTGGCAAGTCAGTCAGCTGGACAGAGGAGCCAGAGCTCTGTGCACCTCAGCCTGGGCTCTGGAAACCCAGGGTGCCCAAAGACAAACTCCTGATTCTGTGCTAGTAAACTAACCCAGATCCAGGGACACATCTGCAGCATCTTCACTGCCACTGTTTCCAGTCTTGACTTTCTTCCCTTTAAGTTAGGCTAGAGGTTATTTCTTTCATGTTGTTAAAAGGGGGCTGTGGGGGGTGGTGGAGAACGGAGATTACCACTGCAAAGGTCTGGAAAATCCACAAAATGTAAATTATAATATCCCCTCTGTAAGTGTATCATACAAGTGGTAAAAAGGCTTAAATGCAATTCTGTACCAATATTAAATCCATGCCAAAAGGATAACAGTTAGGTATCAACCCATGAAACGGAACTTTCAGTTAAATGAATCAGTTTTGCTAGTAATAGATTTTAAGCCCATTGTTAAGCATTTAAAATTCATCTGCATTTAAAAAGTTGTCATGCTGTTCTACCAATACACATTGACACAAACTTATTGACACACTGTAACAAAGTTTTCAAGCAAATTACAACTGAAAAAATGTTTTTATTTATGTAGTATGAACATGAATTACATGTAGGTCTTTGTGTTGCTGTCTTTACATTTTTGACCTTGTTCTTAGCCACTCTTGTGGCATAAGTGTCATCTTACTCTCTAGCAAGGCTTGCCTGATTGCAGGCAGTGATCAGCCTAGCCTTTTATATTACATTAGCAATTCAACACTGATAGTAAAGGAAAACAGTTAAGTGGAATAACTCCCAATCTTTCTGTTTCAGCCTTTTCTCTGAAAAGAAAGAAAAAGACAGGGCACCTAATGAAAATCACCTTTCATAGTAAGAGTGAAATGTTAGCAGTTTTAATAGTTGGCGTAACTGAGTCCAAATTGTGCTTATATCAAGTAACTGAATATGAACCTTTTTTCTGAATGACAGATGTAGTGATAACATTGAGAATTGAAGACAGAAAGGGAGGAAGGGGAAACAGGCATACTTCAGTGTACTGTTGCTTTTGGAAATAAGGTTTTGAAAATAATTTCATTTTCATCCTAATCCCTGTCAACTTTATAGCCCTGGAAAAAATTTCACAGACTTACATTTGATTAGATGTTAATCCTATCAGCATAATTAATAAGTGATAAATGCCCACAGGTCCTGTGTACTTGATACCCCTTTCCAGCTGACCCCTTACATAAAATAGTTTGAGCACACCTTACGAAAATAAAAAGCTGCGAGGTTTTGGGGCTGAGTGGATTTTGCACTTGCTGCATGCAAGATACTGAATAGCTACAGTGCTGTGTATGATAGGGATAATTGCTGTCTCTTGCAGCAATTATCTCTTTTTGCTGACAAAATAGCAGCTATTAGGATTCCTGCTAGTGGAACCAGAGCTAAATTTATGAAAGAAATAGCTTTCCAAGCTTCAACTCACTTTGCTGTAGATGCCCATATTCATAATGTAGACCTTCAAAACCCTACCCAGCTGCTGCTTCTCCCTGGAGACACTAAATGTTTCTCCAGTAAATCTTCCCAGGCAATCCAGCTTTGTTACAGGGTGTTTTCTCATAGCACTGAGCAGCTCCTTGCCTGGATGAAACTACCGAGGCTCAAAACTTAACCATACACCTCTCCTATCTGTCAGGTGAGTTAACCAAACAGAATATAAACACATTTAAAAGACTGTAGATACACTTTACCCTGCACATTCTTCCATATGTAACAAACAAACGAAAGTCCAAACAGAATTCCTTATGTATTCTCATGGCAATGAGAAGAAACGTAAGGAGGAGAAAGGGACTGTGGTCACCTCCTGTGATCACTGCTCTTCTACATCCCATGATCCAGCAGTTACAGCACTTACCCAGGAGGTAAGCAACCAAGTGCAGCTTCTGTGGCTGCTCAAGATCTCAAACTGTGCCTTCAGTGAGAATATTTCAACAGCAGATTATAGAGTATTCTGGGATGGGGCTCTCTTCATACCTCCTGGTGGAGCTATTATTTCCTCCCCAGTTATTGAAGTATTTATTGATCTAAAGGGGGAATCGCAAGACTTCAGAGCTTACATCTCTGAGTACTCTTGACAAGAAGTACGGACATGGCTTACGAAGTGCAGAAGCCAGTTTGCCCCCAAAACACCTTTCTTGGTGCAACCATCATAGCTGCACAGAGAGGACAGAAGTTCTCTCTATGAAGGCATTCACGTGGTCTTACTTCCTCACATACTAAAGTCATGTATAACTGACACTGCATCGTGGCCTGATTGATCATCTGAATCTCAGTGGCTTTGGAAAACATGGAACTAAGCTGTGCCTGTTACCTTAACTGTTCCTTCCTCCATAGGGTTTCTGTCCTTGGCAACCAACATCTATTCAAATAGTTAAAAAGAAAAATATTTATTTGTTGAGTGAGATCTGAGACAGCAGACACTTTTCTTTCTCTCTTTTGCCTTTTTCCCTTTCTTTCCCAGGGTGAGTACAAATCCCAGCACATTCCCAGCTCTGAAATGCTGGCGCTTTGCCAGCTGGGGTAGTAGCAGCATGCCTCTTATCCTCAGATTACACATTTGCCTCCTGTCTTCCAAAAGCCCCAAATGTTCCTGTGGCAGAACAAACTGCAGGAGAACCAATGGCTGCTGAAGGGCCTGTGAAACCAGCAGCTCAGTCAGCCCTGCTGGCTCCCTGTGACTTGTACGAGACCCCAGAAAGCAGAGCACAGAAACCAAGGCTGGCTCTGAGTGCAAGAGGGGCAGGGGGGGCCCTGCACAATGTGGACTGAAATATGTTGGTTACATTCCTGCCCCCTGTACCATATGGTGTGTAGACAGTGTTGCCCAAACTGCAGCTAAAACAGTTTCTCAGACACATGCACTATAAAGAAGTAATTTTTCTATGATACTCCATAGCCCTAGGCTGATTCCACAAACATAAGAATTTTAGTCACATAAGAGTAGGGTGGAAAAAAGAAAAATCAGTTCCCAGCGTCTCATCCAATGCTTAGAGAGGCAAGAGCAAAATGGGCCCCACAGCTTCACAGCCTAATGAATGAGTCATGTGAACAGGCACTTTTAACAAAACAGTCTCAAAAGGAAATTTTGAAAACCAAGCAGCTTGTGGTAGGACTGAGCTAACCATACCACATCCTGCGTATGCTCTTCTTGGCTTTTCTTTTCCTCCCAGGAGCAAATACTCAGTGGCAAAAATGAGAATTCATTAGTCCTCTCACAGTTTTCTCTCTGCACGTTTCTCTGTGCTCTTCTACAGTTCAGAGATGCACACCATATGCCGTTTTGGCTGGTTACACCATAAACAATATAAACTAAACCTGAAAAGTAATTTACAGCAATCCATCGTGTTATTGCTGGCAGAAAGCACATAGGACTTTGCTGGATCTGAAGCAACACCTTTAACTGCTCACCCACCCACACACACTCTTACTGGTTTGGCAGCTGCAAGGACCCACATGCTGAAGTTGGAAATGCAATTTATTTTCTCAGCCTGCAGTACCAGGCTGAGAGCTGTCCTCCCAAGTCCAGGACTGATGGCTGGCACTGCCATGGATAGGGAGAAGTGGGGCAGAGGAGTGAAGGAGGCCTGCTGACTAACACCTCAGGTTCCTTGTGGATGGATCCTCATTCCTTGGAAATTGTTTTTTCCTCCCACCCTACTTTTGGAGATAGTGCAGGCCTCTCCACTACCAGGTTTTTAAGCTAAACAAAGTTTGTTACTGTGTGTTTTGCAAGACACTACTCATATTAGTAGTGCATTTCTGAGGCACAGTTCAGTGGCATGAAGACACAGACACTCAATGTCTCAGGTACAAAATTTAATTTTCCTAAGTATCAACAACATTGAGATCTAAGTATTGGCTAGTACCTACATGGAACATTGTGAAGGGATGCTACCATCAGATAGCAGAGTCCCAAATTCAGGAGCAACAATTTACACAAATAATTCCAGGGGTCTCGTAATATCTTTTAGTTTCATTTTTAAGAAAAATACACAGTATTGCACAGTATTATTTGCAACTCAAAAATTACCTGCAGTTTGACAGCTCAGTGGAAGATACCATGACATCAACATTTTGCTTGATCTATTTTCAGACAATGCAAGCTGCTGCATGAGATTGTTTAAGGGGAAAAAAACCTTAACCATTCCAATAATCCAGCTCTAAGTCAGTCCCTTTGTTTTAGTAACCTGAGCCAAGACCTTTTGGGAAATGCTGCTTCAAGCTGACAGACTAAAGCCATGTAAGGTACATGGCTTGACTTTCAAAAGAAAAGCTCCCAGTGACTTAATACCTGAAAAAACCCACATTTTTAAGCTATTTTGAACATGTCCTAAATTAAAGAGATACTAATTTTTCCTGACCCGGGTAATAAATTCTTTTGCCTAATCCTTATTATTCTCCCTTGCCCCACACAATCACAGAATCATAGAATGTGTTGAAAGGGTCTTTAAAGATCATGTAGTTTCAACATTCCTGCCTTGGCAGGGACACCTTCCACTAGATCAGGTTGCTCAAGGCCCCATCCAACCTTGGTCTTGGATAGGGCAACTTCCAAAGATGGGGCATCCACAATTTCTCTGGGCAACCTGTTCCAGTGGTTCACTTCTTTCAGAGTAAAGAATTTTTCCTAATATCTAATTGAAGGCTACTCTCTTTCAGTTTGAAGCCATTCTCCCTTGTCCTGTCACTACATGCTCTTGCAAATAGTGCCTCTCCATCTTTCTTACAGGCTCCCTTCAGGTACAGGATAGCTGCAATTAGGTCACTCCACAGCTTTCTCTTCTCCAGGCTGAACAAATCCAACTCTTCAGCCTTTCCTCACAGGAATCACAGAATCACAGCTGAGTTGAAAGGAACCCTTAAGCATAATTGAGTCCAACTCTCAGAGTTGCTCCATCCCTCTAACAACTTTGTGGCCTCCTCTCGACTCGCTCCAACAGGCCCATGTCCCTCCTGTGCTGGGACTCCAGAGCTGCAGTGCTCCAGGTGGGGTCACACCAGAGAGGAGCAGAGGAGCAGAATCCTCTCCCTGGACATTCAGACAAGCCTAAAACAAACATCCTTATAGAAAGCTTTATATGGTACAAATAGCTTGCTCATGTTCTCAATCATATGCATACAACCAAAAAAAATTTTTTTACTTCTGAGGTCTACCAATAAGATTAAGAAAACAAGTAATTTAAAACATGCCTTTATTAAAGGGAGAAAAAAGTTAGACTTTACTAAGCTTTTGGTCTGCAGAATGGGAGACTAGCTTCAGGGAAAATGAGTACATTTTACTAATAGCTGGATCCAATTTAAAAGGCGCCATGAGACAAGAAATCTAAATCACTGAACAAAAGCAACATACTTAAAGATCTTAGAAAATGGGATCATTTGAAATAGAGTAAGAGCTATTGTCCAACAAAATGGAACCTTTATTAAAGGTATGAAGCATCTGTGATCTTTACAAAACACAGCTTCAGACTCTACTGAAAAAATTATTTGAACAACTTGACTCTTAAATGTTAATTAAAGAGTCTCAGAGGTCAGACTCCACTCTAATTCATAGAGAAAAAAATACAGAGAATTTTTTTCAAATAACCAAGCTATGCTACAGATTTATTTTAATTAACAATAAGGAAGCATTCCAGAGCACCGGAATGCTGCTCCATTCCATCTGAAAGCATTTATCACCAGTCTCTTCCTATCTACAGATAAATTGGATTCAAATATTAGATAATTTGCCTATGTAATTAAGGAACAAGTATTGCAGGACAATATTTTAACTAAAAAACAGGTTTTACAGTTGTTTGCATGGAAGAATCACAGTTTAAGAATTGCCAATTTTACAGTGCATTTAATGACTTTTTTCTCCCTCTATCTTAGCTGAAATAGTTATTCTTTAATACACCAGTGACTTTTCATTCTGTATAGTCTGAATTTTGAATGGGCACTCCTGTCTTTTATGCCACGGTAAATACATACTTTAGAACATGAATTTGATTTCATTGAAACTTGCCCAAGTGAGGGATGCTGAAGCAGCTCATCAGGAGAAATGAAACAGTTTTTTGTGTTACAACTGTGTTGACAGAGTATTGGTTGGCAATCTGGTAGAGTGTACTCAATAGCCAAAAACCTACTGGACGCAAACAGAATGGATTCATCATTTTTACAAGGATACTGTAATTGTGATTAATGTGTTCGCCAAGGGTTTGTCAGGAGACCAAGTAAAGGAGCTGTCTATCAGCTTAAATTAGTTTTATTTTAGACCAAGAACTGTACTTTTCATAGCCTAAGTTTTCTCTCAGGTCTTGTAGTGCTTGCTCTGACAGTACTACAGAGCCCAAAGAAACCAAGGGCCAGACAGAGCACCACAGCAGCAGCAATCTTTAAGGCAACCTTTCTTCCTGACACCCTCATGGCATCAAGGTTCATTTAATGCTGTTTCTCACAGTGCAGTGCTCTGTCTCAGTACAAAACCCTTAATTTTCTAGAACTATGGCCAAAATGATGATAACACTTCAGATTTAAAGAATGACTTTTGGTAGCCTTACTCAAGCTGTATTTTATTTTGAGTACTGGAATGAACCACTGTTCAGTAGCTGGACCTGAGGCAGATTGAGCTCATGGAGCTCCACCATGCTCTGCATTCAGCATCACTGACTGCATAAGCAGCCCAGGTTGTATAGGCAGATTGTACCTGCCATTCCTGCCACCTTGGACAACCCCCTTTCCTGCTGTGCAGCACTGCATGAGTATCTCAGCCCACTGAAACCCCAGCAAAAAAAAAGCATGGTCATTCAAGTAAGGCAGTAATGGGCTGGCTAATCAAAACTTTGTCTGGAGTTGTCATTTTGAGGAGGACTATACAGAGGTCTAAAATAATTTAAAACCTGGAGTATGAACTGGCCATTAAAAGGTCACTTAAAAGCTAATTTTAGCAGAATATCAGACTTCAATTTTTGGTAATATTGGTAGCAATATTCTACTTCCTTAATTTTACTTCTTCTGATTTGTATTTCTGCAGAGATCAAGAAATTGCACACCATGAGGGGTGCTGGCAACAGGGGAGAAGGACGTGCAAGCCCCGTCTCTCCTTCCTCCACTCCACAGCACCGATGAGAGCTGTGAGTAGAGCTCATGCAGCAACTGCCTGTACTTGGTAACAGAAGAGAAAGGTGTGGTACAATCACGCTTTTGAAAGGCAAATTCTGTTGCTTTGTCAATGGCAAACTGTGAGACAGCATTTGAACCTGTACCTGTGCTAATGTGCCTGTGGGTCAGGCAGCATGCTCCCACAGCTGTGCGAGCCTCAAGCAGCAACAGGTGCCTGCTTGAACCTTCTCACATTAATAAATGTGAGTTAGGGGCATGTATTTCCTTCACGTCCTTTCTCCTCCCCTCCAACCACATGCTCCTGTTTTAGCATTCACTCAGTTCTACATAACACAATGTTAAAAAGTTTATATAGTACCACAGCCTTGCTCAAGAGCAACCCCATCAGCTTCCACAGGCACTAAACATGACTCCACTTCCACCTGCAAATAAAACATGTACCTTTCCCACAGCCGGCATGGAGGTTCTTTTCCAAGCAAACAGAAGCTGGGAATCACAAAACATGCTGCTTCAGAAAGCCCAAGCAGAGCAGCAGGCAACCTTGTTGCTCTCTGTGATCAGAAAGGCATAGTAACCAAAGGACAGCACTTCAGGACAGGATTCACTCTTGGCAAGGAAGCAAATGCTGAGGTCTTGCTCGGAGAAGACAAATGCCCTTTTTTCCCCCCACCTCAGGCTCACAGCAGAGAGCTCCCAGTTACAGACCAGACACTCTTCTCCCTTTGTGGGCCCCATCTGTGATCAATGACAGCTGTGTTGGTAGAAAAAAAAATCCTAAAAGAAGTCAGAAAAGGCAAGAGACTAAGAAGCCATGTCTAACCCTTTTTCAAAGGTGGCACTGCCTGTGCCTCTCTTCTGATGTCAAAGCTGTCACTGTGAATAAGAGGCTTGGTTGGGATACCTAATTCTGTAAACTCAGTGCTCTTCAGCCAGCCCCTCCTTACCCTGTCTAATAGGAGATGGATATAAAACAGGATGGTCTCCAGCTTTACAGCAGACCAGCAAAGTGATAGGGAAATGACCTAGAGAACAGTTAGATGAGAAAAAGGCCACCAGCACCAAAGCAGTGTGACAGCTTCAACAGCGCTGTCTGGGAGACCACACTGCCGTGTTGCCTGAAGGCTTTTCTCTCCATGTGCACATTTCTGCTGCCATGCTGGGGACAGCAGCTCCTATACCACAGTGCATGTAAGGTAAGGAAATGTTTAAAAAAGCACGTGAACTCACTTAATTTGAAAAATAAAGGTTTTAAAAAAATAAGCCTTAATTAAAAACATAGATGCACTACTTATACTGGAACCAAATACTTCCCCTTTCCCCTGCATTTTCAGTATCACCTGCTCATAATGCTGGAGCACCAGTACCATTCACAGCTTGCAGCAAGATGGCAGAAAAGATGTCACCATCCGCCTTTTCACTGGAGATGTGTGCTGAGCTTTGCTTTGCTGTGGTGCTGCCAGCTCTCAGGAGCAAGGCTGCCTTCTGGCTGGTGACAGAAGCAATGCTTGTTCCATCTTGCCTGCTCTCCATTCTTACTTCTTCCTTCCCCAGAAGGGCGCTCTGGTGAGGATGGCTGCATGTGTGAAGACACAGTATGATGGAGAGTATGGAGAGGGTGCTGGGGGGCCAGGAGATCCTGCACCTTACAGGGAGGGGAAGGAAGACCAGGTCCCAGCCTTAGGTACAACCAATATCAGAGAGGTACTGCAGGAACAAGCCTCATGCCTTCAAAAGGTAAGCTTGGCTTTGGCATATCTATACATTCAAATGGACACTTTCACCAAAATGCAACAACACAACTGTCTGCCATCTCATATACAGCCCCATCCACATTCCGTCTGACACCCTACTGAAACACCTATCTACAAGAATGGCTAGATTATGATAGAACATAGAATGGGTTGGGTTGGAAGACACCTTAAAGATCAACTAGTTCCAACCCTCCCACCATTGGCAGTGAGATTTTCCAATAGACCAGGTTGCTCAGAGCTTCATCCAACTTGGCCTTGAACATGGCCAGAGATGGGGCATCTACAGCTTCTCTGGGTGACCTGTGCCAGTGTCTCACCACCCACACAGGAAAGAATTTCTACCTAATAGCTAATCTGTACCTACCCTCTTTCAGTTTGAAGCTGTTATCCCTTGTCTAATGCCAACAGTATCTCTGGAATCAGCAGAAATTTTTTTTATCTCACCATAGCAAGTGATTCAAATACTTCCCATTACCACTGTCTCTTCTGGCTGTCTCCAGATAGAGTCTGCTTATAATTTTTACCCATACAGTGTCTGCATATGTGTTTCAACACAAATTATTTATATATGCACATAAAAGCCTGCTGGTCTTATAAACCCAAACGTTATAGTCGCGAAAAGCACATAAACTTATACATCTGATGCAGAAATTCAACTCTGAAGTCTGAAATCAAGCATACCAACTGTCTGTTACCAATTATTATTAAACTGTATCTCCTGTTCAGCAAAAGGAAAGGCTGCTCTAAGTATCAAGGCAACAGTAAGCTATCCCCTTTGTTTATGCCCCTCTCTCCATGCCTCTACTTCTATCTTATCCCTCTCGTAACTAGAGGCAAAAAATCCTTTTATCTTTGGTCTCCCACAGTGACTGTGGTCAAAACATTTGTTATTTCCAGGCAAGATTACTGTCATAGACAGAATCTGGAACTCAATATGAAAATAAGACTCAAATTCCAAGCAATGAACAATGCGGCTGCCCGTTTTTTCCATAGCTTAGGTCACAGCCAGCCTACTCAGCCCATGCTCACATCCTTCTAATTTCACATGGTTTAAAACCTGGCTTCCAACTTTCAAAATAATTAAATACAAGATTTTGACTCCAAAGACAAAAGACCTTTTGCATCACTCTCATACTCACTCTCCCTTCTTCAATGCCCAGCAAAAATTCGTAAGTGAAAAATACAATGATTTTATAAACTCAGAAGAAATATGCTCATTCCTGCAATGAGAACACTTAGATTTTTCTCTACGTTTGACATTTTTTAGTCATCTTCTCCACCTCTTTTATTCCCTGCTGCTGGAATACAGTGACAGTTGTTTGCTCAGGACAATGCTTACACCATGTGGGACACAACAAAATTCCTCTTCAGGACACTGCAACTCCAAGTGGCACAAGAGTTCAAAGTAGGACAGCAGACTTTACCCACATGTTATTAAGTCAGTAACTCAGTGGTGGAATCATATCTGTGTGGCTAAGGTAATGACGTCAGAACCTTCAGCTTTGAATTGTCCTGCTTCTCGAACTGGTTAGACCTCACAGGGCATAGTAGGTTTCTTCCAAATCTATGGTCCTATTCAGGCATACACTGCATCTGCAGCCAGCCTTTAAACAGGAATGAGAAGTATTAGATGAGCTATTTGGATGAAGTCTCAAAGTAGGTTTATTTTAAATAAAAAATATTTTCAGATTGTTTTTCAGAATTAAAAACCCAAACAAACCAACGAAAAAACCTCCCAAAAAAACCAAACCTCAGAGAAACATCCCTATTGCTGATAGCTAAGGAATTTTGTTTGTATTTTAAAAACTACCCCCTCCTTGACATTGTGGCCACTATGCCAGTGCTATCATTTATATGCAAACAGACTAACCTTTTAAATTTCATGACAAAGCCAGGTGGTTTGTATTACAGTGCTGGGTTTGTACTGCCCTACACAGAAATACTATATAAAATTTTATATAAAGCAATTGCATTCAATTCAGAAAACCTTTGGGATTGAGTTCAGAAGCCTGGAGGACTCCACCATTTCATTCTCCTTGCTGGACAATAGGACACAGAATGATCTCCAATCTCTTCCTCCACAGATTCTTCGGATAAGCAGAAAAAAATGCCAAACCAACCCAACTGCATACTTGGTTCCCTCTTACCGTCAGCTCCCCTGCTTTCCAGGTGTCATTAAGTTGAGGGGCTGCCAGACAGAGAGGAAATTACGTCCAAAACCAGTTAGAAAAATAAGGAGCAGTAAGTGAACAGCACCAGTAATGGCAGCAGTCAGGGAACAAAAACTCCTGTTCATGCCACCCAGCAGCCACTGACATCACTTGAACAAATGTGTTGCTGTTGGCTCCTGGAGGGGTGTGGGACCAGGAGTGCTGACTGGTGCAAAGCTATTTCCAGTGCTCCATAAATCTCATGCTCTGATCATCCCCTTCAGCTAATGCTGATGGAGGGATTTTCTGTTCTTCTCAAGTGGCCGGAAAAGCCCCCCTACTTCACATGTAGAAACAAAACAAACCCAAATTATAGCTACTTGAGATTATCCTTCAGCCAGTCTTACAAATTCATCCCAACACATTCACTCAGTCACAATAGGCACATGAGCCAGAGTGAGTCTCATGGGACAACTCCCAAGGCTATCACTGGAAGCGCTTTTCCCTCATTTTGTTCCAGTTTTCTTAACTTCGCACTGAATTTTGGACTTCATCTTTCGGAAGGAAGTACCACATTTCTAGATGCTACCCTTTTCTAAGCTCCTTTCATGGGGAAGAAGATACAACTCTTGCAAATGCACACTTTTGAAAAGCTATTTTAACCAATATCAATACTAATATCATCTGTGCCAAAGAGCCTGCAAATTGCATTTAGATGCAAGATGAACAAGAACATGAAACAGAGTGAAGACTCAATATTTTTCAAGATCACAGAGGACGATCAAGATCACAGCTGCAAGTGGCTGCAGCTTCAGTCAACATATTTATCAGCAATGAGGCTAATCTACAATATACCCTGAAATTAGCCCTTTTTCTAGTGAAAACAGGAAAGGCTTTCTATGACAGACATATACTCCTTGCTAGGATTTGCATAAGGAAGCAGGAGAAGTAGAGCAGGGAAAAAAATAGTATTTCTGTGAGGCTGTGTGTGAAAAGCAACAGACTGATAATAGAAAAGAGATTTCACTTTGTGGAAACACACATTTCTTTGTTCTTTTCCAGTTAATGAAGGTACTGCCTCAGTAATGGTTGGGTGTACAAACCTCAAATATGATTTATTCCAGAAACAAACCTACCATGCAGGCTGACTCATCTACAGAGCCTTTTCTAGGTTCCTTATTGTTCTTTTCTAGATTCATTGTATCAGGCTCCTCCTGATGTGCTAGTTGCAATTCAATTGCAAATAAAAACTTATTCAACATAACCATACCTATTTCTAATGGCACAATAATGCTTAAATAAAACATTCAGAAAGGGAAAGGCGGGTGAAATTTATTTTGCACTCCTGGTAAATTTTCACAGCAGATTTGTAAGTCCTGCAACATGTACTGTCTTATGCAAAATAAGGCATCTCCTCCAGACTTGAACTGAAACTGAGTAATAAACTGTATATTTAAATATGAAATAAGTACAGAAACTATTTTTACTTCTGCAGAAAAAAACCCCCAAATTCACTAGAAGGCAGTGCCCTGTAATATGGTCATCAGCTCAAGCTGTCACCTTTTTTGTCTACTGAATTGGTGTTTCATAGCAACAATGACATCAGTTAAGGAAAAGAACCATGGTTCTCCCTCTGTGGTTGCAATCGCCCACCTGTTGCTACACAGCGCAGTCAGGAAGGACTGGCAACCCAGCAGAGGTATTTGCAACACATTGCTAATTGTATTCAAAAACTGGAGACTGCTTCTGAGTCCCTGCCCCAAGGGAGGACTGGCCCAGTGGCTGTGCTTAAAGGAAACCTCACAAAGTGCCTTCTGCAAGTGTGAACTGACCTTTCCCAAGCAGTTCACTTTTCCCACCCAGTGTTACAGTGTAGTCTACAGAGCTCTGTTCCATAAGTGTGCCTTCAAACAATGCCCATCCACAATCAGTAGGACAGCTGTATTATGCAGCCCAAGAATGTGCTCAGCTCAACGCAGTCAACATCAGATGGGAATTGACAAGAATTCATTTGTACTTCCACGTCTGCCAGCTTTTCACAGGCTAGGAATGATCAATGAATCAAAGTTATTTTGTCCTAACTCAATTCTCACCACTTCTAGGATGCCAAGCACCTTAAATGGTTTGTATTAGCGTGACTGCATTTCTGTCAGTGAAATAAGATGCCACCACTTTATAGCCTTGGTCTCACAGGCAGACTCCTGCACAATGAAGTATTTGTGTGAGAATAGCTTTATGCCACCCACATGACTGATGATATTATGATCTTAACTCATTTTACTCACATTTGCTGCAGAAAGAGTTCTAGTTGCTCTTCTCTCCCCAAAACATACCACATTATGATCCCAAACACAGGGAAAGCATTATGTAAGTGAAGAGCATTTCAGTCAACTTGCTGAGACAAGGAAAACCAACAAAGCAACTTTCCATATGCTGTGCAGGCAAGATAAAAGTGATACCTACAGTAAGAAAGAAAGGAAAGCTAACTTTACAGTGAAAAATCTGGGGAACGACACCATAAACATTGCTGCCTCATCCACATTCTGTATTTTTTATCACCACTTCTTAGATAATTCAGTGACAAGTAAAACACACTTGCAGAAATATCGTCAAGTCTTAAACAGGACTGAAAGTGTCACACTCACTCTTCTTCTCCTATGGCTATGTGATCTCTCCCTGACATGTTTTTCACTATTCTGCAGGCTACTCAGCTATCCTGTGACCTTGTGTGCCCACAAGTTACGGGCCTTTCTCTGACCAAATGAAGAACAGAAATAATGGGAATAATGAGACGGCTCTTCTAGCTAAGAGATTCGTTGAGTGTTAACTCAGACCTCAGAGTGTTGTCTTTTGTAACTGACTGACTCCATTTTATTTATATGAAAGTTCTCGATAGCATATTCAAATGAGATAAGACTGCATTATCATATCAGAAGAGATGTCATCGAGGTTAGACAGATTTCAAAAAATACCAGCCACCCAAGACTTTCCATGTAGACCAACTCTCCACATTCTGCCAGAAGCTAGATACTGAATAAATGAAACAGCTGCATACAACAGCCACTTTGGAAAGAAACAAAACAAAACCAACTCCGGACCCACTTTAAATTTTATTATCCTACTGTGCTGTCTGACAGCAACTGTAGCTGCTGCTTTATAACATATCCCGTTTCTCCTCAGCCAGATGAACTTCCAGCTGGACTTTGTCGTGTTCAAAATGCAGTCAGCTTCTATGAGGCTCCTCTTGGATGCAGGATGTGGTATGTCATGGAGATGTAGCCTGTGCATGAGTTATTTTGTTATGTAGTGGGAAGAAGCACAACAAGATAGGGGGAACAGGAAGAGAAAACTGAGGACACAATCATTCTTCCTTGTAATTGCCTCCCACTTGTCTGACACCAGTTGTCTGAGCCATGATGGGCTCAAGGCACAGAGAGAAGAATGGAAAAATGGCTTTAAACTTTGAAACCTTCCTTGCTTTCAAAACAAAGATCTCTTTGATATGCTCAGTTCAAATAGCTCAGATAAATGAATTTAATCTTTTGAAAACAAACCTGTAGTTTTGTGTCTTCTCAGATGTTCCAAGGTTTGAAGAGTAAATGAAAAATGAAATAATTATTTGTTACATCCAAGACTAGGGGCAGACCAGTCTGAAATGTGACTAAGCAATCAGCAGTTCTGCTCTTGTGGCTCGAGTTATGCATTATGAATCAAAAATATGTTACTTAACTTATGATTTATTTTTTGTCTGTTAAAAGAAGCATTCAAATCAGTGTCTGTCTTAGAAGTGAGACAGACACTGAGCCTACATATCTGCACTGAGACCTAATTTGAAAGATGACAGGAACTACACTGAGTTGCTGAGGAGACCCGTTGAAGAGAGATCAACCTCCACATGCCAGGCCAAGATTGACTCTCACCTCTCTCCTCTCCTGACTGATACAAAGGAATCGAAACAAGGCAAATAATCTGCTGCAAACCCTCCTCTCCTTTCTGAAACAAGATGCGCCCTTAGGTTGTAAAGTCTGGACATGCATGTGGTAACAAGTGGTCAGGAGTACCAAACAGTGCTGTTGGCAGCTTCACTGGCTGGGGACAGACCTGCACTTTGCTGTGGGCAAGTGCAGACGCCACCAGGTGTGCAATGCTTTATTACAATAACCATGGTCAATTTTAAAGTCAAAATAAAGATGTTTCAGTGATATAGACAGAACAGCTTTAAGAAATATGAACCAGGACTTTCCATGCTGTACATGTGCAGGACAGATGAACCCCCAGTAACAACATTCTGACTACCAAGTGTGCAGACAAAATTTTATGTACATATTTTAAGACCAAACTTCGTTAAAATACAAAAAACCACACTCCTTTGTGTAACCTCTCACACTATCGGCCTTATCATTGCTAATCCCTACTGGAAGATTAATGTGACTTTAAACGCTACTTTTCAAAAATAAGAAAACAAGTTTATTTCTTAACTTTCTGCGGCTGGATGGAACACAGCTGGCAACCTCACTTCCAAAAATCCTGGAAT
Organism: Corvus moneduloides; assembly: GCF_009650955.1. Classification (NCBI taxonomy): domain Eukaryota; kingdom Metazoa; phylum Chordata; class Aves; order Passeriformes; family Corvidae; genus Corvus; species Corvus moneduloides. The sequence continues at coordinate 37,923,968 of NC_045511.1, forward strand.
AAACCCTCTGACACTGAGAGTTTTCTTCTTTTTATTGGCCTGCCTGCAAGTTTTTTATGCTTTTATTTTTAATGATCCATTTCTGATGTTTAGCTACTGAGAACATTTGAACTGCAGTAACACAACAGGCTCACTGTAAGTGATTTGTGTCTTCACAAATTAAATCTAGACAAGAACAGGCTCAGACTGCAGTTCTTTGTCCCTGGGTCATGATAACAAAAAATCCTCTGTGCACATACATGTCAATGAGGAACAAATAGTCCTTTCCTCAGGTATGTGAGGCCATGGGAGCCAGTTCCCTTTAAAGGACTGTAGGTGTCGGGGGTCTGATGACTGGTAAAATGGTAATGTTAGCTTAGTTGTACTTCTAAGTGAGTTGTCTCCTAAGCCTTTGGTTTCACCTTGTAAAATAAAATGGAGATTATGTTAATTTCATATGTTAATTTCATAATTTTGTGGGTTTGTGGAGCTTCTTCAAGAAAAAATTCTGACAGATCATTTGTGTACTTTTACATAACACTGCAAGGAAAAAAAACACGTGAAAAGGAAGAAAAGGAAAAACCTGAGAAACTGAAGCTTGTGGTCTGGTGCTTAAATCCACCAGCATGAAACAACAACAACAACACAGCTATTGCTTTGATCTATCTCTCTATTAATTCCTCTTCCCATAATAGAACCACTGACATTTCACTGGCATTCAGATGTGATTAAAACATATTCTAACACCTATAAATAGAAATGTTGGTTCAAGTACTAATTAAAAACAAATCTGGCATTTGGAAAACTGTATCAACAAGAAGTAAAAAGTTGCAGTAAACAGCAGCAATTGAAATGTTACCCTCTTTTTTTTTCCTGAGGAAAAGGTAGACATCTGTTCTATTGATCTTTATGTTAAGGTTTGGATTTCCAAGTCCTTCCAAGCATCCACACAGCAACTTCAGCATAAGAACAATAAGACAGATTTTGCTCTCTCCTTCAATTCTAATAATTGCCACAAAGTTCCAACTACAACACAAGTTAAGTCAGGCACACTGACTTCTGCAACCTTCTGTAAGGTAGTTTTTAAATAAACAGGAGCGAAATGTTAAATTCACCATATTCCCTCATTGCAAAGTAGCTTGGTTGTATGCTACTTCATAATTAACCCTTGTTTTATATACATATGTATATACACACACACACATATATATCTACACACCCTTTATTTTCGTAACTGATTGCACTTTCTTGCCTCCCCTCCTGAATTCTACGTACTTGAAGCAAAGGCTTGTTGCAGGGGTGCTTTCAGCCACTACTTCTGCTGCCCTAATTGTCAGAACTCTCCCAGCCCGAGAAAACCATGGGACTTAAAACAGTCATCTCTGCATGTGGTAATAAAGATTTACTGGTTTGCCTCACAAAGATACAAAGCACTCTGGAGCAGGGATGCTACCCTTTACAACATCATATAAAGCAGTGTTTTCCTCGGGGGCTATTAATGTCACTGGCACTTACTAGAAGCAAGTGTAAAAAAACTGACTTCCTATTAAATTAATGCCCCAAACCAGACAACACCACAGACCCTCTGGAAAGCTACCTTTTCTAAATCCTGAGTGAGACTTTGGAGCATGCAAAGAGGAACAATACGAGCTGACAATGGGGAGGAAAAATTTTATTATTACATTTGGAGATAATATCACAACAAAAACTACCCAGGCCCTACTACACAGCAAAACATAGTGAAAAATTTAACACTTGAACAAATGTGCTGCCTGAGATACATGTAAAATAGCTTGGATATCTGCATTGTGCTGTCCTTTACTACCACAGTATGCAAATACACCTGAACCTACACAAAACACACAGAAATACTGAGTCATTACAGCACATGAAGATGCAACAATACTGGAGTTAAGATTCAGATTCAGACAGGGAAAAGAAGAACTGGTGTGAGCCTGGTTCCTAGTGGAACACGTTCATTCTTAGTCAACAACATAGTGGCATACATTAGGGAGATTTTTTTAAGTGACTTACCTCAGCATCTTGCTCCCGGAGCTGGTATGTTCTCTCCAAGCATTGCAGTATTCTAGGACACAATGTCTTCTCCTCCAAAAGGGACTCCAGAAGTAAGACCAGCTGGTCAGGGAGAAGCTAGGAAAAAAATAAATGCCATGTGTGAATGAAGATCTCTACTGGCTGAGCAAGATAAATGGAAACAAACCAGAGAGGACAAGATAGTGATAACCTGTGTACTTCCAGCATGTGCTTGAAATACAACTTGGACCTCTAGCTGGTTTCTGAAAAACCTCAGGGTTTGTGTCTGTGTTCTGAAAGACTGTGCTGGGGCAAAATTAGGACTTGTTTTCCATGGTTTTCATTACTATGGTTAGGTCAGGTCTAAAACATGCTTATCTTACTGAAATACAATCATAGCTTAATAAGTAAGATTTTTATGGAATTTATAGAATAAGTAATTCTATTTTGTTTGGGCTTGGAAGAAATAAAAAGAATAATTTACAGTGCATAATTTGAGGAATCAACTAGGCATATGAATGTATAATTTTTTAGAGTGGCATTTTTATCTGATATAGAAGCAATTGCATGATATGTTTACAGTGAACAAAGAAACACAACCCAAATATGTGACCCACCAAACAACTCTTGTAAAAACACATTTTGAGGCATATTTTAGTGCAGTGAGTCACAAACCATCCATCCTTTCACGTGAAATGTGCATGAATGTTGTGTTTGTGGCACACACAGTATAACATCTGTGCATGGATATATACTCAGTAGTTAGTTACTTGACTCCAGAACCTATCATTTTCAACTGGAACCTAATGTAACCTAAAAAAAAAAAAAAGCAGAAGTCTGTTGTAGCAAGTGCCTAAGTGCTCTGTTTAATAGGCTTATTGGATGAACAAATAAATAATTCAAACACAGCTCAGAGAGAAATTGCACCAGCTGCCAGGAAACATCTATTGGAAATTCAGGCGCCAAGGTGATCAGTCAGAAGTTTGTTACATGCCCCAAAATTTTCCCCACTATTCATCATTGCAGGGCACAAGGGGAGGAAGGGAGGAAGAATGTCAGTAAAGCTTTTGTACACAAAAAGAAACCAACCCTGCTCACTTCTAATGTTCTTGAGACAGACTAATGAAAAAAGACATCCTGTTATTTTGACACTACTTCCAGCTTTTGCCACATTTGGCGATTTTCTGTTCCCACCTTACTGCCTGCCCATGTCCCCCTTGACACGTCAATGCACAAAGCAGGGATGAAATGAAGTCAGCTACAGGAAATGCCCCTTCCAACAACACATCCCTCAGCCAGGGCTGTTTATGTGGACTGAACAAGACCGGATTGTCAAGATTGATATCTTCATGGACTTGCTGTCAAAGACAAGATCTTTGACAGCAAATCCATGAAGATATCAAGGATCTTCTGATAAATCTTAATCTGTAAAATATTTACATTAACAACTAACTTCGCAACATGACATTTTCTTCCCTTTTAAATTGATGTAATTAGTACCTAAATCAGAATAAAGACGAAAAGAGATCTCTAGGATGATAATGCTTTGGTTTCTTTGCATTTTGATTTCCTTCAATTTTATTAGTAAGGTTAGTTGTATTCTTGAAGACTGAAAATACCTCACACCTTACTAGCTCTTAGTGGAAAATTCTGTAAGTAATACCAAAGCCTGCCAACAAAATGGAGTCGTTAAAAGTGGTCAGATATTTTAAAATATTGAATATTTCATTTCAGGACAACTACTAAAATGGCAGCTTAAATGTTTATTACATAGTCCAACAGCAGCTGCCTGGGGGTTGGTGAGACAAGCTAAAAAATAAAACAGGGAAAACTTCTGTGAAGTGGCTCTGCTTGGAAATGGAATTAATTCTGAACAATAATAAAATACGAAGTGTTGCAGAACACCACACAAAGAAAGGTAACTTCTGATCTAGAAAGTTTTCCCTGCTAACTAAAAAGACAGCAGAACAATACTTAATTTGTAGCAACTATAGAACAGCTGCTTGAATATGTAGGTACAGAGCAGTAGAGTTATTAATTTATAATATATCTCCAGTATAATTGCTATACAGATTCAGCCACAGAAAGCTATTGTTTAAGGTAGCATTACAGAATCTCATTGAAGCCAACAAAAGAACAGCAGCAGAGCAGCAGCCATGCCCTTAATTTACATCTGCCTAGTGCTGCTTCATGGCTGAAGTTTTTTCAGAATTACAGGTTAAACTTTCATCAATTTAGATTTGAGAGTGAGGAGTAAAACAAACAAACAAAACCCCAATTAAAAAAAAAAAATAAACCCAAGAGTTCAAGAAGCATTTGGACAATGCTGTCAGGCATATGGTGTGATTATTGAAATGTCTTGTGCAAGGCCAGGAGTTGGACTCCATGATCTTTGTGGGCCCCTCTAACTCCGCGTCTTCTATGATTCTATGATTATGTGAATGAGACCATGGCTTCTGCTATTTTCCCACGTTCCAGCTGCCCAAGATGATACTTTACATACCAGTTTCCAGCTCATGGATTAATTACAGTCCGAGGCAGGAGTTAGAGAACGCCGGCAGAGAGGGCGGGGCCCTGGCAGGGGAAGCCTGGCAGACCTCTCCCCGCAGTGGCACTAGTGGGCGCAGCTATTACCGTTTGTTCTCCGACTTGTTTCTAACACAAAAGGAGGAACGTTCTCATCTACGTTTTACCCTTTCCTTTCAATAAAAGAGACTCCGCTGAAGAGAAAACCTTATCTTAGGCCAAGAAAACTTGGCTAGAGTTTCATGACAGAGGCTGCAACAAAATTCATTCAGGGGTGCAGACATTTTCTTTTCCCCAAACACAACAGTATCACTATCACCAAAGCAGTCTTTTAATGGTTATAAATAAGCTTCAAAAATTTGCACTTGAATTTTCTCTCAGAAACCCCACTCTCATCATTTTTTGTTTTCCCACCACCATCCTTATTTGTCCTGCCCACCTGTTACTTTCCATCTTTCATACCAGGAGAATTGTTTGGGGTGCCATGTGGTCAATTTTCAATTTGTTTGCCTTGTGCTTAATACAAAGAAGCTCTTGCTTTAAGTGCTATCTAAACACAAATACTGGAGAGACCTAAACACAAATTTCTTTTCAAGCACTTAAAAACACTTTCCTTTCCAACAGCTCATATTCTGTGAATGCATATTGCATATCTAACACCCACATAAAAGTACACAACACAGCTACAGCAAGTTACAGCAGTCTCAAGCTGTGTCTTCAGGTTGAAAACATTTAGAAAACAACCATGACACCCTAAACACAAAATTTCCGTGATCAAAATGAAATAAAATAAAAATAACACCCCCGCACTCTGAACTATACTAGAGAATGCTCAATCAAAATGTTTGAATATATGCAATTATTAAAGCAGATCACTTCAATCAGGAAATGTGGCAAGGATCAAGAAACAGTTTTCATTATGTCAATGATTGCTGCAACAGCCCCTATTTATATTGTAAAGTAGATAGTTCCTGTCCTAACCTATGCCTGCTGCATGGAAATCATACTACTTTTCTCAGGGCTCTCCCTCCCCCATTTGTGACGACGGACACTACAAAGAGGAAATAAATGAATATGTTGCGGTCGAGCACAGCAGAGATTTTCTGTCATGTCCCATGTAATTAAACATCATCCCCTCAATAAAGCTGTATCCCAGCACTGTATGTATTACCTTAAGACTGTAAAGCCTCTCCTTCAACTCTTCAGCCTTTTGAAAGAGTTCACTTTGTCCTGCCACTAAACAACCATTTGTTCCTTGCTTCCCCTAAGTTACCTAATGTGGTGGCTTTAAAGTGTGAGTAATGAGGCTATTACCCTTAAAACAAACTGTAAATAATAGGGAATATCAAAACTGGGTCTGTATTTGAAAAACTCAAGATGAAAGAACTAAAGAAAACATAACCAAATGGAAAATGTAACTGAGATCCACTGTATATTAAATCCCTGAGAAGTAAGCAAAGCATACTTTGTATTTTATTCGTATCAGTACACAAAACACTTAAGCCATTATACTATGTTACAAGAGTATCTTAATACATAAGTAGGTTTGAAAGGTTTTCTACAAACAATCTTTGAACAAAACTATGAATTTTCTAAGTACAATCCCTAACCTGTAAAAAGCACAAAGAAAACAAATCTTTCCTCTTCAAAGATCTGGTATAGCAGCTATAGAGGTCATCGACCTCACATCCCAGAAGACCACCCACACAAAAGAGCGTATTTATCAATTCCTACATTAACAAATGCAATAAATGCCAGATTCGCCCTTTATACTAGAAAAAAAATTGCCACTGAAACATTTGACTACTGACCTTTCACAGCCATGTGAAATGTGACACAGATATATCTACTTGAGTATCCACAGCACCAGCACTTGCACTGCACCCCTCCGCCAGGACACAAATCACTAAAGTTGTACAGCTGGTATGTTGAATATCCCATTTGCTCCTGCCTGCACTTGAATGAAGTCATTGAAAGCCTCCTTGGAGGGGAAATCTGCCTCAGACTAATGCAGCAACCGATTGACAGTGGCGTGATTTCTATTATTACTCCATTATCACACTGGGATCTGTGCCTAAATGAGCATACTTCCTCCCTGATGCCATTTCCTTTTATCCTGGCTCTAGTCTAAAAGTGGATCAATGGGAGTAATATATATGATGTCACTTCAATTTACAGCTACTGCCTCCCTCTCTTGGATGCACAAATAGATCAATTCTTCCCAAAAATGGTTAAGAAATGCACAGGGAGACTCTTCTCCGAGAAAAGGGTTCTCTGCTATATTTGTCTGTGTAACCACACCAAGGAACTGTTTACACTGAGCAAAAAACAGGGGGAAAGGAAAAAAAAAAATCACTACTGTGCACCAGAAAATGCTGGCAGAAATACAAGAAAAACAAGGCCTTATAGAGAATTAAAGCAATTTGACCTTTGAAAATTACACAGAAATGTTTAAACTTTCTAAGGCACAGTATATTTCTCCTGTATTTCTTTGGTGGAAGGTAGTCTTGTGTCCCACCCCCGAAAACATAAAATGTATTTTCACATATATATTTATAACATTTTCCAACATCAAACCAAATTCCTTCCCACTCCTCTCTTAGGAAAGAAAGGGAAAACCCCCAGCCCATAGTTCAATTGAGAATGGCTCCCTTCAGACAAAATTTGTTCATAGAATCATTTACATTGGAGAAGACCTCTAAGATCGAGTACAATTGCTAACCCAACACTGCCATGTTCACCACTAAACTGCGTCCCTAAGCACCAAGTCCACATGTTTTCTAAATACCTCCAGAGAGAGTGACTCAACGTTGTGCAGCTTGTTCAATTTCCTCATAAACTGCAGTCAAGAAAGCAATGCTACTAGTCCAGAAGACAGGATTTACAGGCTCAGGCCATCTCTGCACTTTTATTTCATGCTGGTCAAACAAATCCCTGAATGAATCTCACTTTATAAACTCTCCTCCACTGCCTTGAATGCTCTTTTCTGCACGTTGCAACTAAAGAAAAACTTTTGTAAAACAAATCCCCCCACCCCTCAAACTGTCCAGAAAATTGGTAGCTTGAAAATTCAAGAAAACACTGTTCATTCAACCATGTTTTTAAACAGATTTTGTCATTGTTTACTTCAAACAATATTCTTCAGATGCTGATCAGCACAGTGACTTCTTTTATATGAAAACAAGGCACACTTTTCACCCCTTCAGGGACTAAAATGTACTCATACCAAGTAACATATGAATTCAACAAAAATGTCTGCACTAACAATTGTTAACTAGTGTAGTGTAATACACTACTGAAGAGAGTTTAACTCTGAAAGAACTAATCTGCTGTTTTATTAATATGCAGGAAAAAGAAGTATTCTGCAGCTGACAAAAATGCTTTGAACTGGTCTGCAAAATAAAGACCATCTTTTCCCGAGGCTGACAAAATTTCACAGGTGTGTAGTGAAAAAGACAGCTCTGTTCAACTTCATTTGAGCCAGTTTGTTTGACTTCTCTCTTGATGAAAAGTCAGCTCCCCTTCCAATGTTTACGAAAGATAACTAGTCCTCACTATATTTAAAAGCAAAATAGCTCAGTCTGTAACACATTCTCATCTACTTACGCACTTGTATGATATCTCTTCCCACTGTGTGTGGTTTTTCTCAGTCTCTGTTCAGATGGCTCTTTCTGTACTCAGCAACTCATTTTCCAACAACCATCTTAAAAACAAAAACCAGTAATTGTACCTGGTAATTATAATGAAAAAGATATTCCTATGAACTTTGCTTCAAAAAGCCTTATTTCAAAAAGGAGTAACTCCAACAAGTTCATCAGCATTTCATTTGTGTTACACTTCAAAATGCTTTTTCTGGGACACTTACACCTCATCACTTATTCTTACTAGTAGAACATAAAAATGACACTGAGACCAATTTATTTAATAAACAATTGCACTGGCATTTTGTTACCAGTTACTTTCCTCTTTATAATATCAAATTTAAGGCTTTGGGGTTTTTTGAAAGCAGATAAACTCTGTCAGAAATAATTTTAGGGCCAATACCTATTAAAACACAAAGGTTTGATTTATTACGGCCACAAATATGAAAACATTGCTGAATGAAGGACACAAATCCCTGTTTTATGTTCTGTGTCTGATATTCTGGTTACATGTTACCAGTAATATTTTTAAAAGGCCAGCCACTGCTACCAGGCCATAAACTGAAAATTTTTTTCTTAAGCTTTAGTATGAAGTATTTTCCCATAATTTACATAATGGAGAGAAGATCCACTTGTGAAGAAATTCAACATCTTCAATCTAATAGAAATGCACTGAAATGCCAAAAATGATTAAACCTTTATGATCTAACATATTGCTGAGCCAGCAAAATGAAAAACAGGCGGCTTCCACTACAGGTTCAGTCAGGTTATGCAGTGCTTTTCTCAACCTTAGTTTTCTCAAAGAAGCATTTCACCGTAACTTTACCCCCAAGCGTAATAACTCCCTTTTAAGCATAATAGCTTACACATTCTTTATTCTACACAGATCATCATCCCTGCCAGTTACTACCATGCTTCTAGGATGTGCTGCTCCTGCTTTCAGATGAAATGGCCACATCGAGAGAAAGCAGACACTGGAAGCCAAATTCCACATCTCAAGTTCGTACTTCACAGGACCATTACCTAGACATACTAGGAACAGACAGCATTGCTGTGACACAAACCAAAGCTGAAGCTGGCAACAGCAAGATCTTCAGTTATCGCTTCACTTGACCTCAGGAGTCCCCAGCAGTGGGGAGGTGATCAAAATATCAGCCCTGTGGTTAGTGCTTGCCAGCTGTAAGCAGCAGGCATTAAGATCACCTTTTCTCACCTAACAGCACACCCAACAGAGGCACTTCAGGTTCAGCAAACTGTTCATCTAACTACAAAGAATAAAGCCAAGGAATCATCTTGTTTTATTATCCAGACTCTCTGACTATTACATATTAGAGGACTCATACAGAAGACCACCAAGTCTTAGCAATTGGTGGAAAGCTTTCATATCCACATTGTAGCACAATGTGAAGTGCAAGTATCTGCCTCCTAATTTGTCCACCCAAAACACTGTAGATCTCAACTGCTCCAAACCATGAGCTTAAGCTGGTCAGTGGCATTATAAACCATCTCAGCTTGAATGACCAACACCTAGATCCTCTGAAACTAACCAGCTATCAAGTGTCCTCTGCGGCATTAAAAGAAAGTGGCAGACTACAACAGACACTGAAAACCAAAGAGTTGAAGTGGCATAATGACTGAATACAAGCCACAACCATCAGTGAGAACACCCTCAGCATCCAAACAGATTTCCTTTATTTTTTCTCATTATAAGTAGTAGAAGAAGAAAGACAAAAACCTGAGAGCCAAAGAAAATTAACTCATTTTTCTAATCTTTGATAAATTGCAAGTTACTGGGCAAGTAACCTCATCACCCAGTACTGAAGATTAAAAATCCTGCCTCTGCACACTAGCCCAGGAACTTAAACTACCTCTTTAGTATGAAATATCCTTGCAATAGAACTGGGTAAGGGCCAGATTGAAGAAGTATCATCCTCCTCCTTGAAAGTTTGGCACACATTAGGCCACTTCTGAAGCAGAAATTTGTTCTGCCTATACCTACCAATGCAAGACTCAGTCAATGCCCAGAGTTCAGCCAGAATTGTTATCTTCAAGGAATTCACTACAAGTTTTCCAACTCTCTTATGGTGTGGTCAGGTCTTGGGGAAATCTCAGTTTGTTCACCAAGCATGTTCCTTTCTGATAGTTCAAGTACAAAGGCAGTAGATCTGCCCCAAACAGCTGGTATAATGGAGAGAACGAACCTGAAGGAGAGAGAAAACAACTTTTCTTTCTGTTCAAAGCTTTCACCAGCATGGCTGTTCTGAAGAAAGTTTTATCAACTCCACCTAGCTCATGCTGCAGCTGCAGGATACACCACCACTTCAGGGAGGGCTGTCTGAGTTTCATCATAAAGCACTAACAATGTCACAAGCCTTCCTGGAGGAAAGGATTAAAGCACAGCTGGGAACCTGCACTTCCATCTCTTATTCTTGTGGATTCCACAAGGGTTAAATTCTCATTTCTAGCCTTTTTTTTTTTTCAGAACAGGTAATGAGGGCTTTCATATTTAATTATGTCATGTGTCTTTTAGCATTGGTTGATAAACTGCATTTCCAGACCCATATTTTCTTCAGATCTGATATCTGGCTCTGGTGGACTATGTACATACTCTCAGCAATTTTTCCAACACACCACATCCATTTGATCTCCTTTTTCTTTTAGAGTGGTTTTGTTGGTTGCGGGTTGTTTGTTGTTTTGGGTATTGGTTTTGTTTTTTTTCATTTGTTAAGAATGCAATTGATCAGATTGAATGGACTCCAGTTTCAGAAATACACACATACCTCCAAGCAAGACTTAATCACAAACAACCTTAAACCAGATGTAATTCTAACAGTCTAAACCTAAGAATAGGTGCTGCTAGGAACCTAGAAGAGCAGTATATAGTTTACAGTCATGAAACTGTCCCCATTGATCAAAGATGCAGAGATGCCAATCCACCACCATCAGCTCCTAGAATTCTTTTTTTAACTAAGGTCTCACAATGGCCATGACTAAAATTATCCAGTTGTCTAAGAGAACTCTTTCATTGTGGTGGAAAGTCATCTAGTTCCATACCCACTGTCACTTCTCAGCCCAATTGCCTCATCATCCCAAAACAAAGCCTTTGGCACTTTAGAAGATAACTGGCACTGAACACTGCACCATGACTCTAGCAACACAAGTTACTACACCTGTCATACTGGTTTTCAAGTTTTAACACTGGTTCCCACCACAATACCCATGAAATCAACCACTGCAGCCTACACTGATGACTCTGAGACAGCCACTTCTGACTGCTGCCCAAAGATCACAGGTGACAGCCAGGCTCTTTCTCCTCTCCACAATTCTTCACTCAATGCACACCAACTCAGTTCTTGAAAAGGAGCCTGAACTTTTCAAAAGGTTGATCAAAAACTTGCACCGTCAGCTAAGACTGGTCACAAGTGTCACCACCTCTCACTCCAGATGTAGGGCAAGTTTCTCAGTTTTGTCTGCTCTAGTACAAATACATAGCAATGTGTACTGAAGGAAAAAAAAAAGGAAAGAAAATCAACCATTTCTACCTCCCAAAAAACCCTTTCTGAAACAAAACACTTCACTGCACAGTTAGTTCATTGCTTAATACTTTTGCGACAGCTATTCAAATCCTATTGTGATGAGTATGATATGAAACAGAACAAGTGTATCCCGTTAATTTTTATTCCTGATTTTAAAAATATGAAATATGAAAAAGATTTTAATTTAAACTGTTGCAAAAGACAATTAACACTGGGAAAAAAAAAGTCAAGCCTTTACAAGACCTAAGAACAAGTGGAAGAATGTTGCATGACATCCATATTATGCCCAGAGCTATTTAAAAAGATACTATAGTTACTAGCAAGGATCTAGCTGCCACATTTTCTCTTTCAAAATCTGTATTTCAAAATCTGTATTTCTTCTATACAGGAGCATTAGCACTAAGTAAAAAAATAATCCAAGCTCTAACTTGCTGGACATGAACTTTTCCAAACTGCAGTTTGAGTTACAGATTTTGTAGCTTGAAGGAGTGCAAGAAATTGAGTAGCTTGAGACAGCATTTGCACACCATTAGTATGTGCAGGAGTAGAACTTCTTTAAAAAAAAAAAAAGGCAAACCAAACCCAAAAAGTTAGTTGAAATACTAATGTTTTCAGAAGTAATTACCAGATAAAATGAGTTTAAAATGTGATATAAGTGCTACTTTCTGCTCATGTTTTTCAGATGAGACCTTCTGTGATATCTAGGATGATATGTGAATCATTAAAAAGGATTGGGAGCTATTTTATTACATGTGCTGACCATTACTTTGACATATAGACGCAACATTAATAATGACTTTTAGATTTTGATAATAGATTTGGTTTTTGACTCAACTACAGCTTTGTGTGGGAACTCTTCAATTTAACAGAATTGCATCAAAGCACTAGCCTCTAAACAGCTGTCTTGATAAAAATCCCCAAATTAGTACTTCCTTGTGATTATAGAAATGTGTGTTGGTTTTATGAAAACATGACAGAAACAGAAAATATATTTTAGACATACTAAGTAACTACTAAGCTGATAAAGCGGTAAGAATAAAAATATGACATTTAAGGCATAAACCCCCTTATAAATTCACTCTCACAGCTGGTGTAAAACTAGAGGCTTTATATATATTAATTGCATATAATTTATTATGCTAATTTGTAATATTGGTATATGCATGTAAGTATACAAAGATATGCTCACATAATAATTCAACAATTTTCTTTTACCTGTCTCCAAACAGTGGTTGGTGTTTTTTTGAGATGTTTGTTTGTTTGTTTTTGCTTGGTTTGGTTGTTCGGTTTTTATGCATCTGTAAAGAAGATTCAATGAGGGGCTTAAAATAACCTGATTTCATGCCCTCCATCTATTAGGTTTATGTGTCACATTTCAGAGTACTTTGAATCACTTAACATAAAATAATGGTACCTGCAACTTGATTTCCAGAAGCAGGCACAGAGACAAGTTTTCATGCTGAAATTGAAGAGCGTCCTATGTTCTCCATTTTCAAATGGAGATTTTCTACCATATTTTCCACCAATAATTTACTACGGTCTTCATTTTCAAAGATACTTGAACATTTCCAGTGCTTTACAAATGACTGAGAAAGCAATGGGAAAAGCAATATGCAGAAAAATAAAAATAAATCCTTAACCAAAACCCCCAGACTAAAGTTGTTCATTTTTATTCCATAAATGTGCAGAGAAATTATTCAGTTTACTACCATTCCTTTCCATAATCTTCCTTCCCTCAGCAAAAGAATCTAACATGTTAAGCAGAGAGTACTCCATATCCTGAATCTGTGTATTTTTGGGTTCCACTCCAGATATTTCAAGCCCTGCTTAAGTTGGACCCTTGTACATGGACCTGGAGGAACCAGTATGGGCCGCAGCAGGACTTCCCGGTAAACAGGCAGATTTGAGAAAATCACTGCTATTGACAGCAGGGGAGTCTATCCTCCACAAAACAGCATTCACTTACTTATTTCTAAGGCTGAATGCTATTGAACTTCTATCTCTTCAGGAAAGGAGGGGGAGGAAAGAATATTGACCTCCAAGATGGATATGTGGAAAATTTGCTGACCTATGACTTCATTACATACTTCTTATGGAAGGAGAGCTCCCACTAACTTCAAGGGATTATTTTTTCGAGTAAGGATAATAAGCCCAGCACTTCATCACTGAATTTACATAGAAATGTGAAAACAATCAAGCAGATAATGCCAGGGAGCAGCGGGCCGACTGTGCAGCAGCAGAATATTATTTATAATAAGAATGGCTGGATAACCACTGAGTGCAGTACTTCCACAGTAATTCATAATCTTATCTACTATGGAAATAGTTGACTGAAAGTTGGCTTTAGCAAGAACCTGCAGCGCAGTGCACAGTGACAGCACCAAGTTATTCACATAAAAATTTTAAACAGTGCAATCCCGCAACTAATTTAAGAAATGGCTTGATAACAATCATTTAAACCTAATTTAAGGTAAGTAATGAATGCTTTTGAATACTGAAATGCAAGCTATTCTGCTGTACAAGCAAAATATCAGCCTAGTATGGGTCTGGTTCTCAAGAAGCAAAGGCAAGCAGCTACTCTATCAGCTCTTTTCGTCTAGCGAAATCAGTCTCTTGAAGTTTCATTTTAGAAATATGTGTGCTGCTGCACAAAAATTGACCTTAAGTTTCCATTATGAACTGCAGTTCTCACGTGTTTGTAACGTCACTATAAAAATATCCCTCCAGCAAGAAACTTGGCATTAAAGTTCTCAGTTTATAAAAGATTGTAGAAATATTACTTTATTATTATTTTTCCAGATTAAATTTCGAAGGTGAAATTTCTTACTGATTTAAGACAAGTGTCTTATCACTGAACTGCTACTTTTAACAAATGTAAACTTGACAGATGATTACTCTAGCATGAGTTTAATGACATTTGCAAGTCTTTGAATTAAGGAAAGCTATGGTAACAAAGAGTGAACAGTTATGATTAAGAAATATTTTCCACTGACAAAATTAACCCTTTATGTTCTGTCTTAGAAAAATCCCCAAAATCAATAGCACTTTTTTCTTTTCTTTCAAATTAGGCAGTAGCAATTTAGCTTGCTGTGTGTTTTTTTCCCCCATGCTTAGAAGTAATCCCCTGAATATGCCTCAGAATCCCAGCCACATCATCACCTACACCAACAATACCCCACGACAATCACAGTTTATGGGTACAATTCTGCAAACACTCAGGTGGAATTAACTTGGTGTGCATGAGTACCTCCACTGAAAGAAGCAGCCTACTCCTGCTCACTACTTAATGCATTTGGCCCTCTTAAATGTCCCTTTCACAAGGACATTAGAGGGCTTAATAAATGAATTTCAAAAACTGTAGAATTTTGCAGTGATAGTACAGTTATTGCTTTTTCAAGCTAGCTCAAAACATGCGGATTCCATACTATATTATACAGACTTTTACCAATATCTATTAAAAGCTGTTTATTCTCAGCAGAATCTAATAAAATCATTAATTTCTATAAAACTTTAGGCGGCCCAGCCTGAAAATACACTAAAATAAACAACTTATTACTGGAAATTTAATGCTTTTTACCACCCCGGTATTTTTAAACACAGACATCTCAGCTCCAACAATATGCCGCAGTTTCTGTGCACCACTGACTCTGGCCTGGGAAGCTGCTGCAGCACTGACTTTCAGATGGATACATATCTGTAAGTCCTAGAAAACTCTGAGCTGAGTACACTCAGCACCTCTGCAAACTAAACACCTCCCATGAGTGTGTACATTGTAGAGGCTTAATCAAAGCAGGCACTGTACACCGAAATAAGTTTCTCTCCACGGTTATTCCACCATCGATTGTTACGAGGGTGAACTGCTGCCCACGATCAGCTTAGCTATGAATCAGTGTATCTGTCTTCTTCTGCCAATTATCTCTGCATAAATTCCAGAAAGATCCACTTTAAAGAAGGAAAAGCATATCCAACTGTCACAGATTTCATCATTAAAAAAAAACTAACCTTGAAAAAAAAAATCCGTGTGTATTAGAAATATTTTTCCCCCTGTAAACTCTTCCTAAAGAAGTCTGTATTTCATATACTCCGAAAGTCACAGAACAGATACCAGCTGTGCTGTAAATGCCCAGTTTGGCACTGGCAGGTAAAACACTCTCAGCTGAGTTTTAATATTGTGACTGAACTCTGCAACAGACACTGACTTCCTTTCATAAACACACCTGAAAAAAGTAATTAATGGTAAATCCAAGTTCTTATCAACTTCTAATTGCAAATGGACAATAGAGGCAAGAAGGTGACATGAAAGGAATTTCACAGATACTCAAAATGAGTGCTATAACCCGTAATAGCTGAGTTACTCCAAGAATTGATAAAGCACATGACAAAAGAAATGCACTGTTACTGTAAAAAGGCCAAAAGACAAGAGCATACTTACTGCAAATGCAATTTCAGTTCCACTCTGTTAGCAAGAGCACAAAGTCCTTTAACCTGATTACAGCTGTGCTGTGGTGCCTCTAATATTTGTCTTCTCTTCAGACTAAATACACAAGCTCCTCTTCTTAATCTAAATCCAATCACAGACCAGTCTTGCATATGCTCCACCCTTGCAATTACGTCTTGCTCTGGGTGATCATATTCCACGTCTTTCCTTCCCTACTCCCTTTCCATAGTGTAGCCCTTTTTATTCAGTGCTCTTCTGGGAACATTATCTCTCATCTACTAATCACATTAATTAGAAATTTTAGTTTTAGCATTTAAAAACACAAAACTAGTTTTGACAAATCTTACAATTCCAGGGGTAACAACAATGTAAAAGTAAACCACTTTTTCATCTGCCTCCGAATATATTTGCATTTTTAAAAGGCAAAAAAAAGGAAGAAATGTTACCCTCTTGCTTTCTATAACAAGTTGAGAGTGTGCATTTGCAGAAGGACTCTCTTAATTTCAGGTGCTAGTACACTGACTTCAAGAAAATATAGTCATATCATTTTACTTTAATAGCTGAAAAACCAAGTGCACCAACATTTGCCAAGGACAGCACATATTTCACAATCTTCAGAATTACTGCACCCTGTTTTATTGTAAATAAAATTTTAATGCAAATAAAAGCAATAAAAAGAAAAGGTCTAATGCAACTGTAGTTTCTGCTAATTATGAATGTTATGTAATTTGCATGCTTACAGTAAAGGACAAGTGTGAGTCTGTGTGATTTCACAACACCAAGCCCAGCTCACAGTCTGGCTGGAAGAAACAAATGCAGCAATGGTATTTCACCAGGTCTGTATCATTAATAAAGCCAGTATAAATAAGCAGCCTTTCCAGTACATATTGCCTTTCTGTATTACCCTTTGTAGTCAAAAAACAGTTTGCCCCTATAGAAACATAGTGTTTACAATGCTGATTAGTTTTGAATGTACCTGCATGGAGCAAAATAATAAGGATACAAACCTTTCTGAGACATGTCTCAGGGGGAAGAACAGGAAGGTGACAACAAAGGCATGTTATGATATTAACAGAAAGTAAATTTTTTTCACAAAGCTGCCCAAGTTCCATGCAGTGCCCAGGACTGTTTTTCTCTGGAAAACTTGTTTTCCCTTTTTTTAATCACCTTGGGGTCTTTGACCATACAGTTTGAACTGACTTGAAAAGTAAAACAGGGGCAAAGGAAGGAGGGGCAGGGGAGAGGGGTGGTGGTGCAGCAGGGGACCGACAAAACCCAAGATATCGTGATTGGCGTTTTCAGCATTTACATGGCTAAATTTGTATTGCCAAGCCAATTAGAGCTTATTGGCCTGAATACTGAAATTACTTACTTATGCTTAGCAACCTTGCAAATGACAACCCTTGCTGCTCACAGTAAGGAAATCAATCAAAGGGCCTCTCAATGGATACAATACTGCCATTTATATATTTATTTTTTAAAGCTCAGGTTTCCAGTTCCACCAGTAAGTGCTCTCTCTGTAGACCAGCGATACTGTGGTGATATACACATGCATTGTATATCACAGCACAGCTCTAAATTGCAGGGGCAGACAGCAAGACAGATTAGTTTAATCTAGATTTTGGGTATGTAAAATTGCAAAGGATGGAATGGAAGCTGGTGAGTCAGGCTGTTGAGACCTCAAAATCATGGGAAAACATACTGTTAGGTGGTTTTTAGCCAGTTGTTTGCTGAATGCCCCTCCCCCTTTCCACTTATACCTGCTACTGTTTAAATCAAATACTAGCTGTTTACTTAAGAATGCATTGTGGGTTATTCATAAGAGAAAATTGTGAGTTCCACTACACTAACATACTTTTCTTTTTTTTTTTTTCTTTTTAAAAAATTTTTATTTGTTATATAGACATGGGGTTGCTTGGTTGGGGTTTTTTTCTTTGGTTTTGATGATTGGATTTTCCTCTGTTTTTGAAATGTTTACCTAATGTTTGAGATCTCACTGTTTCCTCTGGACAGTCAGTTCCTCCAGTTGGTTTTTGTTTTGTTTTGTTTTTAAATTACTCACACAGCAATAGGGAAGAGAAAAAAACAAAACAAAACAAAACAGTAATATTTTTTTTTAAACCCTGTCCAGGAAACTGGGTTGTAAAACCACAAAATCTGGCAGGGTGTCAAAGTAGGGGAGAACATAACATATTTTTATATAAAGTTGAGCTTTTTAAAAAAAAGGAAAATGAACATACTTTGCTCAATTGAAACACAGGGGTTTGTAGAGGGAGTGGACAGGAACAAAGACTTGTGCTACAATATTTAGAAATAAAACCCTTAGGGAAGCAAATGTCACTACGGGACAAAAAATCCATTGATAGGATGAAATTGTCTTCCCTCTGAAACTTCACACATTCCACCTTTTCACCACTTTCCAGAGCACCCACATTTTTTTCCAGTATTTCAGTGTATCTGAAGTTGAAACTCTACGTTGCTTTTCATTTTCCCACATTTTCCGTAGGGGCAGGTTGTTGGGAGCGTGCACTTCGCCGAGAGGGGTATGGGCAGAGCAGAGTGCGCGGAGGCGCGGGCTGGGCTGAATGGCTGCGGAACAAACTGCAGCCGGGAAGAGGCCACCTTCGCCGGCGGCGAGTGGGAGCCACACGTGCCAGCCGCACTCCACCTGCGGAAAATACTGCTGCTTGGTCTCCAAAAGCCAGTGCCAAACCCCTTCTGTGCAACTCTCCTGAGCTCTGTCTAAAGGCTGTCGGTGGTGCTGTTTACGTAAGAGAGACAGCCAAACATCCCTGGAACCTGGGAAACACTTCAATTAAATTTTTGTTATTTGGGGCTGAAACAGCTAAATTCAGTTGTAATTCAAAGTAACGCCCAATTTAAGATGCCACCTAACACCTACTGAATGATTTTGTCAAACTGTATTTTGCTGTTACTCATTTTCTACTACATTTTCATTTATAAACTTAAATAAAAAGAAAATTAAAAAGCAATAAAGTGTCTAGAAGCAAAAGTAAAATTTTGGTAATTGCTATGAAACAAACCCATATTTCTATTTCTATTTCTCAGACAAAAACCTTCAGTAGTCCACAATTAGCTTATATTTGAACAATGCTCAAAGGTGTCCTTAAAGTACCATGTTACAAAAGGCAGATAGAAGTACTGTTCACTGAAATGGATTTACTACTGAATATAAAGTAAGAAGAAAAATAATATTAGAAAAAAAGTCAAGCATGGAGACTACAGGCTCAAATAAAATCTCTGCATTTTTTGACATTAACTTTGATGCTAATTTTCCAGCTATATTAGCTTACCGATTCAATTTCACAATTAAATTATATAATGTGACACTTCAAAAAACACATTAGGTAAATATCACAGGCATTTTAATTCAGCATAAGAGAGCTTGGCCATGTATTTAAAAATAGTTGCTGCTCCTGATACACTGCTGCTCTGGAAAAAATGCTACAGTGAATCTAACTGTGAATCAAATTTCCCCAATTACACAAATGAAAAAATACATGGAAAAATTCCTATGCAGCACATTTTTAAATACAGATTTTAATACATCTTGAATGGAGTAAAAAGAGAAATTACTGTTCAGATGTCTGATACAGACATTTTTTGCACACTTGCAGCTTCATCAAAACTTGCAAACAAACTGTGCTTTGCAGAACAAAGTAGCAGGAACTGACGAAAAAATGCCAATATAGTTTTGCACTACTTTTCTGACAGGTGTGCATGTAATGCTATGCTGTACTGGAAAAATTGTAAATCCATACGATCACTTTAAGAACAAGCAGTACAGCATTTTAAAGAAAATACATTGAACGGAGACTTGCAACAGGCTATGAATTCTGACAGAACAGATCTGACTAAACTGACTTCAGGCTAAAACTTCTGAAGAGGACATCAGAGAACCATCGTGTAACAACAAAGTTAAAGAAACAGAAATAATAAAAAATAGGTGACAAGTTATTTCTGACAATATTAACATCAAAAAAGTTTTTGTTTTGAACATTAATCATGACTTTATTTTTCATTATGCTACATGGACTATCTGAACCAGACTTGTTCACAGTTTTTAGAAACTAGGGAATCTGAGCTGCAACTGCCTTGCTTTGTGCTAGATTTATACGTTAAGCATTTCAGACAAAACAAACTTGATTTTAGCAGCAGTACTTGTTGAGACAGAATTCCCACAGATTTCAGTGAAACTCATCAGCAAGGATTGTAGGGTGGAGCACACAACACCTTCTGAGTAATCATTTTAAAACACACACACTGTGATAATTTAAATTTATTTTGACATTTTATATTCTTTGGTTAACTTTAAACTTTCAGTGCAATGCTGAAACATGAAAACATTAAAGAGCATGACATAAAACATAGTGCTGCAGGGAACAAACTTGCTCAAATTTGGTAGAGGTAGAAGTCAACACATTATGCACTCCCAAACACCCTGTTCACAGATTTTATTATTGATGTCTCCTGCACACTGTGTCAATTCTTATTCGCTGATACCAAATGTACTGGTATGGGTCTAATTTTATATATAGGAATAAAAAGGTTTCAAAATAATATATATGTGTGCAGAGCAGCACAAAATTATGGAACCTATGTGCCAATAAAGTGATGAAATTCAGTAGTTACATTTTCCAGCTATAACACAAAGGTTTTTAGAAACCAGCAGGAAGCTGCTATGGAATCTAAACCCAGAAAGCACATAACCAATACATAAGAAGCATGTATTATCAAAGCTTTTTCTGATGTATGTTTTGATCACTGGAGATCTGCCAAAAAAACTTGTTCTAGTAAATTGACTTAGATATCCCTAAATGCTTTAGAGACATGATTTGTGGTCATGAAGGTAAATAGACATATGCTAAGCCTTGACTTCAGCGATTGGAAACAGCCAGATTTGCATGAGGAAACTGTGAAAACAGGAACTTTGAAAGGCTTACAATTTACATCTCAGCTATAAAACCAAAATGTAATGTACTGTTACAATAATTAATCACATGAGGAAAATTAGAGGGTTTTACTTATACTTTGAAGCCAGTCCTGATGCCTTTACATAGCCATATCTCCAATATTTTTGCTTGTGCAGCAGTGGCAGAGTGGGATCTTCTCCAATTTTTGTACTATTCCTTATTGGAATTAGGAGCAAATTCAGACAGACAGATGAGCCCCCTGTAAGCTGTGTGAATCTTGGCTTCTGAGTTAAAGAAATTATGTTCACAGTGTCTATTCTATGTATTTTCAGCTTTGTAAAAGGATAAATGTACTTTTGGCATATCTTGTATGCAAAAAAAGATTTACCAAATGGGAGAGAGGAAGGCTTAACTATTTATAGTTTCTCTCTGAAGAAAGGCAACACCAAAACCCAACCAAACCAATCAAAAAACCAAAAAGATAGCTAGATGAAATTAGCTTAGTTGCCTTGGTTCATTCCCTACTGGAAAAGCCATCCATATGGCAAAAGCTGCCCTTACAACTGTCAGCGTTGAAAGACATGGGATTGAATGAGTATGGAAATTGAATTACACCCTCCCTCCCTGTAGATGGTCCTTATGGATGAGTGCACCCGAGTGTGTTAGAAGGCAGCACCACTCCTGTTCATGATGCATCTGTTCCCAGGACACAATCCTTCAGACTGCAGCTTTCTCAGTATGGCACTGTTCAAGGAGATAAATACCATTTTTTAAAAAATCTCTCTTTGAAGCAGCAATGTAAGGTAAACATCTATTTGCAACAGACATTTGCAATAGGAACTTTCATTGCAGGCTCCTACTAATCTGATTTGTGCATGATTTTGTTTCCACTCAGGAAGCTTCAATTAATTTAGCTGTTCCTGAACAGTGTTCCTACAGAAAGATGAAGTATCCAGTAGATCACAACTACAGTTCCTAGTTCTACAGCCACATGTGCTATACATTTGCTAGTTAGGGTACGCTGAAAATTTGTTTGCATTAGCTTAGGAATTACACAAGGGATTTGTACTACTACAGTGTTATCCAATCACATTCAGTTTTTAGACTTGTATAGATGGCGTAGAGACTGAAAAGTGAAAGAATTCAGATCCTCGTGTGTCATGTGTGCCAAATTGCCATCTGCGAGAAAGTATCTGGTGTATTCCCCACACTGATGAGACTCTGCCATTAACGCCATCCCAACACTGAGAAGTCTGATGTGTTTTCCTACTATTGTCTGCTTTCAAGTTCTACATTTAATAGCAGTGACAATGAATATACTAATAATTAATACATTATTATGGTTACTATGATTCTGTCAACTTTCAGTCCAGGGCTACTCTTAATTTTAGAAGAAGTGGTTGGTAATTCATCTTGTGCATAGAAGACATCATTTTGTGAGTAACAACAGGCAGGACAGAAACAATGATCAAAAATGTCAAAAAAGATAATCTATGAAGCACAAACTAAAGTATCGCAATGTTTTTCAGAGACTTTGAAAACAGTTTTTGAATAAAGACACTTCTTGCCTCTAGCTCTTCCACAGTTACATGGAGGACTCCATTAAGAAAACTAGAAAATCAAGACACATGACTCTGTTAAATTTCTGAATTCTAGGACTTTTGCTGTTCCTTCCAAAATGGAAGGTAAATACTGACATCCAAATTAAAACAACGGATTAAGATAGTCAAAATCACTGATCGAAGGATGTCTAATTAGATTAATAACTCAGTTCAGAGGGTTGAGTCTGTTCCTTGTAGCTTGCCACTCCTGCTATACACATGAGGGCAGGTATCATGAGATAACCCACAAACAAACAGTCTACTAGCAGGATACAAAGAGATGCTTTGTTCTTATGCAAAAATTCATGGCATGACTAGTGCATTGTTAGCACTCTCTTTTTGAGAAAAGACAACTAGATGTTTCTATCACTTTGAGAAAAACAGCCCTGGGGAATGGCCAAGTACCCTCACCATAATCATCATCTTGAGTTGAACTGCTTGCTGCTTCTAGCTGATAACATCGAAGTTCTCCTGGCTGGTGTTTAATTTAAACTCACAAATTGCTATCTATGGATGACAAGCAATGCCGCCACCACACACACACACACACACACACACACACACACACACACTCTCCTGACCGTCACCCCCTCCTCTCATGTTCTTTGCAGCTTTCTCTTTAAAACAAAAATTCAACACACAGCTCAGGAAATACTGTAAGATGAAGCTGGCTGCACTCCTAGAAATAAAAAATTAAAGTTTCAGTAAAAACTGGCATCTCCCTGTAAATTACACTTTAAACAAACAGGAAAAGATACTATTACCTAATGTCTGAAAATTCAGAGAATATATTCATTCATGGGAAATACTTCTGCAAGTGGCACGAGCTAAAACTGCTTCCTCTGTTTATTACACAGTAATCAAGATATCCAGGTATCTTTTTAACCTGTGCCTTCCTGGAAATAGTACATTTTTCCTTTTATCAAGGAAAGAGAACATTGTCTTGGTGTAGGTAATGTTACTAACACAAAAGCATGTTCAACAAGACAGAATTGGACACTGTGCTTTTACAGAGGCATGATATAGCAGTTTCCAGTGTGATCCCAAAGAGTTCCTGATTTCCAATTAGGATAACTAGTCAAATTTGTGCAACAAGATAAAAACATCATATCCTCTATGCTTTCAACTGTATTTTCAGAGAAATAACTTCATTTGCAAGCAAAAGATCCAGAATTCATTCATTGCAAATCTCAGTGAGTAATTTAATCCCATGACAATCACGTCATCTTTCAGATCATTCAAATCATGTGGCTATGACTGTAAATGCAGGGTTTGTGGCCAGACCAAAACACCGACAGGATCAAAGAAACAATATAAAAATGACCCAACGAGGGCAACTTTACATGCTGTGCCTATACAGTTAGCCTACTGCTTCCATGGCTATGGTTTTCTCTCCATGTCAAAGTTGTATCAGGCTTCATGACACCTGAAGTTAACAGAAGTTTCCTTCTCAGAAAAATAAGCCACAATAATCCCAACATTAGCTCAAAGGGAAGTACTATCACGTTGCTTTATGTCATAGTAAAACCATTTTATTTCTAAGACAACTAAGAGCCGCAGAAACCTTCTGCACAATGGAAACATACAGTCAGATCTTTTTCTTGCACTGTATTACTGTGGCGAAGAGAAGGAAGGGTTTCTGCTCTTAGGAGCCTGTTTACAGGACAGCTGGCACAGCCCTGCACATCCTGCCCGCAAGGGATCTCCCTCCAAGAAGCATAGATCTGGTGAACAGAACTGACACTTTAGGCAAAGCCTCAGTTCTAATTTTAAAACTAAAGCTGGACCCTAATGGAAATTAAAACCTCTCTGCTCTGACTCGGCTTGATCTGACATTTGTGTGGCTTACACAGATCGGTAATGAGTATTCATTAAGCCCATTAAGACACTAGTTGGCAGCCAATACATAGATACAAGCCTAGGAAGCAAGGACAGTCTTTATCTAGTTGAAGATGTCCCTGCCCATGGCAGGAGGGTGCACTAGATGACCTTTAAAGGTCTCTTCCAACTTAAACCATTTGGTGACTCTATGATTTTCCAAAGGACCACAAATCTTACTTAGCACTGTATGTATAACTCCAACCTCTGTACTATAAGCCCACCGACTACTGCATTCTAACTCCCTTTTGTTGCAGCAGCATATTCAGCAGAAATAGAAAGCACAGTTAGGGTTAGGCCACATTAACTTGCTAAAATTAGGCTCAAAAGCATCTCTTTCTGGATGACTTCTGTGACTGCAATTCTTGTATGAGTCAGCAGCCAGATAAGCAGGTATTAATTTAGCAACCAAATCATTCCAGAATACATGAAACCAAGTCCCTGTTTTCTGTTAGCTCAGGCTCAGCTGCCCTTCCTGTTACTTCTGAGCTGTGATTGTGAACACAAAACCAGAGAAGGTTCTTTAAAAGTGGCCATGCCTGTCTACAGTCTTTTCCTGCCACCCTTGAACATGGTTCTATATGACTCTATTATCTCTGTGTAAAGATAACCAAACAAAAGCTACATTTGTATGTTCATTCAAACCATAGAATGTTAACAGGTTGGAATGAACCTTAAAGATCATCTGGTCCTCAATGCCTTGTGCCACAGGTGGGACACACCTCCCACTAGACCAGGGTTGCTCAGAGCTCCATCCAACCCGACCTTAAACACTCCCAGGGCTGGGGCATCCACATTCTTCCTGGGCAACCTGTTCCAGTGTCTCATCACCCTCACGGTAAAGAATTTCTTCCTACTATCTAACCTAATTTCCCCCTCTTTCAATTTGTATTCATCACTCCTTGTCTAATTTTACATAGGTCAAACACAAATCGTTCATGCTACATTACAAAACTGTGCCCTCAGAACACCACACATTTAGCAAACAGCATTATTTAAGGGATTGTAGATTCAGAAATGCATTGATACATCCAAATATGATCAACAACAGTCAAAAGCACAGAAGTGTTACTTTCTACATGGGTGTTAGGCTGAGGGAGAAACCCCAAACCTGAAACACCTAATAGTTCTAACCTGGATTCTGAAAAGAAGTATAACCATAGTGTTCTCTTATTTTGCAACACGGTGAGAATATTCTGCATGGTATTCCTTGCTTTTAATGAAGCACATATGATATTGAAACCAGTGATACTTGTTTCAATCTCTGAAAGAGAAGTCTACTCCTCAGCTCAACAGTCTCATAATGATTGAGAAAAAACTCTTTCAGGAATGTCCACAACTCAGAGTCTGAAAAGGCTGCAACCTTTATATTTTATTTGATGACAATACTGCAGGACTTTAAAATATAAGTTTAAAAATAGAAGCAAATCAGGAGCTAAAAAAGATATTTTAAAATATTCAGTAATGCTCTTCCATGACTTGATGTATTTCCAGGTTGACTTCTGACTTTGTCATGGTGCTCAAAGACTTAGAGAGAAGCTTGAAAGAAAAGAGCAGAAACAAAGAGATCTTATGCACTCCCCTGAAGGCAAATTTGCCTCTCCTTTTCTTTTCCTTAAATAAACCCTGTCTGCAAACTAGAGCCATGATTTTTAATACCTCTTGAAAGTAGCCAGAAATAGATTCAGCTTCATGATTACATGGTGGGAAAAGAGGAAAAGGAATACTGTGAGCTACTAAGACTGCCAATAAAACTTTTTTTTAAAAAGTCTTTTTTTTAAAGGACTTTTTTTTTTTTTTTTTTTTTTTTTTTTTTTTTTTTTTTTTTTTTTTTAAGCTATGGAAACTTTGTAATTCTGACTGTGTCAGGTTTGGCCATTCATTTGGTAATAGCAACTACTATTTGTTTGAACCAGCAGTAAAAAAGCAGGGGTCTGGCCCATTGCAACTGCACTTTGACAAAAAATAATTAAGAGGTTACTTATATTTTCATACTGACCAGTCTAAATGTGTCTAAAAGAACCATAACATTCACTTGATGCTGCAGACATCTCTTGATGGGGCAACTTCCCTTATCATGAGGCCAACACAAATGCACAGTTGCCCCTCTCAACTATGTTGCCATCTCTCATGAACAACCACACAGCCAGTGGATCATCAAGCTCTTGAAGTTCTGGGTGGGCACAAGGACCAACTCCACTGCAGCATCTGCTATAAATGCTGTCTCCTTGCCTTCCTGAAACAGTCATAGGACATGGTGGAGCTTGTGTCCCCTGTAACAGCCAGCTCCATGTGAACATTAGTTTCTTCTAATGAGACTGAAACAGCAGCAATTTTGATTTGATGCGTGATTCACTGTGTAAGTAAAGAATTAAGAGTTTAGGAAAAACATGAGTGCACTTGAAATTATTTTAAAATATTCATATCTTCCCAAAGTAGTAAACCACTATTTTGAAAGCTGATAAACACAGCCCTCTCCTCTTTGTTTCTAGAACAAAAGGACTGTATTCAAAGTTACCATACTCAACTATCCATCAGCCCCTCCTGACAACTTTCCAACATGGCTTAGTCATGATGACTTAGATAAGGCAGCACCAAAATCAGCAAGTTCTAAGTTTACACTAATTTCAGATTTTGAAAACAGAAAAAGAAGATTCATGCATAAAGCAAACCATACTCTCCTCTCATTCCACTATAAAAGGACACAGCAAAAAACCAACAAGAAAGGAGTCTGTTTTAGTCAACAACAGTGTATAATCTGAGCACTATAATTAATTTCAAAACCAGCAAGTTTTGATACATAATGCAGTCAAGTGTCCATAAAACTCATACAACCAAGCACATTCAAGAACACAAGGAGATGCTGATTTCTAGTGTCAACCTGGAATCTGCTAACCACTCCAGATGCAAAAGGCTCCACTGCCAACTCTCTTGGGCCACCACACCTGTCATGGGGTAGAATTTCAGGTGCAACACCCCACGCATCATGAAAATCAAAACCAATCCCCTTTTCTCAAGCAGAAAATAATTTTACAAAAGATCCATTTACCTGCCACTACCTTACCACTGGGATAGTCACAGGCCAATATTTCACAGTGTCATTTGAAGACAGCAGAGAACAGGTTAGACTTCTGTCCTCAGGTTCTACCATGACCATATTCAGCACAAAAAAAAAAAAAAAAAAAAAAAAAAAAAAAAATCCCTTCTCCATTATAAAGAAAGAGTCGAAGACATTGGGAAAACCCTGGTGGTTTTTGTCAGCCCAAGCAACACTGAAAAAACCAGAAGACTTTATTTTTGTTGGTGGTGGTGGTGGTGGTGGTGGTGGTTGGGGTTTTTTGATTTTTGACAGAGGGAAGGAGACCAAAACCAAACTGAGGGGGTTCCTACATTTGTAGGAAGAAGAACTCTAAAGTATGGAATAAAATGGAAGTTGTTTCCCATAGTCATTGCTGAGAGTAGGGTCATTGACATAAAACTGCATTTTGTGTCAGTAACATAGAAAGGGACAAAGAAATAATTCAGGAATGGGTCTTCATGCTTTGACATAAGAACAGAGCTGGAACTACGAAACACTGTTTAACAGTTAAGCTCTGGACAGGAGTGTTTCCCAGTGCTTAAATTCTAACAGATCAGTATTCAAAGCACTTTTTCCACACTCTCTTTTATGGACATTTTCTACGCAAAAAGAGGTTTGAAATAATACACACCAGCCAAACCATAACAAGTTGCACATGGGGAAAGAAAAAGCCATAGAATAAATAGAGTAATAATGTGCTATTCAATGTCTAGGGCAAAGGAACACAAGCCATGAAAACACAGTGTCTATCTCACATGAACAACTACCTTAGGCATTTTTAAAAATTCTTGGGCCATACTTGCAAAGTGATCAATAATCAAACTACAATTTTTTTTTTTCCGTTTTACCTTCATACAACATTATGACATGAAAAAAGGTCACAGATCGTTCACTTACAACTAAGGTGCATTTCAGGATGGCATCACTACTCACTGACTCCCTATGTCACAGAGGATCTGTTATGTTTTATCATGGCAGAAAGTACACCTAAAAAGAGTAAATTTAAATACCCAGTAGATCCTTTGGTCAGACAGAACTCACTGCTTTAGCACAGACCCTACGACCAAAGTGCTCTGACATTAATGCAAAAAGTGCACTATTACAGCTAGTTAAACAATTGCATGGTTTGCTGCCTTTTTTGTTTAATTTTAAAAAAAAGTAAAAAGAGAAATTGAAGCAAGCAAATATTGCTGTCTTGGTACATTTTCTGTTAAGAGGACAAAGACCTTCTCCCAGAATTTAACTTGGATGTAGTATTTCCTCCTTGTTTCCCTCGCTTTAAAGAAACCAGGTAACAACACAAATAGGGACAATGGTGATTTATACAATGCTGCAGCCGTTAACCCTCACCTAAGCACTGGGGAAACAGATTCTACAAATATTCTTCATGGGAGATGCTGGGGTTGCATCACACACCTCTCAAGAGAATCAATCCCAATAGTGCAGCTAGGTGCAGACCCCTGCCAACTCCTGCCAACACCACTGCTTCAATTCAGTTCAGGCATTCACTGAGGCCACAGGAAAGCACTCGCCTCATCCTATCCTATGCCACCACAACTGAAGTATAATTTTTCCATTAATTTTTCTACTCATTCCCCTACCCACCCACCCCAGTAAGCTCTGTCTAAAATCAAAGTCCCAAACCAAAGTATTCAGCAAAAGTTTTTACTTTTTCCCCAGAAGTTTCTGCTCTGAGCCTTACTACTCAGAACATATGCTAACTATACTTGAGCACAGTAGCACCATACACTGAGGTGTAATCTAAATCCCTCCTACACCACCAATTACATAAAGTTTTATTTATGTCCCAGCTTGAAGGGTGGACATGAGCTGAGACAGATTTCACATGTGCCACAACGATGCCATTCTGCTGTGCACATGCTGGATTCTACCACAGAGATCACTGGCTGTTGATTGCAGT
Organism: Corvus moneduloides; assembly: GCF_009650955.1. Classification (NCBI taxonomy): domain Eukaryota; kingdom Metazoa; phylum Chordata; class Aves; order Passeriformes; family Corvidae; genus Corvus; species Corvus moneduloides. The sequence continues at coordinate 37,953,535 of NC_045511.1, forward strand.
TGAAGAGATGTCTGAAGTTTTTTCTGCTGAACATCAAAGTCCCTGACATCTTGCAACTAGAGTATGAAGTTTTAGTAGACAGCTGAAACACTGCTTTAGGGTAAAATAAAGAGTTATTGTTGTCTAAATACATCAGTTAATGTTCAGACCACAGCACAAACAGACTTTTTAGGCATATTCTGGCTATTTATACAAAGCAAATAAAGAGTTAGCTTAGATGCCAAAAAAGTTGCCAGGGAATCCAGGGAATCATGAAAGGAGCTAAAATTAACAATGACTGTTCTTTGCAGGAGGGATCATGGGATAATGACAAGATCATGCAACTTCTAAGCAACATGCTTTATTTCAATATAGTAGTACGTGCCTGAGCTTAAGAGGTGGTGTGAACATTGAGTATATTTAAATACCTACTTGTCTTCTTGAATGTACTTCTGTTAAAATGCTCAGGGCTGTACTTTTTTTCCACCTAACCTCCAAATCCCTTCCAGGGCTGAAATCAATGTTACTTGGAATATGGACACAGCAGATACTTTTTAAAACAATGTCCATAAATAAATCAATGGATATCTGCATTTTCTGCCTTTTCTTCCTTCTTAGGAAACCACTGTTTCACAATGGAAAATTTTATGATGTACTGAGCTACTCTGTAGGCTCAGTTCTATATTGCCTTTAGCTCCCACCAATTGAAGAATTAAGATTCAGATTCTCTGAATTAATTCTTCAATTAAGATACAGATTCTCAGTGTATGAAAGACTTTGGATTACCTGAACACAAAACAGAAACACAGATACCATTGCTGCTGCGGTCAGGCAAGCAACGTTACCCAGTGTACACTTGCAAAACTGGCTATAAATCTGGCATCAATCCAAAACCAACATGCTTAAGATGTAGTGAAATAGGTGCACTGCACAAGTGTGTGTTGTGAAAAGTCTTAATGGGCATTGTAAAGTTTCTTTTTTTCCTGCTGAAACTTTTCAGAAATTAAGAAAGGACTATATTAACATCTCCTATCCTAAAGCTTATTTTTGAGTGAGATAGTTTCACTGTGGTATTCAAAAGCAGTTCACATAAGACAGTCTTTCACATTCCATTTTTTGAAGAAAAAGAATTCTTCACATCTGATCAATACAAATTTTAAGATGTGCACTGCAAAGCAGAGTGAGGAAGGGTATATACCTCCCAACAGCAAATACATTGGCACCATTTCACTTCTAAAATCACAAACTAATATCCAACCACAGTATTTTACAACACCAAATTAAAAGTTGCTTGTTACTTTGCATTTACCCAATGACTCTCTCCACTAGATAGTTCAGGCTTCTCTCACTATCCCCACCAGAGATCAAACTGTTTTTCAGACAATCACTTGAACGCATTCAACAGGAATTGAGTAAAAATTTTAAGATTTAGGTTCGAGATTGACTTTTTCTATGTATTTTACTTTTAGAGGCTATTACAGATCACTCCTTGTGATATGGAAAATATTGCCAAACTCCATGGTAAAAGCTGAAAACCTTCCAGTGCAGGATGCGACACACCACCACATGCAATAGCTCTTAGAACAGATGCAGCTACTCCATAAAACAGCACCAGGCATTACCAAGGTTCTTCCTGCACTCCTGCAGAGGCACTGTATTCCCTCATTTGCAAGAAGGGGAGTAATCTGTAGCCTCTTTTGTTTCCCCCAGTGACTTTAGAAATCAGAGCCTGGTCTTTGAAGGACACACCTTCATCAGCTAGAATGAAGTTGATATTGTACACAGGGTGTAAAATAAAACAACAAAGATCACCATGATTGCACAACCTCTTGGCCTTGCAAAGCAATGAAGATTCTGCACTCAGAATCTGCCAGCTGACATCACTACAGGGTGCTTCTGTGATGAATGCAAGGATTGATTTAAAGCAGCCATTTTTCACACCTTATGTGCATATTACAAGGGAGAAAAATATTAGGACAGAGAGGCAAAGAGACAAAACAGTAAGAAAGAGAACAAAAGAAAACAGCCAACAGAAACAAACAGAGGGACAGATCATGACTGCAAACCCCAAATCTTTTTTACCTTTTGTGCGCCTATCAGATCCTCAGAGAATGAAAGGGTTGGAAAGTGACATAACACCTCCTTTCTGATGCTCCTTTCTCACTTTTTCTAAAGAATTTATTGGTTCATACCATAGAAGAACACAGTGAGGGCTGGGGGAAGCTAATCAAACAACTTATTTCGCCAAGTTCTGTAAGGAAATTTGGAAGGACGATTCATGAAAGAATGGCCTGTAAGCTCTGACAAGTTGGAAAGTTTGCTAACATGGAAAATACTATGAAAAATTACCCAGGGGGCAGCTAATAGAACGAGTTCAGCTTACTCAAATGGTCACTGACCTATTCTTGCTGACAGCTGCAACATCCATGACAGCCAGAGATGGGCCTCTTGAAGATAAAAACCTTCAAACTTATGATGCATGTAGGCACATACCACCCATATGCATATATGTACCTTGCAGCAAAATACTTAGAGAAAAACATTATTTTCTTCCTTATCTACAAGATGCCAGAGAAAGGTGTGAATAAGCATCAGAAAAATCTTGTAACAGAGTTAATGCACTTACCAACCATGACAATGAAGATTTTTCTATACTTTAAGGCTGTGCACAATGTCAAACAGAAGCTGCTTCACAGGCCACTGCACTTTCAGGTGGAACAAGAGAGATCATCACAACTTGCTCTGCCTACACAGATAATGCAAAACTTCTATATTGCTGCTATGACGGGATGTCAGTTGTTTTACCCAAAGTCACTAAGAATATTGTCTTGGCTCAGCCTCTTCTTCTTTTTCATCATATGCCAAAGTTCATGGCAGGGAAAGAGAGACCGGTAAAATTTAGTAAGATTAATATAGAAACATCCCTGTCTGATCAGGCTTCTCCCAAAGAGGAAATTAAGTAAAATAAGCTACACTTGTCACAGCATTTTTAGCTATACATCAGTAAACTAGGTGAATCAAGAAGAAATTGAAAAATAAATTATTTCTGTTTACTTCTAGGCAAGTTAAAAAAATTGGTTCTTCTTCATCACCAATGTATAATTCATCCTAACTAATGACGCACACACAGCATATTTGACTGCTGCCAACTACTAGACTATGAGAGAAGTAATGTACCTAAATAAGCTGGGATGAGTTTCCACCTGTGTTTTAAAATAGTGTGTAAGACAGACCGAAAAAAATACTTCTGTCTAGTTAATAGTATTATTCACATGCACTCTGTGGGAGAGGCCAAGCAGCATCTTCTGAAATTGGCTCAGGAGTCTTAGTCCAGTACGGAGACAGCAAGCACGACTACTAAAATGACTGGACAACCTGAGTGGAGTTCAACACTAGCTTTGTCTAAATGAATATAGGACAGTCAGTATAACTTAACTTCGAGGAAAACAAAAGACAAAACCAGTCTTTTTCAGAATGCTGAAAGAACAGCCCACACACCTCTGATATGACTTTCCTTAAGACTTTTATCCACAAATAAAAACTAGGAAATATGTTACTGGCAGATTTTGTATTCCCTTCAATCCCCTTGCAAGTTATTTCAACAGTTAGCCCTAGATCTTGATTGATCTAAAAACCTCATTAGAATGTATTTACTACCTTTGCATTTGTCCTGTCATACACAGCTTTGCCTGATCACATTATGTTATCCTATTTGAAAGCGTGAAAAAGCAAGATACATCAGGAAGTCTTGTTCATACCACACTGCAGTGAAACAAGAGTTGCTAACATCACAATAAACAGAACTGTATGTTCCCCTTATATGGCTGTGCATGCAGTAACTGCAGTGCAATACAACCCTGGTTACAACACCAAGAATTTTGAATGATCTCCAGTACTCATATTTGAAAAAAGCTCTTTATGCTCACATAGATCATTCCTGGAAAAGTACTACAATGTGCAGGAGAGAATGGATAGGTCTTTGAGGCTGGAAGATAAAACCAGTTAATGTATGGCCAACCAGCCCATTAAAGGGCAGAGGTCTACAGATCATACACTGGAAATTAGCACACTGTGTGTTTATGTTGAGTCATTTGTAGAAAACCTAAGGGGAATTAGTTTGCCTAAAGGCATTCAGTTCATCAGCATCAAAAGGAGAAACTGACTTGCACATCCTGTTTCCTGCTTATGAGTTGCACCCAACACCCTACTTGTCCCTTTGACACTCCTGTATGAGAATGATACATGCTCACACAAGCAAGAGGTTTGCTCCATCACAGTGGAGCATCATGGAGCCAAACTGTGTTGTTCCAGAAGTGTAAGAGTCCATGAAGTCCATGTTTCTCCTCAATGTGTATCCTGTGGCTGATTGTCAACTCTGAAGTTTATTCAGATACTTCTAGGACAAAGAGAGATTTACAGAGACTCCCTGTGTCGAACAAATCACAAGCTCTGTTTCAATGTCATGATTTACTGACTCTCCTTCCTCTATCTAGCTAGTGTTTACTGTATTAGTTGTCTTTGACATCTGTCTTTCTTCCATACTTGATTAAAATAAGCCAGGTTACTAGAGAAAACATACGGGGGTAAACACATATACACTGAAATTAGCTTTAAGTGAGCATATGTTATAGGCAACAAGACTAAAATAATCTTGATCCTTTCAGGAGGTGAAAGACAGCAACCATAAAATCTCTGAGGAGCAACTATTAATACCACAGTATCACAAGCCCAGCCCCTGCAGCTACCAAAGGAATTTCCTGGAAGCTGATCAGCTTTCTTCCTCTTCTCTGAAATCAGATGGGAATGTCCTTGAAGCAAATATATCATTGTAGGAAATTATAACTAAGGAAAAGGGTAAAAGGTAAGGAAGAATAACATGTAATTTTAGATAAAACCCTCAGTGTAAGTGACCTACATTGCCATTCAAAGCAACGTAGTGGTAGAGCACTCAATTTTCATATCTAACCTCTTCTCTGGTAGCAGTGCTAGAGAAGTGTGATGACAGTCCAGTGCCTGGACTTTAGCAGGAACAACAGAAAAACCTGTGCGGCATTAGGATAACTTCGCAAGTCAATTGAAGCACAAATGACCAGCTATTCACATTTCTATGCCTTAGAGGATCTTAGGCTAAAGAATTCAGCCTAGCCTGAACATAGACAGCAACTCCAGGGGCTGTAAGATCATGCCTTGGCACCCTGTATTGTGCATGCAATGCCAACCTGCCTGAAAAAGAGAGGAATACGAAACGTGGAAAATTATCTGGCAGTTAGTATTCAGCAGCTCAAAAGAAGAGAATTGGAATAAGTCACCCTTAATAACAAGATTACTACTCAGTGAATGCAAATCTTTCTAAAAACAAGAAAAAAAAAAAACCACAACAAAACCCCCCCCCAAAACAAAACAAAACAAAATAATCAAAACAACAAAATCCCAGAAAACCCCTGCGAACAAAACCCCTGAGATCTATCCACTGGTAACATACAAATGAGATTGTACTAGGTCAAATAAAAAAATTAATAAAAATACTAATTTGAGCATGCATTAACAGTTTTAGAGGAACTAGGTCCTTCTAGATTGGTGAAATATCTTGGCTAACAGTCAGTGGGGAACCATCAATGAACAGAGATATTTGCAGAGAGGATCCATGAGGTCATTCACACAACTCTTCCACTCAGAAGTGGGAAACCTCACAAGACTCTTACACAGGGCTGCCTATTTCACTGAGGGCCATCATCCAGTTAAGGATGCAGAAAACCCATAGTTTCCCCTCCCAAGCTTACACAGAGCAGCACTGTTTCATCTGAAAAAGGTAAAGCCCAGAGGAACCTCCCAGACACCCATGAAAGTTCCTTCATTGTAAGTAACAACAGCCACGACAAAATAAACATGATGGCAGAAGAACTCTTGAGTCATTGTCTCAACAGTCAGCAGAAGAAAACTTGTTAAAAAACATCTTTACACCAAATTTCATTTTTGTGAAAGCAAAGTACTGACCGTATCTGTAAAGAACTATGAAAAGTAGTGCAAATCACTATTTCTCCAGCCATGCTATGGCAATGTGGCTGAACAAACCCATCCTCTGTTATCCTTCACTATTCTCTCTAATCTGATCTTTCCAAGATCATTAAATGAAGTGGTATTGCTGCGCTGTGGAAGAAGATCTAGACACTACTGGGTGCAGCCATTCTATCTATACATATTGTCCAGGGTCTCAGGACAATTTACATTCCTTACAAGTACTCACTGTAATTTGAAAGGCACAAATACTGGACCTGAAGCGAACTCCTGGAGAGGCTCAGTCACTTTCCTATTTATGCAGCTGAATGTCTCTAAAAAGTAAAACAATAGCTAATGTATTTGGGCACTAAATTACTTGTTTGACAATTAATTGTCATGCCACTGTTGTATGAACATTCATGTAAGTGAACTAAAACAATCACGAAACTATTGAGCTTCTATGTAAACTGTTCCAGAGCACCAGTTCTGTATTGCTTTATGCCAGGACAGTATGACTGCATTCTTCAGGTTACATGAAGTTTATACGAGTTCAGATTTTCATTAGAGAAAATATATGTAGTGGCATTTATTTTAAACTAGTATAGATTCATTCTAAGAGTACATGTGGCTTTTTGTTAGATAGAGTATTGTATTCTAGCTTCATTTGAGCTTATAAAACATGGAACCACTGAAATTAAATACAGCATGGGACTAAAAAAAATGCTTCCTTCAAAACATATAATACTTCTCCATCACAGCTGACGGTCATACGTGTTTTACTCAGGTTCTCAAGTCTACACTCTGAACTCAAAAGTAAACTTAAACCAACAAAAAATAATTTAAAATATCAGATCTGCTAACATTAATTCAGTGGCTTCATTCCCAGAACAATATTTGTGTGCGTACTACATTTGTAAAAATTTCCAGTAATTTCAGCTAAATCTAAACTCCTCACCCCTTTGGTCTTTCACCCCACTTGACAAACTGCCAGCTACTGTGGACATGGGCATCACATGCCTGTGATGAGCTTGCTTAGGGACTAAACCCTCTGAAAAGCACATTGCTACAGAACTATGCTGCCTATGTTGATTTGAAACTGGCCCAATATTAAACTGTCTAACTGATCAACAAAAGGCAAAAAAAGGTCTGGACTAGAAAATCTGCTTTTACTCTTTTGGGAACTCTGCTTCACAGAAGCATGCAGCAGTCTCTGCTTTGTGCTCCTATGTGCAGAACCCTGGTACACACAAAAATGTAAAGTGAAGATAGAGCTTCTGACTCAAAAAAACAGAATTTGTTGAATCTTGAATAGATTATGGTTTATGGTTTTAATCACCCTCTTTTTCTTCTTCTTTTTCTCCTTTTCATAAAGGTCATCATTTGGAAACAAAATGAGTATCTTCTGACTGACATTTAAGCAGAAGGAGTGGTCCAATTGGCGCATTAAAATATTACCAAGTTATCATCAATCCTCGACAGACAAGTGCCTGCTAATTTCCTATGAAAACCTACCATCAATAATGTGTATTGATGATTGACAATGAGGTATTTGCAGCTTTTCGCTGTCCTGTAGATTAGATAAGAAAACTTCAGTTTTGTGATAGTTTGCAGACAGAACATATGAAAGAACACATTTTTCAATTTTTCTTAAAATTTCACCCTGAAGTCATGTAATTTATCAACTTGATCACTTCAAAGCATATAAATTGGTAACGGAGGGACTCAAAAACATATTTAAAAGCTTCCAGCTCCAGTCTTTTAGCATTAGTTGCAGTGAGGAGCTTCAACATATTCCATGCTGGCATGATACTCTGAAGAATTACTATGGCTTGTTCACAGTAAAAGGGATCAGGTGAGGAGATCATGGCAGGCTGGCTCTTCTATGTCTTCAGTCAGCAAAGAGAAAGGCAGACAATGCCCACACCCTCAGCATAGCCTCATGCACCTAAGGACCTGGCCTTCGACTCGATGATTAACATTCGAACCATCTGAGCTGTGGGATGCTTCCACACACTCTTGGGAAAAGCCTGCTGCAACCCTAGCATACCACTGGAGAAAGCAAGCAGGCTGTAAGTGAAGCTCTGCCCACACCCGAGCATGTGAACCTCAACAGGCAGGGAGCCAGGACAGCTGGTAAGGACATCAGATGGGGAGGAGGGAAGGCTTTTGTAGGTGTCAAGTACATTTGCACTGTAGACCAACCCACCTTTTCAGAATTAAAGCCACATCCTCTTCTGTCACAGACCCAAATGTGTTTGGTCTTCCTCAAGCCTAGCTTACTTTGCTGAGATATTGATGGCACAGAAAGACATGATTCTTGAATAGGACCAAGCAAGGACTTAACAGGAATTAACCACGCTTATCCAACAAGGTCAAAAAAGCAGCACTGTCAAATTTCTGTTTAAAACCACCTCTTTCAGACTAAAAAATAAGTTATAATGAAACCAATTTAAAGTGTACAGTTATATTTCTTAAAACACAGCACTTCTTTATGGTTTTGAGAGCAGGGGAGAAAGCCAAATCATATGTGCACACACACTACATGTTGTGCCTTCTTTAAGAACATAAATAAGATCTCAGAGAAAGCTTCCCCCAGTCTGAGAGGCCATCAAAATTTGACAAGAGCTTTTTGTCAATCCCATTTCACTACTATAGTTACATTTCTTTAAGAAAGGTACATTTCTTGTACCATATGCTCTTCCAGCATTTTGCTTTCACATACACATTTTGTCTTCTCAAACAATAGCTTCAGACTTGTATTTTTCCATTGTAAACTGACACCAACCCTAAGCCTGCCCCATAACTATTCAAGGACACGCAGGCACAAAAAAAAAGACTGTCCTCCTAAGCAGGCTGGGTGTGGTATTTGAGTGTTGTACATTCTTTCAGTTAATTGAACATTGTATCTCTCTTTTCAAAGGTTCAGTAAACAAACGGCTTGGCAAAAAGGTATTGAGATATTTGAAATAGGTATTCCTGGCTTATAACTTTTATTTCAAGTATGCCATTAATACACAGCTGATACACAATAGAATTTCTGATACTGTAAGCAAGCATTTTCCTTTAGAAGGAAGTGAAAGAAAAATCAGAAAGTAAGGTACGACCAAAAAATCTAAGAACTTAGCTGTGAGCCAAAATGAAGATCTGTATGTACAGGTTTAGTAACCTCAGTGAATCATCACAAAATTGAGACTGATATCAATACAAAGTAACAGAAGTTCCTTCTATGTATGCCCTTTTTTTTTCTCTTTTCTGCAGAAGACCCATTTGTTGCAATTTTCAACAAATTTATACATTTGTATCAACTCTTAGATACTTTTAAACTCATATTTTTCTACATTCATGGATTTTCCCCTCAAAACTTAGGGCAGTCTGCTTTTCAGTTGAAAGAGAAGCAAATTTTGAGAGCAACAGAAAAGAACACGATAGAGAAGGTTAATTTCAGGTAAGTGCAGTTGGCCCAGGTGACCCTATTTCACAAGAATATGAATGCAAATAACATATTTGCATATGGCAGTAATGAGAGCCCCACGTGCTGCAGCTCTCCATAGCCAGCCCTACTCTCTCATAAGCCATCACACGACAGGCAGGGTTGTGAACATAAAATATTCTCTGTGCTAAAATGTCAGCCAGCCTGGTCCAGGCTTCAAACTGCAGGAATGTTTGCCTGCCTATTGTGCTGAAGAAGATGTTTCCTTAATATTTCTACTGTAAATGGTCAATGACGAACGCACTCCATGATCCACAGAATGCTCACTCTGTCCCTTCGTTTGGGCAGCACAGCCCATCTCCCAGAACTATTGGTTTGTTAATTCATTTGGTACAAGTAGTTCAGGAACTTGGAATAAAGTCTCCATACTCCTGAAACTCTACTTCCAAATTTAGTATCAGAGAAAAAAAATTAACACTACTATTAAAAAGAAATTGAAAAGTTCCACTGGCCACAACAGGAGGGAAAACTAAAGCTTTACAGAAAGAATGTGTCAACAACAGAGCAGGAGTGGTTTATGTCCCTTTCCCTGAAGGTACTAGTTCATTTCTTCACACTACGCCTTAAAGGCTAGCTCATTCCTTCCATGAGCTACCATGTTGGTGTGAGCAGAATAAACGGGAGTCTTATTCACGGTCACGAGGCTCCTTGCTGCTCTCTGATGTCAGCACAGAAGGTGAGCTGCATAAATACCAGGCAACCAAAGCTGCACTGTTATGACCAGACATCCTGTTTGCTGTGAATTCTATTTTTAATATTTTTATAATGTTAATAATGGGAACTCCCAGTTTAACCAATGTGCTTTTTGTCATAATTTATCCTGCACTTAATCAAAACTCGCTTTATCAAAGATCCAGGTGTGTACAGATTCTGTTTTTTACTGTCAGTTTTAATCTGTCTTTCCCTCCTCCACTCCTTGCTCCTGCATTTCAGGAGTTTTTAAGATTTCTCAGAAGCAAAGATAGAGGCTTTTGTAAAGATTTTAAAAGATACCCTGTTACCTAATATTAAAGCAGTGTAGTCAAATAACATTTTAATATTTGGCTTCTGCATGGGAACCAAGACATTAGAAAAAAACACAAACCTCAAAACATTTTATACAGAAATTTTCTTGAACTAGCCAGGAGGCTGTGAAGGCTGGGAATTGCTGCGCACCTTCAACACCAGTAGGGTGTTCCATCTGGGACAAAGCCTTTCTTACCATTTTCTTTCCCTGAAAACTTCCAGTGTGGATCCCACCTGAATTCAGGTTCACATCCCATACTGACTTTCCTTAAACTGTTTCTTTCTTCTCTTTGAGGTACAAAACAGGCATCTCTCACCACCCTCCCCCATTTACTTGTGGTGTGACTGCATATTCACTACTTCTTAGTAGACCTTCTTTTACACACACTTCAAGATCAGCAGCTCCTGCTGAAAGGCAGTCAGCTGTCTCTTGTCCTCCCCCAGTTTACCAACCATCATGTCAACTGACCTATCAATGGTTTTAATTTTAAAAGAGCTTTTTGACTGAGCATTCACCTTGACTGACACAGCCTCAGTCCTTGTACCTCTCTCAGTTCAAACGCACCTTCTCCCCCTGTAGTGACTGCAGATTTCCAGGACAAATGTTACACATTAAAAAACAAACGATAGAAAAACAAAGACCCACCACAACAACAACACTGAAACAAAAATCCCAGAGTAAAAAGTGAAAAACTAGATCTTCTTTCTTTCCAGGGGGAGTGCCCTTAAAGTCTGCAAAAATACAAGGCTGAGAGAGCAAGTGTCAACTCAGAACCTCAGATGCGATACATATCTTCAAACCTATCCTACCCTGGTTTTTGCTGACACAATCAAAAAATATTTTAAGCAATACAACTCTCTTGTTAGCTCTCTTAGGAGGCATTCTTACTGGGAACGAGTATTTTGGCTTTCCTCACCCAAAACACTCGGCGACCTTTAGATACTGTTAATTTTTAGCTATTGCCAATCTTGTCTATCCTTAAGGAACAAAAGCCTCTGTACAGATACTGCTCTCCCCAGAAACCCAGTACAAATTACCAAAACTGTCAGCACACTGCTGTAAAAGCATTTAATCTGGGTAAACATTTAAGAGTTGTTCTCTTGCCATTTGGATAAAGAAAAATAATAAACAAATAACCCCCCCAAACAAACAAACAAGAAAACCACAAAAAAACCCCCACAAACAGAAACTCTTCTAGAACAGCCTACTTTGTAACAGGAAGGCCTACTTCAAAAGCATTAGCCCTCAGAAGATTCCTTTAGCATCTAAAATGACTGGGAGAGCTACTGGATGAAACTAAAATATGTCCTGATTTTTTTGCCACATGTAATCTCCACTTCCAAGCTGTGATGCTGTTTTTATTATAGACTTTGAGTGAAGATAGCTACATGGGGTTTCATTCATATTTGAGCTAAAATGAATCCATCACATTCTTAATATAATTTCAGTTTCATCATTTTCTATGCATCCAAATATGCTTAAAATCCTTCATCACATTAAAACAGGCATAGTCATGAAGAATCAGTTCTCTGCAGTTTATATAACATGACAACGTTGTCTTCCACAAGAACATATGCATAATGGTAAGAAGAGACAGAAGGACAAGTGTATCTGTAGTAGTATGGAGTTGCTCCATACAAAAAAATATATTTGCTTCCCATTGATTCAATTAAACATCACAAAACAAGCAGACATTAACCATCTCCTTTTTTTTCACAGGCAAACCAGAAACACCTGAGCATAACAGAGGTTTAGATCAGGTAAAGCACAGGTACTCATTACAGTAGCATATCTATAAACATTCCCAGGTTAGAAATGGATTTTCACTCTCATGATAGCCTTTTTTTGCAAAGGAAAGGAGGAAATACAAGGTTGCTGAAACTAAAGTTTTCCCTAAAAAATAAAGAGGAAAATGGTAAGGAACCAATGTGGAAATATAGACAGATGGGATATGATGCAAGACAGGAAAGGAAAATAAAAGGACTGCATTTGCCATGTGGAGAGCCTGACTTCATGATTATATCACTCTATCTTTCATTTCCCTCTAGGCACCCAGTGATGGTAATTCTGACATCAGCAAGTGATTAATCCAGCAGGAACCATGGAGAACACTCAAGCATAGATGGATAACTGCCATAATTTTAAACACTGTTTAGTCATACATCAATCAAAACTTGTCAAATACGCAGTTATTTTCAAAGCACAGCACAATTTTGAGCTAAAAAAAAAAAAAAAAAAGTGGCATTTGAGGGGTCACTTCAATGTTTAATAGAGATGGAGTGGCATGGGACAATGTTTATGCCATGATTCTCATTCATGCTATGACCCAAAACACTAGCAAAAATCTCTGCAGCACCCTGCCATAAGGAATAACAGCAACATTGATATAAATATGGCCATGGAAATGAATAGCAAGTACTTTTGGTCATTGCTACACCACAGAAGATGTTTGCCAAAGTATTTTAAAGTATTGTAAAAATACAACTGAACTGAAAAAACTCAAAACCAACCCCCAAAACATTGTCTGGTTGAAATACATGGAATAGTTGCGTGAAATTTCAGGTGTTTAGAAAAAAAAAGGGAAGCCCTTTTTTGAGGTGAAATCGTCAAACAAGGGTAACTCGCACAAAGAAGTTTGAGGGAGGGGTGTTTTTTATTTTAAACTTATAAAGGCTATCTTTCTATCTATGACCCTTCAAGTCTATAAGTAAGAGCCCTTTGTATCCTGGATACATTTTTGACCAGTGATTGCATCCCTGTTGCCTGTTTTGTCAGTCACATGCCTAATAAAAACTTCACAAATAATTCTTGTCTTGTAACCATGCCTAATTTAATACGAAAGTCAGAATTTCAGCTCAAACCCTCAGGGAAACTCAGCTGGAATTACGGTAAATCTTTGCCAGTGCTTTGGAAAGAGTCTGCATTGCAAAACACCCAGCCAGTCCACTGTTAACTAAGCCAAGATGGCAATAAATTCAATAAACTGGGAAAAGAAAAGGCACTTGCACTCTAAGTTAGCTTCCAGAATAGGAAGGACATCTTTGACTGGACATTCCCTTCATATATCTTCTAATTCCCATCCCCCAACTCCTAACATTAAAATCAAATGAAATATAAGTAGACAAATTCTCCCTACCTGTTACTTAAAGCAGAGTTACTTCTGTGTCCTGTTCTGTAGTGCTTCACAGGCCACTAGTGGGTTTGTTTGTAAAACTCCCACAGAAACAGAACCCGGAAGGGGAAAATGCTGGTACTTGCTGGGGAGGTTGAACATAAACCAAAAACCTTGAGCTTTAATTCTCCTTCTAGAATAATAGAACCACAGATCACTCTGAACTAGAAGGGACCCACAAGGACCGAGTCCAACCCCTGGTCCTGCACAGCACCATCCCCAGGAGTCACACCATGTGCCCGAGGGCATTGTTCAAACGCTTCTTGAACTCTGTCAGCCTCAGCGCTGTGACCTGGGGAGCCTGTTCCAGTGCCCAACCACCCTCTGGGTGAAGAATCTTTTTCTAATATCCAACCTAAACCTCCCTGACACAACTTCAGCCCATTCTCTTGGTTCCCATCACTTGGCATCACAGAGAAGAGATCAGTGTCTGCCCCTCCTATTCCCCTCACAAGGAAGTTGTAACTGCAATGAGGTCTCCCCTCAGTCTCCTCATCTCCAGGCTGAACAGACCAGGTGCCCTCAGCTGCTCCTCATACAGCAAAACTGCCCCCAGCACTCGAGGTGAGGCCGCCCCAGTGCAAAGCAGAGCTGGACAATGCCCCCCTTGCCCAGCTCGCAATGCTGTGCCTGATGCACCCCAGGACAGGGTTGGCCCTCCTGGACAACCTATCCTTTCCTTTCTACCTTTCCTATGCCTATCTAGATCTCCTCAGACAACATGTGCGCAGCAATGAGCATTGTGAAATCTCAAGGATTCGTGTTGATAATAATTGGTCATTTCACATATCGTGACTTTGAAACGTATTAAAATTTTAAATATAATTAGAATCCCAATAATGAAGGTGATGGTATATTGATCCAACTTCTCCCATTTTCCAGTTTTTCCTCTGTGTAACTAATACTGAGCTATTCTGTTGGGAGGTTTATTTAGTAACTGAGTAATCCAGAGTTCATGTTTCAGCATCCACAATCAGATTTTTATAAACTTTAACAGACACTCACAATGTTCTGGCCAGGTAAAACTCACTACTCTTCAAAAGTAACTTTTCCACAGCAGATTTGTTGAATGACAAGAGATTTTTATTCTGTCATAAAGAGACATTTTTATAACACTTTGTGCATTTGACTTATTCTACATTTTGATGGTACTAGAAACATTCAGATCAAGATGACTTGAGAAAAGCTGAAAAGCCCGAGCTTTTCACTGATGAAAGGAATATAGTCAAACAGTGAGTAGCATATGATTTGGAAACATCAAGTAGCATTGCATCACAGATATAGGTTTGACAGTGAAAAGCTTATGTGTAGCCCAAAGAACACAATTCCCTTACTTACATCAGTCATTGATCTAACACCAGCAACAACAAACAAAAACTCCATGAACTCTCACATTTACCAAACCCAGTATGTTTTACAAATACTAACTTAGTGTCACAAGTAACAGAACACTTAGATAAGAATATTTTTAGCTTTCATAGATGAAGAACTTGAAACTGCTTACCCTCTCTACATAGCACAGCTCATTTGTGTGGTAGAAGAAAGGATAACAAGATTCAGTAATTCAGCAGCCTGTGCATGGTTAAAGCAACATCTCTGTACAAGTTTCACAGATTTTAATGCTGTAAATGGCACGAGGAACAATGGTAGGTGCTAGGGCAACACACTGATGCACTCAATTTCTTTTTATTTTAGAAAAAGGGACACATCAACTAAAACAGCAGCAGCTCCATGATGGAGGTGTAAAGATACATTGGGAGCAATAGCTCACTTCTCAGCTGAATACGTAAATGGAAAATAAGCAGGATACAAGCTAAGAAGGAAACCAGAATTACTGACTCCTAATGGCTCAGCCATCTTTCTGTCACAGCAAATGTGATGTCATAAAGGCAACACAATTACAAAGCAAGAAAGTGACCTTTTACACCATCTTACACATGCTCTTTTACACATGCAGACTAGACAGCAATAAATCAAACCATTTTGTGGTTTAGGCACACTATGAGAAGAATCATGGATACATTGGATAGCACTTTCTTCTATACCCAAACATTTAATATATGAAAATCCAATGTAAAGCGAAGTTTCTGAGTACTTTATTTAAAAAAAAAAAAAAACAAAACCAAAAAAACAACCCAGGCATCAAAATGAAACCAAAAATTTCAAACATATGGCACTTTGAAGAGTAAACAGTACTGCTTTCAGGCCTAGCCAAGGGATTACTGTTACACAGGGAAATCAAGGTTGACTTTTAAAAATCTAAAAATAATTCTAAGAATGCTTCCTGTCTCAATGCTTTGGACAAGAGAAAACAAATGAAAAGACTTAGTGTCTACATGCCATCTAGGTCATTGGTATTACACAACCTTCCTTTTTAAAAACACTTCAAACAAATTCCTATATGGGATATTCACAGGCTTTAACTGATTAAAAACAAGTGCAAGATATGAAATACCCTCTGGAAGTATAAAATGGGTTATTTTCAGAAAAAGTCCCTGTCCTCCTGATGAAGCAAAAGAAAATCTGATAGTCTGACCAGATACTTTCAATTAAATATAACTCATTAAATATTTACTTACATGCCACTTTATACCAGAAGGCTGGATAGCTACACAAGACATTCACACAAGAAACTTAACTCTACATTTCTGTCTCATGCAGTTGTGAAGCAACACACACCACTATAGCAATATCTGTATTTGATTGTATTTGTATTGTATCTGATTGATTGTATTGCAATCAACCTCTGTAGCAAAGGATTATGCATGCTATTTTCTTTATCATGGATTCCAGCTCTGTACTACCTCCAAGTTAATATAACAGGAACAGACTTGCCATCATACCTCTTTCTGTGCTGTGAAGACACAACACACAGGCACATTTCTGACTTCTGGCTGTTACCATGCCCTCTAACACCTTACCACACCATGCCTGAATATTTTACAATCAGAATTTTTTGCACTGAAAAAACCATGATTTAGCAAGCTTTTATTAATTATTCTATTATCCTTTTGTGTTAAAGGTTACAGGCTGCATACACACATTCAAACAGTCAAAGGCAAAAAGGTAAATAGTTGCCCATTAAATTATTATTTTTTAAAATAGACTTAAAGCCAACACCTATAATTGATACTTAAAATCTAAAATCACTATAGCTGTAATTCATTACTAGAAAGTATGTTTATTACAATATAAATATAGATTAAATGAATCCTCCTATGCTCAAGATCATCTTTTCAACTACACTGCTATATGCACTGAGCCTTTCATAGTATTGGGGAAATGAAGTCACAGCCCTACCTTCTGTTCTGATCTATGCTGCGGGTTAAAATATCTGTATATATATCTGTATTAAAATACCTGTATATATTTTGGTGCAGACAGGACTAACTGCTTCATGGAAGAATGTGTGGCTCAATTCTTATCTATAATATAGACAGCCCTCAACTGAAGGTTTGTGTTGAGCCAAAAAACTTGACTTCATTTCCTTGCTGTGCCCAACTTTCTTAAGTATCTGCAGACAAGCTATCTATTATCTGCAGACAAGCTATCCATGCTTTGGATTATGATCTGTAAAATCAAAATAAACATTCTAATTTCAGTTTTGAAGGACAGAGAATTTTAAGAGATGTTACATATTTTTGAGGTATCTCATGCAATGGTAATTAGGTCCTTATATAAAAAGTACTTGGCAATTGTTTAGTAGAAGACATTTTGTAAACACTGAGTTGCATTAAAACTGTACCTTCACAATACTAGGTAGTATCTTTTGAGATGTCTTGAATCTCTCAGCTACTTTTATGCAACTCCGAGCTGCTTTAAAATTAGGAGCAATGCATATAGTACAGACAAGCATTTTGTTGTCAGGTACATCTCCTCTCCTGTGATAAACAAGCATAGTAGTTTTTCAAATAAGAACAAATGTTTAATTCCTTGAAAAATATTACACATTACAAAATAAGGGTGTGTATTAAAACAAAAGTATGGCATATTAATTATATTGACTGGGAAGGGATTCAAAATGCACCTTCCTTTCACATATTCCCTTCTATAAAACCAGGTAAGCTGAAATCACCTTCCCTGGCTTCCCAAAGTCTTCAAGCAATCACTTGTCCTAAATATGAACACCTGTGTTGCTTATGTTCCACAATGGATAAAATTCAATTTTTTTTACTTCCTTCTTGAAGCATTTGAAAACCTAGGAGGTTTACTCAAGGTAACACTTGCTGTCAAAAAATAGGCCATATTTATCAAGCCACAATGAAGGTAAATTTGGGTGATAAACTGAGAATTCCATCTTGTGTGAACTGGCATGCACTTAGAAGGGAACCTACTTTTGCTTTAACAAGCAAGAGAGGAGAGAGGAAATTGCAGGACATGAAAGGAAACTGAGCATTAGACAAATTAAAAAGGAAACTGAGCTTTAGACAAATTAATTCTACAGTTATTGTCTCTCAAATATTACCTGCCCTCTCCCAAAGGTGTCATCTACGCTGTAAGATATAGATGTACAGATGAATAGATATATTTAAAAATATTAACAAACATCTCCCAGTAGAAAACTCTCTGTGCAATAAGGAGAAATCAAATCTCTTCAGTGAGGAAGTGGTCACTTGGAAAATAGATCTTGAGAATGGATGACTAAGACCTGGTTCAGCAAAGCATTTTAATATATTAATAGCTTCACCATGTTTGTCAGAAGTACAGCCAAAACACAAAGAAATCGAGTTAAACAAAAACAAGACAACCATAGTTACTGCATAACTGGCACTACACGTCATCTTTTACTTTGAAATAAACAGGATCTTGAGCATGGAAACATTTAATACTCTCTTGCTGTATTTCATTTCCTTTTGAAATATGGATGAGGGAACATAAGAAAAACCTTCATTAGTCTTCCATGCTAAGTCTTAAGACCCTTTTTTTTTCAGGTATTTCTACTATGAGTGAAGAAGGAAACCAGCTGTAAGGCAAATTCATTACATGGTGTCCAGCACATTTAGAGCATGCAGCCTGAAGAGTATGTAGAATACAGTTCATAAAACCAAAACATTAAATTTTTTAAGAAACAAAAGTAATGAAATCCAATTTCAACAAGGAACTTGGCGTCTCATGACCAGACCATCTCAGAGGCTCAAAGTGGCAACAAAAATGGTACCTGTGGTTGGGACAGTCATATCATCTTCCTCCTTACACATCTATTAGGATTACCAGAAATGATGGCGCTCACATATCTGCATTGCTTTTTTGTGGGCTTTCCCCACAGCACCTCTACAGGAACATGCTTGATTTAGAGCTCTCACAACTTTAATTGAAAATGCCCAATGGATGCCTTAATTTAAGGCAGAAAAGGGAAAAATATATCCAGAGCAACATAATTGCCTAATTGCCTTTTCATCAGCTATTTTTCCAGGTAAAAATAAAAGCTTTTCTTGAAAAATCATTATGACCTCTAACACATGAGGACAAAAAATCTTGTATTTAATTAAGCAAATTGTCACTGGCAATAATTTTTTTATAAAACTATGGAAAATTTAAGCGTATATATAAAAATATAACTATATATATATAAATATAAATATATATATAAATATATGGTAATGTTGAGAAGTAGTCTAGTTTCAAATGGTGGTGTAGGTTTCACAAAACTTGCACGTGAAGCATCTGATGAGGTGAGTTAGACAATTGTGATCAGTCACAAAGTTTGTGCCCATAGGAAAAGTGACACAAGAAAATACATGCAGCACAGACCAAATGAGTACAGTACAATTTACATACCTTTAAAAATTCAATCCTGTCAATTTAGTTAAAGCAAAAAAGAATGTATTTGCTTTCAACTGTGAGCTACCTTCCTGCTCCAAAAGAGCTTCTTAGGGGACTCTAGCAGGAGGAGAGAACGACAGTATTTTAAGTTGTACCCACGACTACTTTTAGTACTGTGGCCATGAAAAAGCAGATTAAGAACTACCAAAACCTTTTCAACAGGTTTTCTACAAGGCCTAGCCTTTACCTTTTGTGGTCATACATTTCTTTAAATAACAATGTCTGCACTTACAGACTAGTATACATGTGCTTTTACTATACAGCATGTGAACATAATCCAAACTGAAAATATACATACAATGAGGACAATAGCTAACACCAGTCATTAAAAAATAGTTAAGTCTATTTCTGACAACGTGTAATAAATATAAGACTGAAATAAAGCACACATTTGAGCCAGCAGACCAATAAACCTCCTTCTGAGTCATTATACTCAATCACATCAAGAAGAACCTGGGAGATTTAAATCAAGTAGATTATTCAGCTGGCATGCACAAGTGTATATTCTCAGCTAATAAAAAAATCCATAGGAAAAATCTGTAGGAGAAAACTTATGGAGTGTTTGAATGCAGTGTACTACTTTCTTCCAAATGTGGTATGCTGTTCCAGTTGCAAATGCCCTGAAAGGGACAGCCTTCTCTCTACTCCCAAAACTCACTACACCACCACTCAGAATTCACTGCATAAACACTGGTGGGGGCATACATTTGAGAAGTATTAAAAACAATCAAAGCTTTTTGTGCTTGGGGTTTTTTTTCTATTTTGGAATGAATAAAACTGTTCTCACTTTTTCCATTTCCTGTTTTATTAAAGACAAAACTTTTTTTATAAGTTAAGGTATGAATGATCATGTTTCAATCACCAAAAATAGGGGTTTATAACTAGAAACAACACCAGACTGAAAAAGTTAGTGGCAGTAGTCAATCCCAATAATGTAGTATATCTAGATAGCATCACATGATAACATACACAAACATCACCTTATTAAAATGCCTCCAGTGAACTGATAGCCAAACAGTGCTACATCACAAACGTGTAACTAGATCTTCCTACAAATCAAATTAAATAAACCTGTCTATTAATACTGCCTTTTTATGACTTTCTGGACAAACCTCGTGTTTTACAACAAAGTGGCGTTTATCTACCATTGCTCAGGATGGTTGCTTGCTTGGATAACTACAATTAATGGTGATGCAAATATCTGCCATCTTTAAACTATTTCGACACATAGACATGCTGGCCTGAGATCTCCTAATTTAGAAATGGTCATCTCAGAGTCAGAAAGGGAGCAGAAGCATTAGCATATGCATGGTAATAAGTTGCTTCATTGATCTTGATTGATCATTGAAAATGTGGCCTAATGAGAACATTCACTCTTTGACAAGTTAGTATCCATCTGGGAGGCTCAATATGAAATGTAATACAACAATTCCTTGCTAAGAGAGATGGGTGCTATTAAAAAGAAAACTATGATCCTGGCATACCACTACTGCAAATAAGATACAGCTGATACTGTGGTCAGAACTGGACTATTAAAAAAAAATATTGCTAAACCAAAAATTTCACTCTTGTTTGTTGGGTTTTTTTTGCACACATAGTATTTTCTTATTCTATTAAATGTTTCTTAAGTGAATTCTGAAGCAGCACTATCCTGAAAAACAATAGTTCTTTAGAACTGCACAATTAAAAAGTTTCCAAACAATTCACAAATACAGATATTCTTACAGGGATGGAGAACTAAATACTAAAAATGCTTAGTTCCAATGGCCTGAAATTATATTCATATGTACTCAGGAAAAAAGCTTTTAAATGACAGAATCTATTTCCCAGACAGCTTAACAACATTTACTGCAAATCATATCTTGTACATGAGCTGGATAAAATTTTCGATTCAAATTTCTGAATGAGAAAGGAATTAAATGTTTTCTGTAATCACTGAAGGCCAGTATACAGGGCTGCTAGAAAGTTCTGTGAAATTAACAGTATTTGGTACAGCAAATAACACCACTGAAGCCTCTCTGAATAACAGTTTAGGACTTTTCACCATGTTTCTTTTAGCTGTTAAATGCACAAGCAGTGTACAAGCTCAAGAGATTATTTCATATTTGATCTTTGCTTTGATCCTTAGTTTGGTGGATTCAAGTAAAAATACTCATTCTGAGAAACAAAAAATACATGCCAATAAAAGTCTTACTGTAATTTTTATGCATTATATGTTAACAGTCTTTACTTGAATTAGCAGAAGCACACCATTCTGAATAAATCTTCTAGTTAACTAAGAGCTCTTTTATACCACACTGTATTTTATCAGTATTTTTTATGAGACTTCAAAATATTTTCTACTTACAGTATAACAAGACAATGAATTTCAGAGAATTACAAGGTTTGTTTCTTGTGTTTCACTTACATTGGTGAATTCGTTGTTAAAGGACAAAGACTTACAGCATTTAGCATTTAGCATATATATCACAACTGGTTTGGGTTTTCTATTTTTTTATCAGAAACGTAACAGCTATATCAACAAAGTCATTTTTGCTCAGGTTATTAACAGAGCTTAAATACCGACAACTGTAAATCTCTGGAGTCACACGAAGGATCAATAGCAACAACCAACAGGAAAAAATCAAAGACAGTCACATTGCTAGTAAAACTAGCAGATGAACTTTAAATACAAGAAAACAGTATTTCTGAGAAAGCAGCAGAAATTATTCTGGAAAACTTGAATCACTCCCCAAAGTTTCAGTATACAATCAAACTAAAACTGAAACAGTCAAATGCAATTTTGATCATTTGCAGGAAACACGTTCCTTATCTAGTGTGTATATATACGCAAACATATTTCAGTATTTTTCCTAAATCCTGTGTATCCTTGCTATCTCATCTGGTAACACTATTTATACCACCGGAATATTTTCAAATAAGCTTTTATGTTTAAACACTGAATGTCATGTAAAAGTGAATTAGTCCTCTAATGAAAAGATGTTTCTCCACAAATTCTACAGTAGACACAGATCGCATGCCACAATTCCACTAGTCTGACTGAAAGATCATTTTCTTCTGCCTAACACAGATAGGATAATGGAATCTTTTTTTTCAAGCAGACACAGTCAATCATTAAAACAAACGTCATCATCATCATAACACCACCACCTAACAGTTCTATCATAGTCTTCATTATACAACAACGCTTATTTTAACCAAGTAACTCCTATCAACTCTGTTACACCTTCTCTAAATTTCAAACATGAATAGCATTCTATATTGATACATATACTGACTGCTAAATGTGCTGACCAGATAAAGGACAACATGAAGTGACAGCATAATATTAAATGAGGAGTAAAAAATGTACAAGAATAGAAAGGATGGCAAAAGTAGAAATGCAAAGGGTGAATGTGTTTAAACTTGTGTATATGTGCACATACTGCAAGAAGAGTAGCTACAGAGAACTATAAGCAGAAAACACAGTGAGCAAAAGGTAACCTTTTTCAGTTTTTCAACTTCTTTTGCCATTTTTTTTCAAACAGATAGAGTGATTGAAAGTAAATAGAAAGGAGTGAACAGTACTGAAGATAAACAAATGAGTCAAAAGAAGACAGGAAAAAACACAAGATGTGAAAAAGAAGTAGGAAACAAAAGAATTGGCATAAAAGGTGTTAAGAAAATATAAGAAGTTTCAGAGATAGAACAGCAACAAGGTTAGAAATTTTAAAAAGCTTAAAAACAGATGAAAAAAACCCAAATAAAGAAGAAGAGCAGAAGTATGAGGACCCACAGCTATTCGGCTAGAAGTCTTTCTCACCCATCAATTCTATCCCACTGCTGCAATCCACCGTGTGGATCCACACTGGAAAGCAGCCCCACACCTTTCTACACAAGCTTCCCCACTGGTTCCCCTTGAGCACCGTTAACATTACAGTCATGTAGTTTTTATCCAGCACATGGTATCCTCAAATGTTTTTTAAATACTTGTATGTAAAGTCAGCTCCTACAAACTTAACTGTTTAGAAGGCAACTTTTTCCAAGAAGCAATTCCCCAGCAGTTGTCAGCAACCTTTCCTTCACAATTCTGTTTCACTTATTCCATACAGTTATCTTTCTGTCCTAAATTTCGTACTTGGATGCAGCACTTGCTTTGATTTGGTGGTGTCTCAGTATAGCAAAGTCATCCACCCTGTATTAGAAACTTCCTATCAGAAAGAAGAAAAATGATAGACGAAAATTGGACAGCACAGGCACATGAAAGCTTAGAGGAAAACCCAACAGCACAGGCACATGAAAGTTTAGAAGCTACATATAAAAAGTTAGTGCTTGTTTGGAAAGTTTAGAAGCTACATTTAATAAGGTGGTGTTTGTTTTGAAAAGATAAGTAAGATCAAAGCAAAGCTCAGTTTTCTAGGTGTAGCAAAATCCATCAGTATCCTTATTTTAATCACAGTTGTAATATGAGCTGGTACCAACTCTTTGACTTCTCTGTTTATTATTGCTTGCCTTCTCACCTCCCTCTTCTCATTCCACACCTTTATTTCTACTTCTCTACTATCTTCCAGGTTACCCTACTTTTCCATTACATGCTTTTCTCTTTCTTGTTCTCTTGTTTATCTCTCAAGATAACTTCTGTATAATGCCATTTCTTCTATAAGCTAGTATGGACACAACTAAAAATCAAGACTTCTCATGAAACAGAGGTTAGCACCACCTACACTAAGAAGGAATTGCACCGGTAAGTCAAGATTGGAAACCTAACGCAACCAACTCTGAAACCAAATAATAAAGCTCTGCTAGAACCAGGGAGGTCCCTCATGCTTTTTCTCTTCTATTCTTTTATCTGTTACTGTATTGGAAAAATCACCATTGCAATGGCCAGACTTTCAAGCAACATAAAGAATTCCAACCTCAGTGAATAGGTTTAGTATCAAATGTAAGATTGTTACACTTCTTCCTTCCCACGTGGTTAAGTACCCTGCAAATGCAGTTCTGTGAATCCGCATTGGATCTCCATGAATTATTAATACTTATAGATATTAGAAGACAATGGTTATGCTTGCCTTCAATTTTAATTCGTATGTCTACTCACAGACCTTGCTCTAGAATTACTGTTTGAAAAAACAGTGAGTATATCTTATGTTTACACATCAGGCTTTGCATTTCTAACCCAGCAAGGTACATGCTGAAGTTCTCTCTCACAAAATGCAGAGCGAGAACAACATCCTCAGCAGAAAAGAAGTTTTATCAGTACAGAGAGATTTTGCACTAATGGAACTTTCCTCTATAAAAAGAGATTAGGATTGGTATATCAGCATAAGGCACTTTGAAACCCACTGTTCAGGCACAACAGGGGATCTACTTTGCACCATTTAAAAATTGTTTCAAAATGCATGCAGACTGGTTTGTACTAGGGTTATTTGTACTATCAATGCATTTTGCTCACAAATTCCCAAGGCAATACAATTTTTTGCTTAAAAAAATCTTCATCTTAGCATAAAATGATTGTAAATACAAATGCTACACATAGACACAAACACACATTCACATACAGAAATATAAACAGAAATGGAATTTTCCGGTGAAACAGTTGATGCTATCTCTATTTAGATCATGTCATTCTAAAACACATCAACACATAACATCTTTCCTAAATGATGCATTCCAGTTACAAAATAAAAGTAGTGAATTAAAGGATGCTATTTGGCAATTTTTAGCTAACCATGGAGCTGGAAAATCATCCACCCACAACAATGCACTTTGTGGACACTTGTCATATACTTGCAATGCCCATACTAAGGCAACATATCCCAGGAGCTGGCAGCCATGCTATCAGGAAGAATTTGGCTACAGAAACAGCAATGATTCATCATGCATTTTAGAAGCACTGTTGAAACAGCAAACCAACACACTACTATTTTAATCCTTTAAAGGTAACAAGAGCTTTAAAATACAATCATAAATTTGTTTTCAAAACCAAAACAAGCAAAAAAAAAAAATCACAGTTCTAATAATGCATTTGGAAGAACATTTGTATTCACCTTTTTTCCCTCAAGGGACAGAAAATGACTATTTAGTATCAGCTAACTACTTATCTCTCTGCATTGCAATTTAAATGGTCAACTCAACCTTATAGAACAGGTCTTTCACAATAGCTTAATCAAAATTCATTGGTTTAAAAATAGTTCAAATTTGGTTGCATTCAGGTTTAATAGTCCTCTGTAGTATTCTTTAAAATAATCATCACATTTTCATTAACTGGTATCTATACTGGAAATACATGATTTTCAAACTCACCCTCTGAATGAAGAGTCAACAACATAGTCCAAATATTTGTTTCAACATGCACATCCCATCTATTATTTTCCCACCATCTACCATGAAAACTGTCTCTCACCTACCAGTATCTGAAAAAAGTGCTTCAGATCCTGTCAAAAGCTCTCAAGGGATATAGTTCTCTGATGACAGCACCCTTCTGTTTCTTCCTGAGAATGTCCCAGTTAAATACAAATATAGGAAAAATTTCTCTTCTGAATACAGACATCTAAAAAAAGTTATTTATTTCTTGCCATTTTAACTACATAGTGACTCTGAAACTTCATCTGTAACACCCATTTACTATCATCTTGTTGAAGACACTAAGTAACATCTTTACCAAGCTTAAGAAGGCATAATCAGAAAGCATTTTGGATCTGCTGCCCTTTGTCCCATTACACAAACTGACATCATGATTGCTTACCTGCTGGAAAACAACTTCATCCTGTTTCATTTTCTTTTTGCTGCTTTTTCTGATCCTCCGGTTTGTCTGAGTCCATTTTGTGACCTGGAGTTCAAAATCATGGTGCTTTTTTAGGTAGAAGATGCAACCTGATTGCAGTTACTCAGCATTACTAAAAAGCTATAAAGATACTCAAGACAACTTTTTTCATTGCTTCACTAGAAAGGAAAAAGCACTTTTCCCCTCTAAAGTGATGTGGTCTCAGGTAATCTGGTTATTACTTGTACATGATCAAAGCGTCAGGTGATATTCTTCATCTTAGACGTTTTGCTTTAAAGGGTTTTGCACAAAGAACATTTTGATGTCAGACCAGGTTGCCAAATGGAAAGCTATCATTGCAGTGTGAAAAACTCCTGGGAAAAACCTCTGCACTTTATCCCTTACACCTTCTATTTCAAGTAAGAGATTTATTTCCAGCCACCCACTCGAACATTGTTCCAGACTACCAACGCCAAATTTGGATGGCGTGGTTGTTATTATTGAATAAAGTAATAACACTTGGTGGGTTTTTTTTTCCTGTACTAATATTTTTATTCTTAATACGAAAGCAATTACGTTTTAAAGCAAAAGCCGGGCAGGGTGGGGTGGTGTGTCAGGTAGAAAACTCCAGGAGCAGATTAGCAAGGGCAAGAAGCGGGTGCAATGTAATAGCTGCGAAAGGTTTCCTCCTCACCTCGCCGCTCACTTGCTGGACGAGCTGACACTCCTTCCACGTCTCTCCCTCCTCCAACAGGGGCTACACGGGGGAGAAAGCACACCGTGAGGCGGGATCGCCGGCGGAGGATCCGCGACGCTCTCCGCTCCCCGCGGCACCGAGACGGCAGGCGCGGCGGGAGCCGGGTCCGACCGCCGCCAGTCCCCGCAGCCGCGCCCGCTCCTTTCTGCCTCGTCCCGTTCCGACCCACGACATCCCGCCGTTCCCGGGCTCGGCAGCGGTACACCGCAGCCCTCGGTAGGAAATGAAACACCTCCGCAGGGTCCCCCGCCTCCGTGCTCCGGCCCCCGGAGCCCCGCGGAGAGGAGGAGCCTGCCTTAAAGACGTCAGGGCCGGCCGGCTCCGGGGCGGCCCGGCCGGGGCACCGCGCCTGAGACACCCCCAGAGGGGCGGCCGCGGGCCCCGCTCGGCCCGGCCCGGCCCGGCCCGGCCCGGCCGCTGTGGGGGCTGCGCCAACCCGCGCTCCCTCCGACATCGTCGCCGACGGGACGGCCCTTCCCCACCTCCACACGCACGCTCCTCACGGTTTGCAGCCTAATTGTTAGAGCTAGGCTCTCTCTTCAAGACCCTCACTACAGAAGCCCCTTTCCTATGAACTTTCCTACCAAATGCTCTGTCATAGGTCTTTACGGACAGAGGAAAGGCCTAGCAGGGATAGTTCAAGAAAGTATCATCACCATTAATTGCTTTAACATTGGCCTTGGTACTTGCTCGCACCTCCAGAATTCAACTACTAAACTACTTTGGAGGATCTGAAATGCATCTTAAAAACAAGATCCAAAGCAGCTTTTTAGGTATACTGCAGCACAGAAAGCTCTTTATCGAGGCCTCAGCTAAAAGCCTTATTTATTCAACGAGATGCTGTGAACAGGTGATTAAATTTAGGCATGGGACTCCATCAGGTATTTTTGCACCCTCAGAAGAGGATATTCAAACTCCAGCATGTTGGGAGATAATTATGTCAGCTATGAAAAATCTGAATACTATAAATTCCTAAGTTAGGATTTTATCAAGTGCTTTTGTGTTTATATTTAAAAAACAAGAGGCAGTAAAGGATAGAGTGCATCAAACTTGTTATAGTTAAAATGATGCTACTATAGTATTGTCAGTATTTAAAAAATTATTCATATTCTTTAGAAAATTATTTATACACTTACACTGTATATTGCTATATTCCCTGAAAGCTTCAAAAGGAAATCTGTGCTCTAGCAGAAGAATAGGGCACATTAAAACGTGTGTAAGCAAACCCTCAATACATAGAATTAGATGGACTTTGTAAACAGATTTAAATAAATAAAGGTAGATCCAATAAGTGTGTATTAAATCTTGAGAGTACCCCTTTATCACTTGCAAAAAAAAAATCTGTCCTAGCCTTTTTGTTTTACTGCCACAACATCCTTCTTTCAAGATCAAAAGCTTTAGATCAAAGCCAAGATCAAACTCAATGCTTTAAATAGAAGCAACTTCACTATGAAGTATTAAACAAAGATGAAGTTTTCAACAGAGATATCACAATAGAAAATCTTACTGTAGTTTTTTATTTCACGCTCACAACAGGTCTACTTGAAACTAGTGTCAGCAACATGTCTTTATTTTGTAAAGCCACAGCAGATTTTTCTACTAAATGGTAATTCTGAAAGTGCCTATAAATTGACTCTTGAACTGAGAGTATTTAAACAAAGAAAGAAGAACAGCACATAGTTCAAATGGAATGACCAAAAAATTATATTAATGGCAAACACAAATTAATGCAACTACTTAAACAGTATTTCCTTGGGTCAGTTAACAGATTAGACTGTACATTCCCTCAGAAGTAGCTATGGGAAACACTGGATCAGAGAAAGAATGAAACCTATTTAAGTTCTTTAAAGAATTGCACTTCCTTTCCTGTCAAATGTTTAGAGAAAACTAGGGGGGAAAAGGCTATCAGAGACATTGATTTTCAGACCTGCAAATCCTGAGGGTGATTTGGGATGAAAACCACAAACACACAAACACACTGTGCGTTCAAATTCAGAGGAGGCTCCTGTTTTGTTGGTAGTAGCTGCACAGCAGTGAAGGAAGTTCAAGAGGAATTGTTACTGACTTTTCACAGTAATATACCTTGTGGAGCCAACATCTGGGGTTCCCTGGTGCTGATTGCTGCGTACATCCTAACTTGAACATTCACCTGCTCTTAAGATGATAGCACTGCAGCGTAAGGTAAGAGCTAACTTGCCCGTACAGATAGCCTGCAGAAGACAAAAAGCAGTGACAGAAATAGCGTGGGCCTAACAAGAGGTGGTCACAGCACACTGGCTGTGCAGTCAGCTGTTATCTCCATTTATTGATGTGTCAGTAAGATTTAGCTCATTGCAAAAGCAGGAACTTTTGCTGGGAGTGGGAGAGAAAGCAGGGAAGAGAGAGAGGAGGAAGAGGAAAAGAAAAGGGGAGCCATGAGAGAGGAGGGAACAAGGGAAAGAAAAGGAGGGGAGGAAAGATGTTTTTGAGAACATTTTGTCTCCTACTGTATTCCTCCATACTTAAAAAGCTTACTTACACCAGACAAAAGCGTGATGGAACACTCAATTTGAAACGGGAATGACTGCATTACCCTCCATCAACAGTCCTGTTTGCTGTCCACATGACACCAGCTGTCATACTTGAATCCCTTCATGATAGAAATTTAGAGATTAGTCCATCTTCCATGTCCTCCTTTACTTGGGAAGACTGTCTTTTTAGAGACTGCTAATGGATCTGTCCTTTAGAACAGTTAAGATTAAGTGGAACAAGCACTTACACATGTCAAAACATGTTATGATCCCTCATTGCAGCAGTAGGATTAAATATAACTGAATTTTGAAAAACTGGGGGAGGAGGTAGCACTTACTACCAATTGGGTGAAGATAGACCTAATATCCTGGTAAATAACTTAGGCAATGATTTACACCGGTTCTTACTCAAGTCAGACCAGATCCCAAGCATACAATGAACACGAAGAATCATACATAGCCTGGAAAACAAGAGGATATTTTTGCAACTAATAACTCTTTCATTTTACATTGAAACAGAAACTGTTTTTAAATTGTTCTGGCTGTGATGGCTAGTAATGATATTTTGTAACTCAGTGAAAAACTATAATTGTGAACTATTCCCTTGCATAGGTTGCCCATAATTTCAGCCCCTCTGTGCTATTCTTATGCAAAAACAACCAATATTGATAAACTAAGAAGGTAGTTTTACCTACGGTGCACACGGAATCAATACCATTTTATTGGTTTTCCAACAGCCCTCAGATACCAGAAGGCAAAAAGAAAAAATGGAAAATGTGTCAATAAAAATCTTTACTGTAAATGAATTTCAGAAGAGCTTCTGCAAGTGGAGGAAATCGACAACTAATGCAGTCAAGTCGTTTTCCAACCTCTCATTTCTGAATTTTACACCACGCACACACACTTTGACATTTATATATTCAGATCTACATGGACATTAGCAACCACACAGAGAAGTAATTTTCTCCTACAAGATGTAGCTAACTTCACCAGTATACAAACTGCAATTTTGTACCTTTCTACACATTTCCATTTACTAGAAAACAAAATACAGATTCCTCCCACCAGTTTCATCCTACCATACTAGAATGACACAGCCTACTTTCACAGGCTGATGCCGTCATCACCGTGATATCAGAAAAGGATAACTTGAAGGAACTATGATCAAGTGCAGCATATACAACTGTTTTCCTACCATACATATTTATAGGGGAAAAAAGTACAGTAGTTTAAGATAGAAAATTACTTTATTTGTAAACTAAGAATACAATGTGCCCTCAGAATAGTCTGTGTAATCTGAAACTTGTTTCAGCAGGAAAGATGTGGCTTCTAATCTTTTGTAAAAAGGTTCAGAAAATGAAAATACAGAAAAGTATTTTATCCAGTAGCTCACTAGATGATTAAGCATTGAAACATTTGACTGGGAAACAATTGCAAGGACTTTAAAATGCACTATGGCTACCAGGACTTGGCAGAGAGACTAAGGAGGCAGTGGGCTACATCTGAAAATGACAAGATGGCTGGTGTGTCCACATTGGAAGAAACATTATATCACCACCAGATAAAAATTACTGAAAAAGAAATCCAGCCCAGAATGTGCCCCTGTTAGAACAGTTCTCCAACTGATTTTGTGCAGTTTTCATGCATACAGCTTATTTTGAAATGAAAAATCAAGTTTTTCTGACATTATCCATTTTTTAGGAAAGATGCTAATTTATATTGATATCATAAATTTAAATGTTCTAATTCCTCTGAGAGTAGCTGTACTGGTATAAACACGCTCTTTTCAGATCAGCATGCTGTGTCTGGTATTTTTCCTGGTAAAATCCCTCCAGAGAAAGTCTGTTCAAGTCAAACTTGCTTCTCCTGAAACTATATCTACCTCCAAGAGACAAAAACCTGTTGAAACAACAACTTTGAGGATGTACTTTCAGTACACTGCAACATGACTTTCATATACTGTGGCAGGAATATTTTTTTCAAACTGGTTATGGGAAGATATCCTTCATATCCACATTGGCAACTCTGCTTCATGAAGGAAGTTCCTAGGTAAAGGAGTCACTGTAACCACCTATTTAGTTGCAAGATCAGATTCATAATCTGATAAAGAAAACATCTCTGACCACACGACCACAGGATCTCTAAATAATAAGCTTATTAGTTATTAATGTAAGTAATAATAAGTATTTATAATTAATAATACTTATAAATAATCTTATATAACATTTAAGATAAATAATTAATGTATCATATTACATTTATTATCTATAGTATGATAATATTTTCAGGGTGTGCTAAAATGCCTTTTTTTTTTTTTAAATTCCTCTCCTGATTACACCAGGTGCTCTTGCTACTGTGCAGGTGCCTCAACCAAATTAGAGAGGATATGTCCTATGCTTCTCTAGTATGGGAACAGAGTCTCTGCTATTGGCAGCAACCACCTCCCAGCTCAAGAGAGAGAGAGAGTACACACCATGAGGAAACCTGTGGTTTTACCTGAATCACCTCAGAGAGGATATGAGGAAGTGGGGTGGAAACCCATCTGCACTAACAGCATGGGTGTGTGACCTGAAAGGAAGAATAGGTACCACAGGAAATTCTTCAAGGATAAATGCCACTCCAGTTTCCAGTGGGCAAGACCTCCCTCAGACAGAATAGCAGGGCTGATGTTACTTCTGGTCCTCTTGAAGGGACCTCAGTTCATATTTACAAGGAGTGAGCAATGAGTGCTATGACCAGGACTAGGGGGGCCCTGACTCCAGCCAGGTGGAGGAAAGGGACAGTTGGATCTATTGGCCTGTGTGGATCCTGTGCCCTGGCACATCAGACACACAAGGGTATAAGGCTTCAGTTGACACCAGTGGACAAGGGACCCTGATGCCATCAAGATATGTAGGGGCAGAATCCATCTCTATTTCTGGGGATCCCAACAGCCGACTGTACTGGAAGCTGGAGTGAGCCTGGCTGGGAATGGATGGCTAAACCACCCCACTGTGACTGGCCCAGAGGCCACGTGAACCCTTGGCATAGATTACCTCAGGAAAGGGTATTTCAAGGACCCAAAAGGGCATTGTTGGAGCTGCGGAGACAGAGGAAATTAGACAGCTGAACACCTTGCCTGGTCTCTCAGAGGACCCTTCTGCTGTGGGGCTGCTGAGGGTCTAAGAACAACAGGTACTGATTGCTGCCACATCACTGCACTGTCAGCAAAACCACACCAGCTGGGACTCTGTTGTCCCCACCCATGAGATGATTCATGAGCTGGAGACCCAGGGAGTGGTCAGCAAGACTTGCTCACCCTTTAGCAGTCCTATATGGCCAGTGTGTAAGTCCCATGAAGAGTGGAAACAATGGACTGTCATGGCCTGAATGAAGTCACACCACCTTGGAGTGCTGCTGTGCTGGATGTGCTGGAACCTCAGTACAAACTGGAGTCCAAAACAGCAAAGTGGTGCCACCACCAACACTGCTAATTCACTTTTCTCCATTCCTTTAGCAGCAGAGGCTTACTCAAGCCAGTCTGCTTTCAGCTGGAGGGGCGTGCACTTGGAATCAACTGCCCCACAGGTGGAAACACAGCCCCACTATTGGCCATGGACTGATCCAGACTGCACTGGAAAAGGGTGAGGCTCCAGAACACTTGCAGTACATTGATGACATCACTGTTTGGGGCAACAGAGCAGAGGAAGTTTCTGAGAAAGTGGAGAAGATAATCCAAATCCTCCTGAAGGCTGGTTTTGCCATAAAACAGAGTAAGGTAGAGGGACCTGCCCAGAAAATCCAGTATTTAGGAGTAAAATGGCAAGATGGACATCATCGGAGTCCAATGGGCATGGTTAGCAAAGTAGCCTGCTATGAATCTGTCCTGGGTAACCCAAAATGTTTCTGTGTTCCATACCTCTCTGTGCCCAAAAATCTTTACTGTCTCTATAAAGCCCTGTGGCTGGTAAACAATGGCGGGCAGGGGCTCGGGGGTGCCCTGGAATCTTTAAAAGTCAAGTTACTCATGCAGAGAGAGTCTCTCTCTTGCCTCTCTGGCCACTTGGCTTGCCTCTTGGCCTTTTCTTGCCTCTACTTGCAACAGTAGCAACCCAAGAGGCTGCATTTCACAATCAAATACTGTTTCAGAGTGAATTTTGCAACACCTGCCTACAGCCCCAGAGGAGTACTCTGCAGCCTCCCCAGCCCACCACCAGTGCCTGGCTGAGGTGAAAAGGTGCAGAGCGTGAAGCACCCCAGCCAGCTGCACTGCTGTCTACTGCCAACAGGAAGGCAAAGTTCCTCTCGAGTTCTAGACCCTGGCCAAGTCCCAGCTGCCAGAGTCTGCTAGCTGCATTTCCCAACGGAGCTACTGCCCGCCCCCCAAGGAGGGGAGGGCGGTTGCCATCTCCCCTTTTTTTCCACTACAGTGGTCACCCATGCCTGGTGCCATCTTCAGGAAAGGGATATGCCACCATTTTGAGTTTCTCTTTGCTCCTGGGGAGTCCATGAGATTTCACCAACTTTGTGAAGTCACATCTAGTGACTATTGCTGTTACTTTCTGCCTGTTGCTATTTCGATTTTTTAGTAAACTGCTATTTTGTCACTTGTAACAACTAGTCATATTCATTTCACCTTATTGGGGGAAAGAAATTGATTAAAACTAGGCAGAAGTAACTCATTTTAGAGTGTTCCCCTCAAACTGTCTTAAATAAAGGCAATCATCACTGACCATCAAGAAGGAAACACAGGCTCTCCTAGGTGCTGAGGGTTTTTGGAGGATGCATATTCCAGTCTACAGTCAGATTGTAAACCCTCTCTATCATGTAACACAGAAGAAAAATTATTTCAAGTGGGGCCCTGAAAAACAACAAGCTTTTGCACCCAAATCACCCAGGGATCTTGGAATTAATCACTAACTGTCCTGAAGACAAAAATTTCAGACCATCATCATTGGAGGAGGAAAAGGCGACATGTGCTGAGGAGTCCCTACCATATAATCAGCTACCTGGGAATGAAAAGCGATATACTTTCTTCACTGACAGCTCCTGCCATGTTGTAGGGATACATTGAGAATGGAAAGCAGCTCTATGGAGCCCCATGCAGAAAGCTGCAGAACCTTTTGAGTGACAAGGTGGATCAAGCCAGGTTGCAGAGCTGGAAGCTGTCCAGCTGGCTCTAGGTATTGCTGAATGAGAGAAGTGGCCCGTGCTCCACCTCTGTACTGACTCATGGATGGTGTCAAATGCTCTGTGAAGGTGGCTGGAATGATGGAAAAAGACCAACTGGCAGTGCAGAGATAAACCCATCTGAGCTGCTGAACTGAGGCAAGACGTCACTCCCTGGGTAGAGAAGTTGGCTGCAAAAGTCGATCATGAGACGCACACGTGCCCAAGAGTCAGGCTACTGAAGGACATCGCAACAATGGATGGTGGATCGAGCTGCCAAGATTAAAATGTCTCAGGAGGATCTGGACTGGAAACACAAGGGTGAATTATTTCTGGCTTGGTGGGCCCATGACACCTCAGGTCATCAGGGAAGAGATGCAACACCCAGATGGGCTCATGATCGAGGGATGGGCTTACCCATGGACTCTGTGTCCCAGGTTATCCTTAACTGGGAAACATGCTGGGATCAAGCAGGCCAAGCAAGGCCTCTCTGGTATGGTAGATGATGGGTCAAAATATAAATAAGGGGGGCCTGGCCGATTGGTTACATCACACTCCTGCAGGCCTGCCAAGGCAAGTGCTACGTGCTCTTGTAAACAACCACTGGATGGCTGGAGAAGTACCTGTGCCTCACACCGCTGCCTGGAACACCATCCTGGGCCTTGCAAAGCTACTCCTGTGGTGACCTGGAACTCCTGAGAGAACTGAGTCAGACAACAAGACTCATTTCCAAAGCAACCTTCTGGACAGCCAGGCCAGGGAACACAGTATTGAGTGGCTTTACCCTATTCCCCATCATGCACCAGCCTCTGGGAAGATCAAACGGTACAATGGACTGTTAAAAACCACGCTGAAAGCAATGGGTGGTGGGACCGTCAAACACTGGGATTTACATTTAGCTAAGGCCACCTGGTTTAGTTAACACCTGAGGCTCTACCAATTGAGCTGTCCCTGCCCAATCAAAACCTCCATGAACCATAGAAGGGGATAAAATCCCTGTGAAGCATACAAGAAAATATTAGGGAATACAGTTTGGATTAGTCCTGCCTCAAGCAAAGGCAAACCCATCCTTGGCATTTTTTTTGCCCAAGGACCTGAGTGAGCTTGGTGGGTAATGCAGAGGGACCAGGAAACATGAAATGTATCTCAAGGGGATTTGATTTTTGGGTGAGAAGAGACTGTAACGTTGAATTGTATAACACTGGTTGCTGAATGACACTGCCACTTTTTGCCAGAACTACCACGGACAATGAGTACGGACTGCTCCAGCAGTCATGAGCTCCTGATGCAGACTGAAACCTAACAGTTATGGACTAAATGAACTTAATAGACTACTTGGAGAAATGGCTTTGGACTATGGAAATTATACCTGTGCTTGTGTGTGTGTATATAGTTGGAAGGTGTAGGATCTGGGTGTGATAGAAATGGCGAAGAATAAGGGGTGGATAATGTTCTAGTTTCAGCCAGGACGGAGTTAATTTTTTGCAGTAGCTGGGAGAGCGCATGGCTAAGGCTCAGATGTTACTTGACACAACTTCACTTGTTTGTTGAATTTCTTGTTGAAGAAATAAAATACACCTTCCAGAGGTACTGAAATTTGAGTTTTACTGATCCCTTGAAGCAATCAAAAATACTTCTGACAGCTTTACTAACAAAACACATTCAAAGCAAAAGTCCTCCAGCCCTCTGGCCATGATATACTGTTAGCCCATATGTTAAGGACAATTAACCATAAATTGAACCATGACATATACTAGCTCTGTCAGCCAATAGACTTTTCAAACCTATCTTTCTCCAGACATCCTCATTTCAGCATTTAAATTTCTCTTTTAGAAATTTAAATTTCTACCTCTCTTAGAAGGGGGTAGACAGAACAGATAAAGCATTCCTTCCTTATGGAGATGGAATAAGTTTTAGAAAAATGACTTATTCTCCATGATTAAAGAAAAGGTAATCAACATCTATGTCTTCAGTCTGACTCTAAAGCATTGCTAAGTCAAAAGGAGACAAGGAAGATACTATAAACTGGGAAATATCTCAACATTGCTCCTACTGATTTGTGTGGAAGACAGTGAACTGACTGAGATGGAATGAAGACTTAGACAAACTTAGTAACCATCTGCTCTCAAGAAGTACTTCTCAGAGTTTCTGCAGAATGTCTGAAAAAAAGCATAGGGCGCAGAAGCAAGAACTTCCATCTTCAAGTCTAGCCAGCTGGAAACACAGAAGCAGCATTTGAACCCTCAGGATCACTCCGAGTTTCTGACTGAACCACTACATGAATCCACAGGCCACAGTTTTTTTGGTCAGCACTAGAGAGGGCATGGGTTTCAGATACAGAGTGTGTGTTGCAATATACCTTCCCCATGTATTCATTCCTTCCAGTCACAAACACATTTTTTTTAAAGCCTAGAAAACAGGGAACATTTCCAGGTAGTAAAATGCGTGTTCTTTTAAAAATCATAGACCACTGTGGACAGTATATGGTAACTTTTTCCTGTTACATAAGATTTTACCTCAGTTTCAGGCCCAAATCTTTATCCTTCTTAACTAAAAAGATCTCAAATATTATTTCCTAGAGTAGCATTTGACTTCTTGTTATTTCATACCCTGGTTCCAATTCACTAAAATTACTTACAAGGAACTTGAAACTGGAGAGGTTTCAGATATCTTAAAGGCTACTCCTTCCTAATTATATACTAATACAGAAAAATTTTCTGGCAATGTAGCATGAAAAATATTTTAAACCTTTATGGTTTGTTTCCATTGAGTAAAGAAAACAATGAGCAGGCTAAAAATTAATTGGTGCTAACTTCTGTGCTTTTCTTTGAATGTTTTTACAAGCAATAATTAAAATCTATGTTTACTGCTATGCAAGCCCAGCTGCGCCCTTATTAGGCAAGTCTAAGTTCAACATTTCTGTGTAAAAGAGGGCCTGTCCTCCCTCTCTTTGCTATGTTTCCACCTCCTGTGTATGTAGGTGGGAGAGTGGGAGCTTGGGAATGTGAACTTGATCCAGCATTGATCAGTCAGGCAGCAAACTGTTATTGTTCTTTAGATACCAAGCATAACTCCCTTCTAGAATGGATAAGCTCCGTCATTCTGCACAAAACACAGCTTTTGTGTTCAGCAGTGCAGTTAATAGGAAAAGGGAATGAAAATGATGGCTTGAAATTTATTAAACTTAAGAGCGATTCTAATGAACAAACACATGGAATCCAGTCCACAATTATTTCAGAAACTGAACATTTATTTCAAATACACTTCAACTTCTTGAACTTGTGCAGATTTACTATACTACTACAAGTGTTTTACCTCTGAGCTGCATGATACTGAAAGGTAGTCTGAAGAAAAACAGGACACTTGTGAAAATCTGGCTTTTAACTGGAGAGGAAAGCCAGTGTTTCAGTAGGTCATTAAACTAAAACCAGTAAAGCCTGCTTCTCATCCTTAATGTAGACTCATGGTTCCAGCTGAGAATCTCAAAAGCATTTTTTTCTTAATTATTCAATTAATGAATTGAGACTCCTAAAACACTGTTTTAAACTTCACTTTTAGAAATTAGAACAACAGAGGCACTAAAATGTTACAGCAAATGCTTTCAAATCTAAATTCTAAAAATTACTATCTACACTCAGCCTAGACACACCAAGTTATTCAGTGCTACCTAAGTGAGCACCTCACCTGAGGCAGCATGCTACCCAGTTTTAGAATGTGATCACACAATACTACGTAACAATGCTACTCGGATCTCGAATGTCTGTGGTTTTCTCTCAATCAGCAATCATATGCAGTGCAGGAGAAACCTACATCAAACCCTCTAAAATTATAACAAGACTAAACCATGCCTGAACTTGAAGAGCTCTGCAATAAATTTGGGTCTTTACTGACCTTTAACGATGTATTTTTTCACATAAGTCATTCTCTTGAACTTTTCAAACTATTCTACAAACTAAAATACACCACTGTTGTGTGTCTCATTTAGGATATCTTAAGTGCAATTTATAGGAATGGCTAAGTAAATTACAAGGCCATTTTATGCCAATAGCCTTCTTTAGATCAACACAGAATCTATTTAAGTAATAACTGACCTTATAACTTTTTTGATAGCTTGTTACAAACAAAACACCAAATGCTGTATACTATGGTCTATTCAGAACAACTTTCAGGTGGATAGTCTTTATCTAAAGCATTTTTCAAAGAATCAACGAAGACAAAGTCTGTCTTAATTTGTTTATCTTCATGATTCATCTTTTATGCATGCTGTAGTACCATACACATTGTTTGTTTACATTTTTATATTTTCCCAAATCCCTTCTTCTAAGAAAATGGGATGTAATGTTGTCAGTACAACTGATAATTTCAGAAAAACCTTAGCACTGATGATTCATATTCAAAAACTTTCTTATTGTGCTTGTTATCATTACAGAAGATATTGAACAATTTATATTGTTGACCTATGCTCATTTAAATTTTTAAGAACTTTGGAAGGATCTTTTCATCTTCCAATCTGCAACCTTGTTAACACAAAAAACCAAACAAAAGAAACAAACAAACCAATTTTCTTGAGGGGAAGTGCATATTATTCAAAGTGTGGTTTCCACGTACAATAATAAGTACATAACTTAAGGCAGCAGTTATGCTTTCCTCAGATTATTTCTCAAATAGAATTCAACTATCAGTTGAATCAGTTATATTCTCTGCACTGATAGTAAAATACACACAAAAATCTCTATGTTCAGATAAAAAACTAATCAAAGAGTAAGCCTCAAACTTCAGTATTTAAACAGCAACATTTTGTTCTTGGGACTAATCTAACAGATTCCCTATTGAACTCTATTAGGTACGGAAGAAAATTATACCCCTTCCCTATTTTGTCTCCAAATCACATGCTTGAATAAGATTTTTGTACTTAACAGATCATTCTCACTGCCAAGCCTAATAATTTATTGTATCTCAACAAAAAATGTTGCTATCCATCAACATGTAGTTATTATGTACATCCAGAAAAAAAAAAAAAAGCCAGATAAGGCATAACTAACAATAACAAGAAATAGCAAGTGTTAACAATCCATAGCTTTAAGTTACACTCTGATCCAGTAAGAGTGATCTTAATGCAATAAAAATATTCAGGTACCCCCCATAAAACTTGGGTGAACAACTGCTAAAGATAGCTCAAGAGTTAAGTAAAATCATTCTTTTAAAAAATATTTTGTTGTGGTTGGTTTGTTAGTTATTGACCATAGCTGCTATCTGGTGAAGCATCTTCCTGTAGAGCTATCCCTTCACCTGTACTTTTGCCTTAGTAAAAGGAAACAGGAAATCTATAAAGCTTATAACTGGGGCAAAAGCCAGGGCCCTTCCTAACAACAAGCTGCTTTATCAGAAATCATATTAAGTACTTGAACTGCTGCTCTAACATCCTCTTAAAATTTATAAAACCACAGAAGTACTCCACTTGCATTGATTTAGAACCCTTCAAGAATTACATTTCAGTTCAAATTTTTAAACAGTTTTGCTATGAGTTTACTTTGCAATCCATTTCTTCTTCAAATAGGACAATCATGGAATCACAGAATCTTGTGGATTGAAAGGGACCCTTAAGACCATATAGTCCTACCTCACCTTCTGTGGGTAGGTGCACATTCGACTAGACCAGGCTGCTCAAATCCAAGAGTTAAGCATTTACAAACAAAACCAGAAATACTATTAATTAATTAATATTCACCACTGGAAGATTTCTTTTGACTGTGTATTTCCAGACATGTTGATAATTTACAAATAATATTAAGTATATGGACCTTTAAATACTGCTTTGTCACAGTTACAAAACACAGTGCAGCTAGGAGAAAAGAACTGGCAAAAATAAATGGCAAAATTCTTACTGCTGTAACAGGAAGCTGTACTCCAGTGTTTATTCAAGATCAGAAAACATGGAGTGGTAGTCCCACAAGATACACTAAGAGCTGCACATCCTCTGAAATACGTGTTGGCAATACCTACCTTAATCAGCAAATACTGTTTAAGGTGGAACAGTGGATAAGAATTAAACGTTAATAGGAGAATAAAATAACAAAAGGGACTAGGAGAAGGATACAGCAGTGCTATCACCTCTTTCAATTTTTCTTAATTGTGCGGCAATACTTGGGATGTTTATCCTAAAGCTGGCAGCTATTTGATCACATGACATAAGGAAAATCATACCTAAGCAACCTGATTGCCTTCTGTGAGGAGACAACTACCTGGATGGATGAGGGAAGAGTAGTGGGTGATGTCTACCTATACTTCACCAAGTCTTTAGACACCATCTGCCATAACATCCTCACCAGCAAGCTCAGGAAGTGTAGACTAAACAAGTGGACAGTGAGGTGGATTGAGAAGTGGCTGAATGGCAGATCCCAGATGACTGTGTTTGTCGTCACAGAATCTAGTTGGGAGCCTGTCACTAGGGGTGTCCCCCAAGGGTCAATATTGGGCCCAGTGCTGTTTAATTTGTTCAGCAATGAGTCAGACAAGGGACAGATCACTGACACGGACAGCACAAAGCTGGGAGCAGTGGCCAATACCCCAGAGGGCTGCGTAGCTCTTCAGAAGGACCTTGACAGGGTGAAGAGATGTGCAGAGAGTAACCTTCTGAAAGTCAGCAAAGGCAAATTCAGGGTCTGAAAATTCAAGTGCTATTGCACATGGGGAGGAATAACCCCAGATGATGAACCTGTTGGAAAGCAGCTCTGCAGAAGAGGACCTGGGGGTCTTGGTGGACAACAAGCTGTCCATGAACCAGCAGTGTGCCCTGGGGGCCAAGAAGGCCAATGATGTCCTGGGGTGCGTTAGGAGGAGCATTGCCAGCAGGACAAGGGGGGTGATCCTGTCCCTCTACTGTGCCCTGGTGAGGCACATCTGGAGTGCTGTGTCCAGTTCTGGGCTCCTCAGGACAAGAGAGACATGGAACTCCTGGAGTGGGTCCAGAGGGGGGTTAAGAAGATGAGTAGGGAACTGGAACATCTCTCTTATGAGGAAAAGCTGAGGGAGCTGGGCCTGTTCAGCCTCTAGAAGAGATGACTGAGAGGGGACCTTACCAATGTCTGTGCGTATCTGAAGGGGGAGGTACCAAGAGGAAGGAGCCAGGCTCTCCTTGGTGGCACTGAGCAACAGGACAACACACAAGGGGCAAAAACTGATGCACAGAAAGTTCCACCTGAACACGAGGAAGAACTTCTTTACTGTGTGGGTGACCAAACACTGGAACAGGCTGCTCAGAAAGGTTGTGGAGTCTCCCTCACAGAAGATATTCAAGAACTGCCTGGACACAATGCTGTGGAATGAGCTCTAGAATGACCCTGCTTCAGCAGGGAGATTGGACCAGATGACCCACTGTGGTCCCTTCCAACCTGACCTATTCTGTGATACTGAGACTTGTAGGTTACAGTGTAGGATATATTGGAAACTAAAAATCATGAAGGAGGAGGCCAACTACTCTTCTTTTTTTCTTTCTCCCCTTTTTTTTTTTTTTTGAACTGGAGAGTGAATGTGGAGAAGATCATTTTCCATTACATAAAATACCAACTGAAATACACAGGCAAGAAGGAATGAATATAGGAAATTTACTGGTAAATAATAGCATGTTATGTCACAATACCATTTCAGAAGCAAAAGAAAAAGTGATGAAAAGTGGTATGAGTTTAAGAAATACATTTAGAAGTTTATGAGATGCAGAGACTACCCAATGTTTATTAATCTACTTGTCAAACAGCGTACAACAGAGTTAAAAAAGGAGGAAAGACTTTAAGCTTATTTTTAAAAGGTTAATTACCTAGGGTAGAATAAAAAAATCGGGTAATAGTAACTGGGCAATATAAGACAGAGACAAGTTTGTGCAGAGCTGAGAAAATCTTTCTAAAGAAGCATATGGCCTTCTAGCCTTAAATTCTAATTAAACACTGCATATACTGAAAGAAACAATAGAACTGCACTTAGGAAAACAAATCATCATAAGCAGGTATGAAGTGGACTACAATGATTTCATAGGTGTTTTCCAGTTCTAAAGCTATTTGGTTCTTCTGATTCTACTCCTTGCCAGCTCAACTCATTGTCTAAAGGTAGTGGTATTAAGTCATTACTATTTTCACATGATGAAAAGTTGCTATAATCCCCCAGTGAGTCACTGCTGACACAGAAGTACATACTGAAGATTGCATGATTTGATAAAAGGTATTTTCAACAACACAGTATGTTTCACCTTATTTAACACCACCATGATGTGTCCCCAGGAAAAAACCCCTCATGAAAGCTTGTATTGGAGAAATGCTTTCTTTTCATCTTTTATATTCCTTATTGTTTTGTGTGTGAGAAAACCCTGCTCAGCAAGCCTGAAACCAACCATTGTGCAGTGGCACTCTTCCGTGTAAGAAAGAATTGGCCAGGTTATAACCACACTTTGTTTTTTATAACATTAATCTTTAATGCTTTAGAAAATAACAAATTGGAAATGTTAGTTGGCATGCAGAATTATTTTTTCACGGCAGCAAGCCAAACTCTGGTTTTATTTATTATTATGACTCCCTTACATCATGTTATTCTTGATTACTGCTGGTATATACCTGAGCCTGGAAACTAGCCCAATACTTAGAAAAGACCAGATAACTTTTCCAAGAGTGAAACAGCAACAGAAACTGACAAATATTAAAGTTACAATAGTTTAAGCTGCGAGTATAAAGGTGTGTGTATATCTATCTATCTATCTATCTATCTATATATGTGTGTGTATATATATATATGTAAATACAGTTCCCTGGACAGAGTCGGAGTGGCAAATGTAACAAAGCACAGGTAAAGGAGTACAGGATCTTCAGTTAGACAGATGACATGACATATGACTGTAAAGAATACAAAATGTAAAGAATACAAGATTACTCTACTGAAAGGAAGATGGTAAGATTGCTTCAGCAGTCGGGGGAGTGGAAAGTATTTACCCTTGTCTGTCTTAGGCACAAGCACCCTTACAGTGTCCTTAAGCTAGACACTGTTGTGAAGATAGTGAACTAAGCAGTGGGCTACGAACTCTGTTTTTAAGTGACCATTTTGTTACTGAATTTTAAAGAGTACCAGCTGCATACAGGGGATAGATTTGAATATAAACACAGAAAAAAATTTTGGAAAGCACCTTGATAGCTAATGCCATAAATGAACTACTTGAGGTGAATTTTCTTTATACTCAGTGAATGACATGAATTTCCTGTCCAAAATCCACCAAAACATAGAAATAAAAACACAGAAACATCACAGCCAATATAAAATACAAAAATTGTCATATGAGAGAGATATAAAGAAATCATGTTGGGACTTAAGAACAGCATGATGCATATTTCCCAATCCCATTATGGAGTATAGCCTCTCCAGCAAGGAAGTTTCCTCTGCAAATGCAGTGAAGTATTAGTATTTGTAGTTTAAAGTGTTTACATGCTCAGTCAAGTAACTTCTCATAGTAGGGGCTGCAGTATTAAGAGTGACTTTAACTGTCATGCTATAGGACTCTAGAATCAGTACAACAAGGGTTATAAGCACAAAGTTGTTGGATCTTGTGTGTAGGGTGCAGATGCTGCTTCTAAGCCTCTGGGATACCTTTGAAGCAGATATCTACCAGTTGCTTTTCAGTTGCTCCAGTACTGAAAGAAGGTAGTCAGTTGTAGTGGATACTTCATACCTCATCCTGCCCACACTGACTGAGTCTGTCGTATGACTGTGCCCAAAGGAGCTGACAGAGACCTTCCTGTGAACACACCCTAGTCCACCCACCTAGTAAACCATATGAGAGAGGCTAAA
The DNA here is from genome assembly GCF_009650955.1 of Corvus moneduloides. Lineage (NCBI taxonomy): Eukaryota > Metazoa > Chordata > Aves > Passeriformes > Corvidae > Corvus > Corvus moneduloides. The sequence goes on from NC_045511.1 coordinate 37,997,981, forward strand.
TTCTGTGGCATTCCTGGGCTGCTATTTATAAAGCAGGTAGTTCATCTGCATCTAAGATGTGATCTTATGCACCTTCACATAGATTCATCATATTAGCCAGGTTACTAGTTTGCTGAAATAATCTAAATACTTTTAAAGGGAATTTCAGTATCAGGTCCCGTAAAGCACACAAGTAGATTTACAGTTTGGTAGTCAGTAATTATAGTCGTACTTACACTATAGATACTAACATATTGAGAGCTACTAAGCAACCTCTGAAGTCTGAATTTCAGGAAAAAAGGTTCCTCTAATGATTTAATAAAGCACAAAGGAAAAAAGGTTTCCTATTCACTGAACGACACAACTCCAGTTCTTTCAATGAAGTGGAAGTTGGTTCCCATAAGAGCCTGACAATTGATGAAGGCAACAAGTATAAATCATCTTTAAAAAGGGTAAAAAAGAGGACCCTGGGAACTACCAACCCGTCTGTAGTGCCTGGGAAGATCATGGGGGACAGGGAGGTGATTTGAGACACCCAGCAGGACCTCACCAACAGCAAGTCCTGCCCGACCAACCCAGTGGTCAAGGGAAGAGCTACAGATGTCATTTATCTGGACTTCCGTAAAGCCTTTGACACAGTCCCCCACAACATTCTTCCCTCTGAAGTGGAGAGGGAGGGATCTGACGGGTGAACTATTAGATGGATAAGAAAGTGATTGGCCAGTTGCATCCAGAGGGTACTGGGCAATGGCTCAGAGCGCCAATGGACATCAGTGACAAGTGGGGTCCCTCAGGGGTCTGTAAAAGGACCTGTGCTACTTACTATCTTCATTAATGACATAGACATAAGGATCAAGAGCACCCTCAGCAAATTTGCAGGTGACACCAAGCCAAGTGGTGGTCTTGACACACCTGAAGGACGGGATGTCATCCAGAGGGACCTGGACAGCTCAAGATGCAGGCCCATGGGAATCTCCTGAGGTTTAACAAGACCAAGAGCAAGGTGCTGCACCTGGATCAGGGCACCTGATCAGCACCAACACAGGCTGGGGGATGAACAGATGGAGAGCAGCCCTGGGGAGAAGGACTTGGGGGTGCTGGTGGGTGAGAGGCTGGACATGACCCAGCCATGGGCACTCACAGCCCAGAGAGCCAAACGTGTCCTGGGCTGCATCCAAAGCAGCGTGGGCAGCAGGGGAGGGAGGGGATTCTGCCCCTCTGCTCTGCCCTGGTGAGACCCCATCTGGAACACTGCATCCAGCTCTGGGGTCCCAGCACAGGAAAGACATGGACCTGTAGAAGTGAGTCCAGAGAAGGGTTACCAAGATGATTAGAGGGACGGAGCACCTCTCCTGTGAGGAAGGGCTGAGAGAATTTGATTTGTTCAGCCTGGAAAAGAGAAAGGGTGACTATTTGCGGCCTTCCAGTACCTGGAAGGAGCCTACGAGAAAAATGGAGAGTGACTTTTTACAGAGCAGGTAGTTACAGGACAAGGGGGAATGGATTCAAACTGAAAGACAGTAAGTTTAGGTCAGATATTAGGAGGAAGTTCTTTACTGTGAGGGTGGTGAGGCACTGGAAGAGGTTTCCCAGCAAAGCTGTGTATACTCCATCCCTGGAAGTGCTCAAGGCCAGGTTGGATGGGACTCTGAGCAACCTGGTCTAGTGGAAGGTCTCCCTGTCCATGGCAGCGAGCTGGGAATTAGATGATCTTTAAGGTCCCTTCCAACCCAAACCCTTTACAATTTTATGATCAACAATATTATTGAGGGAAAAGAGAGACAGAGAGAGAAAGAGAGAGAAGAGGTCAGTATGCTGATGCTCAGAAGTAGAATACTAAATTAGCAAAATTACTGTTGACATTTTTAATACAGAATCACCAAACTAGCAGGGAAATCTCTGTAGTCATTAAAGAAAATTTAAAACAACTTACAAACCTGCTGTGTGTGGAAATACCTTTGATACATATTTTGTTTACACAAGCAACAGATACCTGCAAGGTATAACGAAACTACTCACTATTCATTCTGAGCAACTTATGGTACTCAGGAAAACGGAGTTTAGTTTTCACATTAATCAAAACCATTTCCAATTGTTTAGTCTGTTCCTATCTTCCTTATTTGTGATTTTAGAGTTCACTGTCAAACACTAATAAAGCACATCCTCAAAAAGATATGTGTAAATAAAATGCAAGAAAACTCTTATATTTCAGGAGCCAGCTCAGCCTCTTACAGCTACAGCTATGCAACATCAATCTCACACATATACTTGAATCAGCTGTTTGACAACGTGTGCAATTTGTTTACCAAAACCAAAACTTTGGTGTATTTTTAATAGAACTAAAATCAAGGCCCTCTTCTAGGAAATGACTGAGCATCAAAATGCACGATGATACTCCCTGTCCCTTCCTTTCCTCCCTTCTAATTAATTTTATTTTCAATAACCTCACACCAAAAAACAAACTCTGCCTTGATTTTACAGCATAGTCAAGTATTAGTCTTGAAACATTTTGATCTCAGGGTAAATCTTTCCCAGAAGCCTTCTACAGCATACAGGGATCAGTGGACATGCACATCTCAAGCTGTCAAGGGAAGAGCTCAGCCACGGTGTCTGGGTACAGATCAGGTTCTCTGACCACTGTCTGTTGTAATGAGCTCTCCAGTTATTTTGTCAATTCTGCCTGCAAACATGCTCACTCAGTCATGCTGCCTAAGTAACTGCACTTTCACATATGGAAACCAGAACTTAACATTCTAACTTTTAAAAGTTGGTGTTTTTTTTAAATACTAATGCAAGTGGAAACAAATTCAAGCACTAGGCAGGATAAATCACAAGCAACCTAGGGCATGCCTGCTCAGGGGAAATCAGTTAGAAACTGAGTCCCACATGCTAAAAACTTACTTTGTATAAAACTGGGTTTTGGTCCAAAATGAATAATCAGAGACTTCACATAGCACAGACATAGCTAAGCATTTTCAGTTCATAGAATTCAAAATATGAGTATTAAAACCTTTTAGTATTAGAAGCAGAAAACAATGCTAGTCTCAATGCTGGAATGCCAATAATAAATGTTATCTACACAGCAGATTCACAAGCAAGTCTCACAATTCACAAGTTATCAAAGTACAAATAATTTAACATTTAATTACTATTGTCACTAATGCTTTCAAGTAATTCATATTCCAACAACTGCGAACAATTTTCCTTACATTTAGTAGATTCCACCATTATACTGTAAAGTACACTTTTGTAAGACTACAGTATTAATTCATAGGATAAATTTTGTAAGATTTTCCCTTTGGCAGGTTTGTTGAGACAATTGTAGAAAAAAATCCCCACAATTGGTAAAAGCTAAAGCCATACAAAGGTGTGGAAAGCAGCCATCATCAAAATTGTTTATTTAAAATCATACCCATTATGAGTTCAGGTAGTGATTTAAAAACCATGAGAAAATTGAGACTCCAGAAAGACGTAGTATTTTGTGATGTAGTATTTTATATTTACCTTTGGTATTCCAGAAGTGTCCAGCCAGTTCTGGAAGATACTTTCTACAGTTAACCCAGACCTTAAAAAAAAAAAAAAATTAGAAGATATGCAAAAAAACCCCTTTTTTTTCATATTAAAAATAACCCTTTAGAAGCTAGGCAAACACCCTAAATCCAAGTGTTGGTTGTACTGCAGTGGTACAACATTCTTGGTTTTTTTAATTAATAAAACCATCAGGGGTCCTATGAGCCAATTAAATGTAGATCGGATTTTGTGTACTTAAAACTCAAATCATAAATTCCGTGCTTATAAAGATTGACAGAGAAATTGTTAGGTGGTAAACTGCATTTATGAAACATGTAAAGTATGAACGGGTGTTCTACTTCCTGTTAAATGGGTTTTTGTTTCCTTTACAGAAAAAAAATCAAGTAAATTTATACTGAAACATTCGAACCCAGTATTTTATTACAGAAGCAGCCTAACTGCAAAGATAAAATACTAACTAAAATGAAATTGAATACAAACTTTCTTAAACTTTGGGGTTTTAAAAAGCACTGATGGATATTAATTCTCAAAGTTACCAAGTGTCTAATATACTTTAGTTTTGTCTTTTCTGCACTTTCTTTATATCCTGATAACTTTCACAGTGAAATTATGGAATCGTCTGGAGCTCCAACAAAAGGAAATAGTTTGTCATGATGAAGCTGTGTGGGACTGAAATAACCACATGCATAAGTATTTGCAAATTCAGAAATTATATCTGCACTTTTACTTTTGTAGGCAGCTTCTGTGGCATTTACTTCAACTCTGGTTGAAGACTTCCCAACTTGAAGGGAAGCCAAATAAAAATTAATTAATTAATTTAAAAAAAAAATCACACATGCAAGTACTGAAAAAAGGAAGTTGAGTAAGTCCTCAATGAATGTAAATATTCTGAGAATCAGAACAAATGTGTATGGCCCTGTGTATGGTAATGCCTTGGCAAGACTCATTCTAATGCTTGCAGTTACTTTCACATGTGTAATGTAAACTCAACCAACAAGTATTCACGAAAAGAACAGCTATTCCAAGCTCTGAATCAGGAAAGCAAGCCACACAATAAAATTTTTTTCTCTGATCATATGATTAAAATAATCACAGCAGTCAAAAAGGAGCATTTCTACATAGTCAGGATTCTGAATTTTAAGGAAATTACCATTGTGTCTGTTAGATCACTATATAAATCAATTTTCTACAGAAAACTGAACATATATGTGATGCTTGTGTAGTGTTCTACATTAAAATAAATTACTAAACATCCAGACTTGTTCCTTGTTATTTGTGCAAACTTACTAAATTTAGAACATTTAACTGCTATATCCCTCAGACTATAATTATCTTCACCTTATTACTGTGCTCGAAAAATTGGTGTGTAGTTTTAAGTGAGTTAGCTGAGTCCCTTGACATGGAATAAAGAGAAATATTTCCAAACAGTCAGTCAATTTAATTTCTCCAGAATAAGATTATGCTCTTGATTTCTTATTTCTGTCTGGTTACTAAAAAGGGTGCATACAGGACTAGCTTAAAGACGGACACCAAAATTTTATGTAGGCAAAGGTAGGTCACTTGGATTGTACCATTTATTCTGTCTCAAGAAGCATAAGCAGGATAAAAACTTTTGTTATTTGTTGTTGCATGAATTAAACCCAATACAGCTGAGTGTCCTAATGCTGATGCAGAGCTCGGAGCTGGGGAAAATTCCCTTAGTTGCACATTTAATTTGTCTTACCAAGGGATAAGAAACACAGCCTCACAATGTAAGGCAATCCTTCTTTCCCCCATTCCCAGAAACTAAACCTATATTGGAGAAAAAAATCTCTGCAAAATAATCTATGTTACATTTGCTATGTAGAGCCATTGTTTAACATACCCTCTATTTAATTTCAAAAACTGGCTTTGAAATGAGCTTATGACACCAAGGGGAATCTCACTGTTTCGACACCACACTAATACAGGCAGAAACCACTAGAAAGCTTCTCAGCCCCTCCTAAAACTTTGTCATTTTTCTCAAGGGCAAAACCAATAACACTGCTTTTTCTCTGCCTGGAGCACCCACAGTTTCAGATAAACACCTGTCATATGACCATATGCAATCTTTTTTCTTTGTATTTGCACACATCTCTTTTTAATTCCAAGTTAGGATACTCTTGTTGGCAGCTATTAAAAAAAAAGCAACTTGTCTCAGCAGTTAACAGGCATTCACTATTTTTTAAAAATTATATTAGTAATGAGGAGACTATTGCAAGGATCTACTCTGAATCTCTTAAGTGTCAGTACTGAAGAACTATGAAGATGTTGGAAATGCTTCTACTAAAATGTCAGGCTTAGAAATAACCCCCAAAAATTTATCACAAATAGACTGCCATCTCAAAACAAGTGTCCTAGAGACAGCACAGAGAGCCTGGTATTTGTAGAGCTTGCAGTTCAGTAAGGGCACTTACCACCTCCTTACACTGCAGTTAAGCATCTGTAAGGACTTAAATCTGGTGTTTGTGAGAATTCCTGAATGGCCTTCTGGTTAACGTTCTGTATTGGCCAGTGGGATCTGGGTTGAGTTGATTAGCACCCTAACTCTTACAAGACCAAGGTTCTTCAATTGCTTTGTCCAACAGTTCCCTACTGTAAAATGAGAATATGGTTACATCCATGATCTCACCCCTTGTTTAGCTGTTCAGATGATAAGCCAATAAGCCTAGGAATCATCTCCTAACATCACTCACAGTTCAAATTCAACACTTTAAACGAAGTCTGTAAAATACTAACATTAGTGATAAATTGAAAATTAGCATTATAAAAGATGGCTATACATCAAGTTTTCACTGCACGAGGCTCTAAGGTACTCTACAAACTTTAACATAAACTCAGTTAATGCCTAAATCAAGGAGAAAAAAACATGAAAGTGTGCAATTTTTTTTTTAGGATAAAGGAAGATAGAAAACTCTGTCATATCCAACTGAAAATACTTAAACAAGCATATCTGCTTCATCATACATTCTTAAATGTCAGTAATTTTCAAAGTAAGCTATTCCAGCTGAATACAAAGGCATAGTTAGAGCAAATCAAACCACGACTGATTAGTGATTCTGTCAACTAGACATACCTTCCTGCAGATAAATTTTCTTTGGATTTTATCCAGCATATATATATTGGCTTATTAAAAAAATCGAGAAATCAAAACCACTGGGAATAATTTTTCACAATGGTTTGCTTCAGTATTTAGGTGCCCACCAGCTGTTTTTCTCATTCAAAATCACATTCACAACAATGTGCATGTGAATCAAAGAAAGCAAATGTGAAAGAAAGAAATAGATACACCTGTATAGCTGAGTAGTTTGAAATTGCAGCATTATTTTAGTACTTAATTGACAATTTGTGAAGACATACAAGGAATGTGGCTAGTGAACCTGGGTTATTAACAGTACAAATAGCAGAGCTCCAACACAAGCCTTCCTTTGTCTATCATGTATTATTAAAACCATAGCTCATTAGTAGATTTGTTTACTTTATTGAACGAAATGAAATAAAAAATACCAGCGGAAAACCCCTAAGAGCAGAACTGACTTGCTCAAAAAAATTTTGCAGTCATAAAGTAGCTGCACAGGCAGCAACTCTGATTTATCTAAGACTGGTGAAACCGTCTGTTGCAGGGGTAAACGCTGATTCTTTGCACAGCTCACATGTCGGGCAGATGTGGAAAGGATCAACTTGCAGCAAAGATTATGGGTGTAAGCCTTGGGGAGAATAAAGCCACTAGAGTTTTATCAAATCTAATGCACTCTGATACATAGACACATAAGAGGGGAACTTGGTGTTTTGTTGGTTTGGTTTGGTTCAATGTAGTGAAGTTTCAACTTATATGAGTACATAAAACACCTCAGTTATAGGTGGAAAGTATTGTAGATTTTCCACAGAAAGGCCAAAATAATGTGAGACTCTAGCCAGTGCATGTAGTTTTGTAAAGACTTTGTAAACCGAGAAAGATAATGATCAATACTCATTTGTCATTCTTTCCATTAGTCCTTCACACAGACAAATAATCTCTCTTAAAGGCAAGAAATTATAAAGAACCAGAAGGTACTGCTCAGTTTATCTGCTGTCAGTATTCATCTGCAGTCCAGAAAGAGAAGGATCCTGCCTCACAGCATGGATTCCCACAGCTTACATGCCATTATAATTGAGTCAGAGCAGGAAGTGAAGTAGCCCTATAAAGTAGGCATAAAACTCTCCTCCTCCGACTACAAAAGGCAGCAAAAATCAGTAAAAAGTTAAGAATCTGGATCTTGGAGCTACTAATCACTAGCAATGTTCTAAAAAATAACCTCTGAATAAAAACTAAAGGAATGAAGTGCTTGAAGGTGAGGATCTTCTAGATCCAGTCTCTGTATCCAATAGTAGAAAGCTACATTACCACAGTGTAATAACCACAGAAATTTCCACACTGTTTCATGATCATTTTCTGCCAATATTCATCCTGTTCTCATTACAGAAGTCTGCCATAAGCCAAATTCTATTACTAGCTACATAATTTGCCCCTGTTGTCACAGCTGAGTGCAGGATTTGGTTTGATTTGATTACCTACTACAAATGCCTCTTTACTACTTCTTTTTTTTTTTTTTAATGATTAAACCAGCTTCCATTACAAACTTCAGTGTATTACAGTGCTTAATATTTGTCAAGTTTGAAGCATGTAGTTTAAACATTTAAATTTTACTTGGCAGAATTGTACAAGCCTGGCAGGCTTTGTGTGCTATACAGAATTTTTGCTCTAACACTGAAATGCACTTCATTCCTACATCAAACTTTGTGCAAAGAAGCACATCAGCAGACAATCTCTAAAAATATTTAATTTCTATCTTTCCTCCCTTGTCTTTTACCTCAGGTGAATATTTCTGTATAGCCACAGAATGCACTCAAGAACTAAAAAACCATCTTCCCAGCAGATAAGAAATAAAGGCCTTCTGTATATCAAGACACTCTATTATTCCTTGCATCACTGTTGATATCTGCTAAGTCGTTTTGGCAATAGATAGTTCAGATATGCTATATATCTGACTGTAAAATGAATTACCATACATCTGAAATTTCTTTCACACATTCTGGAATGTGATGCATCACAAATGGAGCCATACTTCTTTTGCATTAGTCTCACTGGAAGTTTAAGTATGTTTTCAGGCAGAAAAATGGATGCTTATGCAACAACATTTTGCACTGGGTTTGGAGTTCAGAAAAACCCAAGTGAAAAAAAAAAAAGGAAGGAAAACAAGAAGTAACTTAACAAACCAGTGTATAATCATACCATTTAAAAAATCACTTTCACATCTATTCCATATAATATACCTAATTATATTTCGGCTAGAAACTATATTGAATTATATAGAGAGAGTATTATCCACTACATTGATGGAGAATGTAACAGCACCCAAACTAAACTTAAGATGCCACAAAACACATTTTCTCAATGAAAACTAGCTTCTCTGTTCCTCAACCATCAGGAATAGAAGTGTTTCACTAAAAATCTCAATACATTTGACCTCTATGAATATCACCTTTTTTTTCTCCAAACCACTCACACAGAGTTATGAGCACTTTTGGAATCCTGGCTTTCAAAATTATATTTTTTAAGTGAATACTTTATTTTTAAAAACTATAACATGTAAAGATCCACTATGAAAGAATCTGTATTTGTAGCACATTCTGTAACAACACAGAACAAACCAACATATAAGCAGGGACAGATTCAAAGTGCTGCTAAAGACTACCATCTTCAACCAGTCACAGTCACACAGAGAAGGATTTTGAAGGACTTGGCAGACAATTAATGCTCAATTTCCATTCATGTTTTCCATCTTTCCTCATGCAGTACAATATATGACAGGGAGGGGATGGTACCAGACTACTTCTTGAAAAAATCCATCTTTTCTGGTATCCCAGATTCACAGCAAAGTTCTGGCATCCTTGCTTTAGGGTGCCATGTGCCAAAAGTAGCTGGCAGCAGGATCACAGGTTAATTTGAGCAGGCAGCTATGCCTGGCACTTTAGGTTGCATAGTGAACACAGGACATCACCTCTGACCTAACGTGGAAGTCAAAGGCACTGCTCGGGGAGAGCATGGTATAGCAAAACCACAGTAAGTCTCATAATTTTTTGTGTATATATGTAATGGGAATTTTCAGGCTAGCACTATCACTATTTCTGGCTAGCACATATTAAAATCTTATTTCTACGTATTTCTTTGGCTTTTTAAGCCCAGTTCTTACTTACTCTTTTTGTTTAGGAATGTCTTCCAACAGCATGCTAAGAAAATCCTGGAAAATTAACAGAGCAGCACAGTTAGTATGTTTATGAAGCCATAACCCTGTGTCTGCACTGCTGGTGAGAGATTAAAGACTACAGATAACAGAATGATAAGAAAGAAGTCTATATATCCATTATGGTGATATACTGACAATATAATGTATATTGTATAAATAACAAACGTATTGTTATTTATACAATATACATTATATTGTCAGTTTTCCAACCCACTGAAGCAAGAAGTGTCAATATCAAAAGAAAATGGGCTTGAAAATCTGCTATTTTAACACAATCCCACGTTCCTACTTTTATTTTATCCATAATATACACACATAAACTATATTTAAAACTATTAAAGGCTGCAGACTCACATACAAAAGTTAAGAAACACCAAAATTAAGGGTGTTTACGCTTTCTTCACTATGCTTATGTTATCATGTTGTCGTTAATTACACAACTACATAAAGCTTTTTCTTCCTCAGTGCACATGCCTGATTAGATCACACTTACTCTTCATCCCATGACAAAATTCACAATATTGCTGATAACCACATCACCTAAGGAGTAAATTCTTCAAATAAAAGGTAGCTGGAATTTCTTTCATGGTTTTACAAAGATGATGCAATGCCAATGGAAGAGCATTACTATTATCCTCACTTATACCAGTATGATAAGCCCTCTTAAGGAAGTTACATCTGACATTACTAAAAGGTTCTCTGGCACCCTATATGCTACACAACCTAATTTCAATGAAAATCACTTTGACAGAATACACTCCTTTGAACAATCTCATAATAATAGGATTTATTAATATGAATTATTCATTTATATGCTGCTTCATAAAACCAATGCATCTGCTTTATTAAAACGAATCTTTGTGGAGACAAGTTTCATAGGCTAATAAACAGTCCTCACTTCAGTATACGAGTATAGGCTGACTTCTGATTGCAAATTGTTGCTCCCTAAGGTCTTGAAGAATGTTTCGTAAAAGGCAGAAATCTTCTGTTTATGGACTTTGGCATAACAGTCAACAAAAGATGCTGTTCCTCTGTCTGAGTATGGCATTGTTAGGGAATCAAACTAAGATTGATTGTACAATTGAAACTACTGGTAACACAGTTAAACCTTCCTTCTTTAGATTATAAGTGAGATTCAGGCTGTCTTGCAATGGCTGCAGAATTGGCTTATGACAAAGAGTAAATCGCGCAGTGCTGGGCTCAGTGTTGCTGTGGCAAGAATGCCACCATTAACTGTGACAGGAGTCATTTTGTCCCAACCACAGTATATTGCAGACATGATGATAAAGTGTGAAATCCCCTTATTTTATACAACTACTTGTAGTTTTGCTGTATGTAAATATTACACTATTCTGCATATAAACAGAGAACTACTGTCTTCCACTTGTGGAAGTTTTGCTGGAGATACAAAGAACACTTTGGTGCAAATAAAAAATGTGTAAAGATCATAATTATAGTTATTTCAAAAGTATGTGAATAGTAAACCTGAAGTGGTCATCCTTCACACTATTTGCACTGTGTATACATTAACATAGCCAGATTCCCTGGTTAGAGTCCATCAGCTTTTCATAATCACACAGTGCACTTAAAGATACCACTGGTACTAGGATGGTTTTATAATCTGTATACTACACTATGAAATTAAGCATCTCCTTTGTGATTAAAGCTGCCTTCAATTTTTCCAAATATCTGCTAAGAATAAAGAAGTAACCATCATTCTACACAGTTTCTTAAAATTAGGATTACTCTATTATATCTTATTTTAACTGCTCCTATTTTGATGCTCCAAAACAGAGTAGGAAAACAAATTACCAATTAACTAATCATTAGCCAGACATCTTAACAGCGTAAGCTCCGGTGATGGAACCACTGACTAGCTTTAGTCAAAAGCCTTTTTTTTGCCCATTATAACAGACAGAACCACATGAAAATTAAAGTCTGCAAACAATTCCATTTCCAAGATATTCTTATTTCAAGATGAAACAGAACAATGGCTTTAATTCTGTTAGGAGTACCAGCAACTTGCACTTCCTTCTTTTTATTTATAATCAAAACCACTCCAGTCATTATTTTAAAAGTTCACTCAAAGCAATTAGTAAGTGAATTTTCTCATAAAAAGAAAAACAAAATATTTTTTAAAAATCCTTCTCAAAGATTCCAGATTTGCTTTACTCATCTGTTGCTAACTCAACTAAAATAAAGCTACCATTAAAAACATACTGAGCATGCAATCAAAATGAAAGAAAAAAGCAAACTGATTAATGTTCACATCTGAAGTAATTTCCTTGCACCTGCAGCTCCCATCTAGGAAAATTACTACAAACACTGCTGAAAACAAGACTAGTATTCATAACATGCGCAATTTTTCACTGTTTTACTTTCCCTCATTCCCACAATTCCTAAACCTGGGAACTTTTACAGTTATTTTGGACAAGGTGAAAGTACAGCACTATAATATTTAAACTTACTATTTGTACCTCTATTTATTTTAAATCTTTTATTCATTTAAACACTGACAGCATATTTGTTCAAGAAGGATCTTGAATAAGAAACTTTGTACTAACTTGACTTCATTGCTTCTGCATTTACAACTCCTGCTGTGACTCCTTATCCACCTATACCAGACCCCAACATAAACATAATCTTAAGGATTTCTTACAAAGGCAGAAAATACTTTTAAATTGGATATAGCCCTATCCCATCTGCATTTTTCAGTGACCAAAAACTAGTATGATGTTAAAATTCTCTTCCCAATAACTTCAGTAAGAGCTGGATTTAGGCTGATGTAAAACAAGGTAAAGCACAAAAGCAAACCATAGAAGTTTTAATGCACAACGCTCTTTCGCCACCATATCAAGTGGTATTTCCAAATGAAGGACAGTACCTTTTTTTTCTTTCTTTACCTACATTAAGCACATAGTTAAGGACATATTGCACATATCCAAATAAAAAGTAGCCTAGGAAAAAAAAGTTTAACTTTTGCTTCAATAATCCAAAAACGAAACCCCGAGCAGTTTTTTATCCAATAACCAAAATCAGTGTTTCTGGCTGGAGTATTTCATCTTAGGAGACTGGAGTAGGTAAGCTACAAACTGATATTTCATAGCTAGACAAAGGGAGAAGTCTCTAGTGTATGTGCTAGCTAGCTACCATGACTAGTAGTACAATGTGCTGAACATTTTGCAGCTTTCAAATGTCTACTGACACAACTCACCCCACATCAGCCAGGAGCAACAAGCTAACATTTTCTTACCAAAATCTGAGCACTTTTCTTACCACCAGCTTAAAACACTGGGCTTCTTCTTCTTGTTAGCAGTCTCATGACTTCTGTAATTTTCAAAATTCTTCCAGCTGTGTAATAGTGAAGCATCATTTTTATGATTTTGGACACGCTAATGTAGACAAGGCTCATATAGTCACTGGCATTTTCCATAGTATGCCAAATGTAACTGCTCATGGTCTCAATAATATGGCACAGGAAACAGCTGCAGCAGTGTTTACTCCCTAAACACTCCAAACACTCCTCCACGGGGCAGGAATGCTGTGTTAAGAGCTACTGCTCCTAACTTCTGGGTGACTTGACATATAAAAGAAATCACGGGTCTGTAAGCTATTTGTAAGATACCTGGGCATACATCTCACCCCATAAGAGTGAGATTCAAAACAGCAAGCATGCAAGCGAAGAATCACTGTGTCTGGATGAAACAGCAAGTGTTAGACTCCCGTTACACAAAATCAGAGGCCCTTACTCTGTGTTTCAAGGAGACATCAATTGACGTCCTGAATACCCTCAAAGATTTCAACCATAAGAAAGACTTTAGCAAAGAAGGTCATTTCAGGAAGTCACTCATACCCCTTCTCCTCTCTCTTCCCTTGCACCGCACTGTCATCACACTGCTCTTCTAGCAATGCTAAATATTTGTTGTGTCGTGGGTTTTGTTCCAGGCTTGTTTTTTACCACGATGACTTCAGTGACCTGGTTCACAGACACCCCCATGAATGGTTGTTTTCACAGCACTATGGAAGCAAGAAGCTGCAGTGCTATTTGCACAAGCTGGATTCATCCAGTGACAGGATTCCTAGAATTCTGGGCTCAGAGAGCTATGTAATTCCCTAAATCAAAACTAGTGCCAGTAGTTACGTGACTTTTACAGAAACCCCTAGTGGAAGGTCAATTTCTACTAGTTGGCTTTGTCCTTCTAAGAAAGATGGTGAAATTAGAAGCACTGAATGAAACAGCATGCAGAGAGGAAGAAAATAAATTCAGAAGTACAATTTCTTCTCTTTCAGAAACAGTGAGGAATCAGGGAAAAGACTGACCGATCACAACCAAAAACCACAAACTAAGAGATTACAGGAGACAATTCCAGCATGGTAAACGACCCTATCTTTGAGAACATCAGTACCTATGAACATTGACCTTTTGAAGTACCATTTTAAAAAGAAAAATCACTCACTGTTTGTATTATCGGATATTAGCAGGTCTGATTCAAGTGCCACTGTGAAAAAAATGTTCTTCACTCTAGCAGGTAAGAATTTTACCTATATTGACAAATTACAATTGTCTCTCCCTTTACACCACAACCAGAAATGATGATTTAGGTAGCCAATCCAAAAGTTTGGGTAGTTTGTTTTTCCAAAAGGTGAGGAACAAGCCCAAGCACAATACCTGAGAAAGGACAAGCTGCCCGTGGAACTTAACAACAAATTTCCGTAAAGATGCAAGGTATGAGACCTCTCCTATGGTCTTTGCCAGAGACCGTAAAAGAAAATAACCCTGCAAAAAATTAAGGCAGAAGCTATGAATTTTCTGATGTCTAGAAGACAGAATTCTTTATGATATTCATAAAGCAATTTCAATAAAAATCAGCTGACAACACTCACCTTCAAATAGTGAACCTGCATGAAGATTTTTTCTGCTTTAAGACCATACTTGACAACAGAAGCTCCAGACTCACTAAATTCTCCTGTGCTCTCCTTTTTGGGCCTAAAATGGAAACACACTAATTAAGTTTTGGATAAATAACTAAAGAAATAAGTCATATATTACAGGTTCTGACAGCTGAAAGCATTGTGAATGGCATAGTAACTCTAAACACCTGTGATGAGTCCAGTCTTTTTTTTTACCTTACGTATATAACTTAGACAGTTGAACTAGTGAATTTTCTACTAAATAAAATTCATCAGTAGGTTGGTGTAGTCTTTTTACAGCCAGCATGACATCAGGTTGCAGGTCATTCTCCAGTCCAAACATGTTATGAACAAAGAGAAACAAATAAAAATAACATTTTAAGGGGAAGCGGAAGTGGAGGGAAAGATAGTGAAGTCACGAGGTTCAGCTAGAGTCCTCTCTTTTTTTACCTGATCTTTGGCTTAACAGCCTACATGACTATCCTTGCAAGAACAACCTCTTTCATCTGCATGCAATAGACTGCTGAAGAAAGTGATCTGATTTTCATTTTTCCATTTGAGTTGGAAGAAAAGTAGTTCAAATTTTAAAAGATAAAGTACTTCACATATGGGTTTGAGGTTCACAGACAATAACATCTAGAAAAAAACCTACTATTTACAGCCTGATTTTAAAATGTAATATAGCATCTGGTATGCCACAAATCTACAAGAGTAAAGTGTGGAGGACTTCTAGGCTCTGAAGAGCACAGACTGAAACTAAGGAGAAGCTATGGAAACATTTTTTCTTCATTTGTAAGAAGCGCCTTCACAGGTGTAGTACTGAAGACCTTCTAGATTTTTTTCTTCCATTCAGAAAACATCCCAGCTAGCAGTAGTCTGAGAACAGACGCCTGTCTTAGGAGCCTAACCCTGTGACTAAAACAACCTCTCCAATTCTAAATGTGGATTTTGAAATGGCCAGTCTTCGAAACCAAACATCCTTCCCTTCATTTCTACAGAATATGAGACATATGGGCCACACAAATGCAAGATTCTTCAAACCACATCACTCATGCAAGAGTGATTTCAGGAGCTAAACCTTGTGATCAAATTTTTTTCCATTTTTTTCCCTTGAGAAAAATGTTCTTCCTTTTTTATATCTGTGTAACACTTTCCTATTAAAGTTTTGTCCAGAGTGCTAAACTGGGGTTTTTTTTAGATATTTTAATTAGGGCCTGTGCACATGAAATCCATTACACACAAAATTTTGATAAAATGTAGCTGTTTGAAATAAAATAGAGAGAAAAAAAAACAGACTGAATTTTACACTGTGTTTCTAACACAGTCCTCTTCCACATTATAGTTCAGAAATACCTTTCCAGTAAAATCTTCCCTCAACATTGAAAGAAAGATATCAATAGCTGTTTTCTTATTCTGTGGCAACTCCAAATCTTTCAGACTATGTAAATGTTGCAGACACACTGTAGGAAAGCAGAAATCCAGCTATTTCCCTTCTGGATCAGTCTCTTGGAAGGAAGGCCTGCTGACATTCCATACATGACTTTTCACTGTTCTCTGCATACATAAAAAGCAAAACCTGCTTCATTTCACTCTTAATAAATAGCTGTTGATTTTGAAAAATGGAGTTTGAGCACAGGCAACAGAATCCACACTAAATTGAAATCTCTCTCATAATCACAATTATTCTAAATTAGGCAACCACACTTCCTTCCTGCTCTGATTTTGTGCCTGTGTAGATCCTAGGACTGACTAGAAAGGAGTATTGCATCTGGATGATGGTACTGAAGAATTCCATACAGAAAACATATACACATGCCTCTGCAAAGGCTGCACATATATTCTTGAAAATGTCTGTAAAGGAGTGTAAGTAGAATGTAACCCTGTTCTCTGTAGTCAGTACTTCAACACACTATTTTAAAGCAGTGCTTACTGTATTAAGAAGACATTGAAAGTACAGAGACTGAAAGTTTGTTACACTGGCCTACAAAATCTGCATCTAACCTAGTAGATTAAGCCAAGCATAATGCTAAAGACAAACTGTTTCAAAACATTCAAAATGCCATCTGGCACATTTTGGATACTGGCAAATTTCTGAAGGAAGTAGAAGATGCTGCTTTCTGTTTACTGGGCAGATGAGTGCATTGCACTAGTAAAGTACAGTTCACCAGGATGTCCTTGGTAATTAAATGCTCTGATGTGGCAGGTCATGAAAACTTATGCAGAGCCTGTAAGAAACCATCTGAAAGCACATTTCCTACCAGACAGAATAAAACTCTTCAAACACCTGCAGAGCTGTCAGAAACATTGCTTGAGGACAGAATGGACCTGACACAAGCAGAACTTGGAGATTAATTTAGAGTTAGATATCAACATTGGCTTGCCTTAATGAACAACCACAAGCTGAAGTTCAGCCATAAGGGTCAGGAGATGAAACATCAATGCCAGCTCTATTCTGCACTACAGAATGGACTTCTCTTGTCTTCTTTCCTTTCCTAACATGAGAGATGAGAGTGCTGGATGAGAGTGCTGGTGTTGATGATTAGCAACAAAATGAGTGCCAAGACATATTTCACAGGTGCTTTTATCCCTGCAGGTTTGCTTCAAATTCTGTGAGGAAATAGGCACAGTTCTGTTGGAAGTCTCATCCTGTATGAGCATGAAAGTGCCATGAACTCTTTCTTTAATATTAAGATTTGCTAGTGCTGCCTTTCAGAGCTGCTGCCTGTTGAAAAGACATTTATCCAGTTTCTTTCTTACCCGACCTCTTTTTTCAGGTAGCTTATGACATGCTACTTACTATAACATAATACCAAATATCCATAATAAGGAGAAACATCAGGCTGATCATCAGTTTGCTGAGTGGCTTTCACCCACTCTAAATAGGTATTAATTTGCTGGATCAAAAATTAATAGGTTCGGCTGATAAGTTTGGAGTAGATTTTTCCAGATGTCAGGAGACACAGATAATGATATGATAGCTGGAAACAAAAAAGTAATTGCAGAATAAGCTTATGCTCAGGAAGAGTGAGTTGCTTGGTCTTTTTCTTCCTGCCAATGATTGGCAAGAAGTAACAAACAGTTGTCATTAACTTTTAATATCCTGTATAAAAACACAAGTTTGAACCAGCCCAAACCTCAGTACAGACTCACAACCTAGAGCAAGGGCCAGGACTGAGATTTTCTCTTGTATATGCCAATTTTGGAAGCACAAGGACATACTTTCAGAAGGATGAAGAAAAGTAAAAAACCCCAGTAAATATGCAAAGAGAGAACTTATTCATGCCCATGCCACAAAAATAGTAGAAAATATTTATAACTGCCTGAAACCAGTAGGAAGCCCTTAAATGCAACCACAAGGAACCAGAGATATCAGAGAAAAAGAAATGGCCAGAATCATATGCTGGCATCATGTTCCTGGCCTGAAGTGTTTATTGGAGACATATTTTTCAAATGAGAAATGAATTTGTCACTCTTTTGTATTAGCATTAGGAATACTACTATCCAAAAGGTAAGCAAAATACTTATTATTATGTCTACTAAATGTGCAAGTGAATAGAAAGCTTAAGTTTCAATTTCAAAATAAATCAATCCTTCCTGAGTTTCAAACTCAGGATTTCAAACACTCAGGGATCGTGGCCCTTAGAAAAAAAATTATGAAAATTTACACCACATAACATTTGATTAAAGTTATATACTTCAAACAAAAGACAACAAATGTGATTCCACCGTGTTGAAAATGGAAAACACTTACTCAGATAAGTGTCTTATCACAAAAACCAATATTAAAAAAAAATATTTAAAACAAAAAAAACCCCTCAGCATGTAAATTGGTAGCTGTGTTGGCAGCAGCTGTGTAACAACTAGTGATAAAGCTTGCTTTTGCATTTACAGCTATCATCAAATTACACACTTGAACATTTACACATGTGGAACTTCATTGACTCTGCTTACACACAGGGTACACAATTCATCAATAAACGTAAAGTAAAACAGATCAATGAAAGACTGCAGTTACGCAGATGGTGATAGGCTTTTGGATTACATGAGGCCTTGGAGAGGAATTTCTGTTGGTGAAGGCTCTCTAGAGTGTCCAAATATAAAAGCCTTTTAGGTTCTCCTGGGCAAGCACAAAAAGAAGAGAAGACCTTAAATGAATGAAATGGCAACAGTCTTCCAAAAACATTTGAAAGCTGATAATATAGAAGATGGATATCAATTTATTCTTCACTTCCACTTGGTGAAAGAAAAAAATGAAACCCACATTATTTGAAATAAACAGTATTTCAACTGTGGATTAGGAAGCAATTTTTAACTGTTAACACTAAGCTTAGCTGTCTTACTGAGACACTAATACAGCTTGTCTCTCTTACGAAAACTTTTTTATTGGAGCCTTCTAAGAACATGTTAGTAAGAACCCACTTAAGATGGTCTGTGTGTACTGCCTTTATTTCAGAGCAGGAGAATGGACTACATAACTGCTTTAAATCTGTCCCTGTACTTCCATGATTTGGTCAGAAATCATGGCTAATTTGAACTAGGATTAGTAAACTTGTTATTCTTTGTTGAAGATTATGAGGAGACAAGCAGTAGAGGCTCAGTGGATCTTGAGTTAGACAGACACTCAATATCAAAGACTATGGAAAATTCCTAACACACCAATCAAAACAGCCCAGATTATTAATAACTAGCTAAGGAAGACTGCCTTTAGCTATCTACAAAGGAGCCTTGAGTTTAGCATCTGATATCTAAAGACCAAGAAACTATTATAAATATTAATAATTTCTAATGAGAAAGTGGATTTATATATTTCATTGTATTTTTTCTTTGATTTTAAAAGCTTCATTCAGCTTGGCAGTCAGATACCATCCTAGTGTATGTGCTTGTCTTCAGCCACAGAAAATGACTCTGTTACGGCTTCCAACAGTGAACTTTGTTCAGGAAATGGTCTTTTATTTTTCCCGTGAATAGAAGCTCTTGTAAAATGCTTACAGACATTTAATATCATACTAAATCCCATGGTTTCTGAAGGCTTTCTATAACAAAGGGAGAAGTAATTGCATTATAGTCAAGATGTATAACCTAGTCAGTTCAACTTGCATTTTCTTTCTTTCATTAGAAGTAAATAAGGAAATGCAGTGGATTTAATCAGATGATTTGGATGAATATCTTTTGAAGGGAGAAAATGTGGAAAACATGAGAGAGTGAACATGCAAACGCAAAGATGATGCTATCATATTGTTACCTTAAAACTTGCAGCTCTTCTTCAGAGTTTTGCACTTCATCTCTGAGTCGGCGCCAGCGAAGCAAACCTTTCAATTCCTGTTGCCCTTTTATTTCATCATGTGACAGCTGCTTGTAAACAAAAAACACAGACCACTGATTGCTGTTTCCCAACAGACAATAATAATTTTTGGAACATGAAACTTGGTTTATTTCTCTTTAATGTGCAGAAGAGGCAGGAAACAGTACCAATATCCATGATAAAAAAATAACAGTTGTTGCTGTAAGAGTTAATAGCAGCACTAAAATCAAAAGCCTCACTGTGCACAGCAAATCACTAATCAGTTAAATAGTTCTGACTGAGGAGAGAGATGGGCATGTTGTTTTCCCTTTAGCGAATGGCAACAAATGAACTGAATATACAGTACAGATACCTGGCATAGTGGTTTTGGTTGCATCTTTACTTTTCCCAACTTGAGAGTAAAGAGCTACATTGTGTCCTGGCTTCATTCCTCTTTCCTACTACACCTGCCACACTCATGAAAGGTCCCAGTTGTATTTTCCCCCATTTATGTAACATTAACAGAGATTCCTACTTATGAAGTAAATGCCAGGTTGCCAGCTGACAATTATTTTGAACATAATTATAATTCATGTTTCTCTATTATAAGAAGAGATGGGAGATTGCGGAAAGCAAAAGCAGCTGATATTAACCTGCATTATATTCAGCCACAACTGAAATTATTCTCAGGCACTATGGAATATACTCATAATCCTTAAATTCTGTGATTGCATAGCATCAAAACTACTCAACAACATTAAAAAGGTATGCCTTACACATTAACAAGGGAACTAATCACATTGTTCTGTTGCTTTCTCCTTTACATTCAGCTCCAAGAAGATATCTACTACAATCAAAATGCTTTCAAGTGATTCATAAAAGCAAAGAATTAATGTTAACAGCTCATAGCAGTGTAGTGATGCTCAGTGTGAGGGCACAAAAGAGTTTTAGAACCAAAAGGGGAAAACCAAGTGTTAGGACAGCCTTTCTCTCTTTTTCCAGAAATATAGTACATAACAAGGCATTCTGTTTTGCTTGGTGCTATAAATATGCCAGACACTTAGTAAAATGGAGGTTCAGAAGAGTGTATAACATCTAATACACTCTAGTTCTGCCACACTTTTCCTCAGGTGGAGACCTGCAGACTAAAGGGGTAGAACCTGAAGCAGGCACAGGAAGAAATGACTGACACACAAAATGCTTGAAGTAGCAGAGGTACTACAAAAATAAGAAGTGCATCAGAAAAACACTTTACTAGCTGACATGCAACTCATGAAATTTTCACCTTAAGGCAGGCAATGATTTCCAAGTCTCTGGCAGGAGAGTAACTTGCTGGGCAGTAGAAGAGAAAAACAATGGTAAGTGCCAGTGTGCCCTGTTTAAAATCATCTTCCATTTTGCTTTGAAGTACATTTCTTGGCCATCCATTGGACAAAACCAATTTTAATTAAGTACCTGGAATATTACTGTATGTAGTAAGACTGTTGATTTTTCCAGTTTCAGGTACACAACAGAAGTGGAAAGAATACAGAGGAATTGTTTGATGGTTGAATTTTAATAACTAATACATTTGTGGGAAGGTAATCATTGACAAACAGATGCTTCCATTCTCATTTGCACTGACCTCTACCTTTGTAAACATTTGTATTCATTGCGGATCACTTTTTTTTTAAAATCAAGTAAGCACACAAATTCCAATACCATTTTAAAATACTTTACTTCATAGCACAGGAGGTTTCATTTATATCTAACTCACATATCATTTTGATTTCCACGTTAATTTAATTTTGAAGCAACATGTCATCACCTTACCTGTTGTGCTCTAGCCCAAAATATATCTTCTAAAAACGTGGCAAACCCTTCACTTATCCACTCTTCAGTCCAATCACGAGCACCAATGGCCAGTCCAAACCAAGCATGAGCTATTTCATGACACAGACGTGTTCCACAGAGATGGCTTCCTCCTGGTAGTACACTTTGTGACAGAAAGATGATGTGTGGGCTGTGAAAGAGAAATGAGTGACAGAATCCATTACTGACCTGTTCCAACGTGTATTGCATGGCCATAATAATAAGAGAACCAAAGAATGGCATGGATTGGGAGAGACCGTAAAGATCCCCTGCTTTCAACTCTCCTGCCATGGACAGGGATACCTTTCATTGGTTCTGATTGACATTACAGACCTGAACATCTCAAAACCTATACAACTTTTGAAACTAAGTATATCTAGGAAACAGAAGTAGCAGAATTAAGCCCTCTGAATAATATGCAAAGGGTTAACAGGGCACCATGTCACAGATGGGAGTAGCAAGGAGACAAACCAAGACCACCATCCACAGAGTGCTCCTGCATTAATCCATGGTATCCATGATCTGCATTTCAACTCTTTTCTTACTCCAGTCAGTTAGAAAGGAAATGAAGCACAAGGATAATACCTTTGAGACCCAAGGTCTCTAAGTCTAGCCTTCCAAGCATGGGAGGGGAGTGTATGGCCTTAAGACATTTCCAAAAGTCAAATATTATTAGTCAGCATTCCAAAAAGCTTCCCCACCCGTCCTACCCTTCCGTTGGAAATGTTAAAACACCCACAGTTTTCTTGCAACCAGTTGAATGTCTGGAACTAGGACCATAAAATATGATACACACTTAGATAGAAAAACAAACTCAGCAACTATTTCCTTATACAAAAATAGTTATCCAGCCAAGAAAGTTAATACATTTCAATCAGATGGCATTGTAAGAAACAATGTAAGAAATTAAAGTACTAAATCGAGGAATCAAGTAACACAAAAAAAGCAAGTAAAAACAGCAGCTCTCCATATCTTTGCCAAAAGCAATTCTGATTTAGAGAATGAAGGGAGAGAGAGAGAGGGGGAAAAAGTGTGAGCACAGAAGCTGCAGAACATGATGAATCTTTTATTATAAAGCCCCCAATGAGAAAAATAACCACAACTTTGGTCACTTGTAAGTAAATGACCCCTAATTGTGGCACATGTACAGTGCTACAAAGACAAACTGCAGAAATAGACCAAGTAAATAACATTCCAGACATACTGGTGGCAACATTTCGGCCACTTGGTGAAGCAAAACAAAAGTAACTTCATGCCTCATAAATAGGCTCACATAACAGTTTGCATTTTAAGTCTATTGTAGGTAAATATACAATAAAGCAAAGATTGTATTTCCTGCTTTCTCCAATCACTTAAAAACCAGAAATGCCACATTTGGACAATATTCTCTTTTACAGACAGATTACAAATCACTTCAGTGAGAAAAATGTATATGAGTTAAATTTCGGCCAAAGAATATGAGTACAGCTTCCTACAAGGCTAAAAATAAGACTGAGTGCTTCAGTAGAATTTAATTTTAGAGTCTGAGTAGAGCCAGCAACTTCCTTTCCTGAGAACACCTTAAATGATTCCTTTTATTTTGCTTGCCCTTAACGAATAGAACTATCTCAAATTCAAACCGCTGAAAAGCTCCCACTTTTCTTAAGAGTAATTTTATCAAAGACTGAATGTGTCTCTGGAAGATGTCCAACACCTATTACTTTGGAAGAAGTTTGAGTCTATGTATTCGCTTAAAACACAGATTCTCTATTTTCAATACGTATTTGAATTCCAGAAACTCTGTTCCACCTATACTGATACAAACCACATCTACCTTTCCAATATCATCTAGGATGTGCAATGTTCATAGAATCATAGAATGGCTTGTGTCAGAAAGGATCTTAAACATCACATAGTTCCAACCCCACTGCCAGGAACACTTTCCACTAGACCAGGTTGCTCAGAGCCCCATCCAGACTGGTCTTGAACATCTCCAGGGATGGGGAGTCCACAGCTTCTCTGGGAAACCTGTTCCAGAGCCTCACCATCCTCACAGAAAAAATTTCTTCTTAACATCTAATCTAAATCTTCTGTCTTTGAGTTTGAAGCCATTCCCCCTTGTCCTGTCACTACATGCTCTTGTAAAAAGTCACTCTCCATCTTTCTTGGAGGCTCCCTTCAGGTACTGGAAGGCTGCAATTAGGTCACCCCAAAGCCTTCTCTTTTCCAGGTTGAACAAACCCAATTCTCTCAGACTTTCCTCATAGGAGAGGTACTCCACCCTCTGATCATCTTGGTGACCCTTCTCTGGACTCACTCGAACAGGTTGCCATCCTCTCTGTATTGAGAAAACATTATGAATGTTATCAATTGCTCATTGTTACTTAGCAGCATTGTTCCTAAAACACTCAATAATTCAAGAAAGTGTCTAAGTGAAAAATAAGATAATTGGACTGGTAATTAAATTGCAAGACCCAAAGTCTTTTTTTTTTTTAAACAAGATATTTGGCCCTCCTACCAACTGTTTGATTTATTAGGAACAAATTATAAGGTTTGATATCCATTTCTTTGATTCTAATCGAAAAGGAAAGAAATCCATTCGTACATTAGAAATGGACAAAGATGATTCACCTCAGAAATTACATCAAGACCTGACAAGGCCTGTGCAGCTTATAAATGCCTCCAGCAAGTAGGGTCCAAGTTTCGGAAACAGGCCAGAACAGGCAAGCTGGATGTGGTAAGAAAGATGGGAAACCTCACCCAGTTAACAAAAAAACCAACAACCCTACCAGTCCTTCCCAGGAAGCTGGACAAGTTCCCAATGGCTCTAAGAGAAAAAGAAGTTAATGACTTGTTTTCGACAAGTATACACTTGGTTACCCTTCTGAAGCAAAAGATCATTATTCTGACCAGAATCCCATGCTCTTAACTTAGATATTAACATCACTTGACTGGAAGAAGGAACAAGTTCCCCCACCCAGTTAAATTGCAGTTAAGGGAAATATCAACACTGTAACTATGGCATGAATGCATATAAAGGAAAAACTGAGCCCCAAAGGGAAAGAAATTGTTGTTGTGAAAGGCCAAAGAGTCCTGATGTTCCAATCATTCAAATCCACCCATGAAGACGTCCCTAATAGATAGTCTCTTTAACAAATAAAAGGTTTCTAATGAGTCCTAAAGCTCTGAACAGTAATCTGACCATTAGAGAAGCCAAATCTCTAACAGCAACTTTTCAAAACTTTCTCTAGACCCATGACTTAGATGCAAGTGCTGCTTTGCACACAGTCTGCAACAGTGTGCTATCCTTGGCTGCTCACACATAATCAGATGAGACACACAGCACAAACCCTAGCCAAATGTATGTGCAAGAACTTAAATACACATTTAAGATGGGAACATGAAGTTCATTTCTAACAAACTTGTTCCATTCATTTTGAAGTAGAAATCTTTCCCTCTTAACAAAGATTTGCACATATATTTTCTTACATATTTGTCGAAATAACAGAGCCAAGACTATTGTCACCTGGGAAATAATGCTTCTGAGTCAAAACTGGTACCAAAAATCACTATTACAGATACCGCTTTTATATATATATTTCAAAAATCATATTTTGAATTTTCTATTTAGAAAAAAAGTAATCAGATAATAAATGGATAAGACAGTTATTGTAGGTAGAAGGGAGCAGAGGAAGTGTCTCAAATATTTTCATAGGAATACATTAAAATTAAGATACACATTTCAAGATTACTGGAGTTTGGGAATGTTAGAGAATTAAATGACAGTTCTTCACAAATAGTTCATGTAAACTCTGATCAGTTGCCTTCAACCTACATTCTTCCAGTGATATAAAGAGCGGTATCAGCATGATGTCGGCAGTTATCTACAACAGACTTTGAATGTTAGCTTAACTTATCTTTGAGGGTACTTGTGCCATTGGAATACAGACACAAACATGCAACATCCACTTTCTTACTTCTATAATTTCCATTGGTCTAGTGTATGTTACAGCGCAGTACTGAGAGAACTACAATCTTTTTCACCTCCTAGGTTTACATATACCAGAAACTCAAATATATATTCAGATGCAGTTGTAGAGACAAGGATCTGGTAGGTAGAATACTCTGAGCACTATTCCAGAAATAATGGAAGCTTTTTAAATATTTTCCTTCCTACCATCATAGTGAGAAACCAAAAAGTGACAGAAGTTACAGCTGAAAATCATTCTAGAGCAGATGACTAACTTTTTACTCCATAAGTCATGTAGGAACACGGTAGGGTAGGCAACATGGAAAGAAAACTAACGCCTGTGTTTTGGAAAGAGAATAGTAACAGTCAACTCAGCCAACTCAGTACTGCAATTCAAGATCCAAACTGCAAATTTCAGTCAAGTGCCTAAATAATGATCTGACCACCCGAGCAGCAGCTGCTCTGTGAACTGGTAATCTCTTCAGTATTGCATATTTTGCAGCTCCAAACCAGACTAGTGAGGATATGTGTAAACAAGGGTGAAACCCTCTCAGGAGAAACTCTACTGCTGTTCAACAGCAAAACCAGTACTTGCCATAAAACTGAAGAATTTATACAGTGAAAAGAAAAAGATAACATGAGCCTAAGCTCAAAACTACCACACGAACAGCAGGGTTTGTAACAAATCTTGATCCTCAATATCTTCAATCCCATATTAACACCAAATGAAAAACCTTGAAGAAAACCTGCATAAAAAGACAGTATGTAATCACATACAACTGTGATACCTTTCAATGTCTTTAGACTTATGGGTCACCATTTATTTGATTTGTCTGCACATTATTCAGAGAGAAGATTTTATGAAGTCTCTTCAGAGACCCAAACAGCTTTGGAACTTTATGATTAATAAAAATAAATTAAGCCACATTGAAAATGTTGACAAGAGTTGACAAACATAATTTTTATATGCTAGGAGACCTTACTTTGCTACCACAAAAAGGACCAATCATACTGACCTGAAACAAAAAGTTACAGGCTTGGTGTGCTTCAAAAAATGAAGAATTTGATGCACTCCCACATAATGTGGGATCATCCTAAAGGAAGACTATCAAACCAACTCATTCCACATAATTAAATTCTCTTAACTTTATGCTCAGTGTCAGGGGACAGGAAGTATGAAACAGAGCTGTATCTCCTAAAACAAGGTATTTACTGAGTTGCATTTTGGAGGTTTTCATTTTTGCACCAGGCTTGCCAAAAAAGTGCCTTATTAAGTTTAGTTTCTTTTCTACAACAGGATCTGTTTCCAAGTTCACGCTTTCTTCTAGGGATCAGCTTCTCTCTCCACAATCCAAGTAAAATACACAATGTTAAAAACATGGACTGGAACTATCACTTGCAACAGAACGGTCACAAGAATTCCCCTAGACGTGACTATCAAGATTGGTAGCACATCACAAAATGGAATCATAGAATCATTTCACTTGGGAATGACCTCTAAGATCATCAAATCAAACCATTAACCCAGCATTGCCAAGTCCACCACTAAACCATGTCCCTAAGTGCCACATCTACCATCTTTTAAATACCTCCAAGGATGGTGATTCCACCACTTCCCTGGGTAGCCTGTTTCAATGTGTGACAACTCTTTCTGTGAAGAAATTTTTTTCTAATATAAACTTCCCCTGGTGCAAATTGAGGCCATTTCCTCTTGTCCTGTCATTTGTTACCTGGGAGAAGAGACCAACCCCCACCCGGCTGCACCCTCCTGTCAGGCAGTTGTAGAGAGCAGTAAGGTCTCCCCTGAGCCTCCTTTTCTCCAGGCTACACAGCTCCACCTCCCTGAGCCACTCCTCACAGGACGTGTGCTCCAGACCCTTCACCAGCTCGGTTGCCCTTCTCTGGACACGCTCCAGCCCCTCAATGTCCTTCTTACAGTGACAGGCCCAGAACTGAACACAGCATTCGAGGTGTGGCCTCACCAGTGCTGAGTACAGGGGGACAGTCACTCCCTGGTCCTGCTGGCCACCCTATTGCTGATACAGGCCAGGATGCCATTGCCCTTCTTGGCCATCTGGGCAGACCCTGGCTCATGTTCAGCCACTGTCAGCCAGCAACCCCATGTCCTTTTCCAGTGAGCACTTCCCGCCACTCTGCCTCAAGGCTGTAGCAAAGGATGTGGTTGTTGTGACCCAAGAGCAGAACTCAGCGCTTGGCCTTGTTAAACCTCCTACCACTGACCTCAGCCCATTGATCCAGTCTGTCCAAATCTCTCTGCAGAGCCTTCCTGCCCTCCACCAGATCAACTTGCCCACCCAACTTGTTGTTTGCAAATGAACAATCTGTTAATAATACAAGTAATTTCTTCAAACAATTATATCTCATCATCTCTCTAACACACACAGAGCACACACTCTTTGACAGTGCTAAGTCAAAAACATTTACCTGTGTTTATACAAAAAATCACAAAACAACTTACCTGTGGCTGATATCCTGCTGCACTCGTATCATGGTAATATATCCTATCTGCTTAAAATATGACTTGGGCAGTTAATCAAGAAGGAAACAAAGAATGGTGTATTTTACATATGAACTTCAGTCTGACGTCTGAGACTCAAGCACTGCCAGTAAGCTAACCCAATTTTGTAAGAAGATCGTTAGAAACTGGAAGTGACAAGAACAACCAGGAGTCAAGTCAAGAAAAAACTACAGAGCTGAAGAGTTATTCATCAGTTGACCTCTGATGCCCCCAGGATTCCGAACAACAGCTTTAGCTCAATTCTTATCATCTTCCACATTCTGTATCACAATGAGGAAATTGCGGGGCATGAACATATTTTGGAACGCTTCAGATTTTGTTTACTAATGTCATATGTAAGCCCAACAATATCTATTCATTTAGAAACTCTCATAATTGCAAGATTTGCGACAGGAAGCAAGTTGCCTGCTATTGTACAGAGAAGCAAACAGAAAATTATGGGGTGCGGGGAGAAAAAGAATTACAGTTTCAAAACCTCAAGCTCCCATCAAGATTTTTTTACAGGTTTGAAACCTTCTGCCCAAAAAACCCACAAAGTAACACACTCTTTTATAAAAATCAATCACACAATACTTCCTAGTAACAAATGGCTACAACACTGGCAAAAATCTTACAGCCAGCTTTCCAAGAGAAACACCTTGAGGAACTACAGTTTTTTATTTTGTATATCACACAATGACTTTTCCGTAATTAATTGATTTAGTTAACTGATTTATGGCTAAGTGACTTCAATAAATACAAGCACCTGTTTCACTACTAAGTAAAAAAGCAACAAAGCCAACTCCGTATTTTATGGAGCTCAGTTTTTAACCCTCACACTTCACTTCCAAATGCTACTCAAAAAAATATTGACACTGAAAACACTGAAAATAATCTGTGACACCAGTTTCCAGATCCCTTACTAAATATTCATAGTATAAAACTGCATTGTTTCATGGCAGACATTTCCAAACAAGTCTTACAAGCTGCACAACTGTTTTTGGTTATTTGTGTTTTTCTTAAAAACCAGATAGATATATTGGAAGTCAATCTACAGTACTCCAATTACAGAACAAGAAATAAAGATAAGAAAACAAATGTATTTCTAATACAAATTGCTCTGCAAAGTATCTTAGGATATGGATTTTTTTTAATTTTTTTTTTTTGTTTGATGTAAGGCAGCTGATAGATCACGACAATGATAAAACATCGTTACTGATATAGGTAGCTCACAAAAGGTCAGAGGCTGAAGGACAAATTTTGTTCGTGTCTAAGGAGACTGAGGAAATATCATATTTCCACTAATTTCAGTAAGAATTTTATATACAGATATAAATGCAGTATTTGGTTTACATTCCAAACTTGCCATGTTCCAGATTGTATATGAAACTTTTACCACATTTCTGAGTCCTTCCAAATATTAGAAATTGGCCAAATGAAGAAAATACTAAAAAAACCTAACAATTATACTATTAACCACGTGAAAATGCTCAATTACAAATAATAGTGTGGAAAGTCTCTATTTGAACCATGTGTTTATATTAATTTTTTTTCATTTAACACTGATTTATATAAGGACCACAAAATTAATCTTATGTACTTGCTGAAATAAAAAAAAAGCGAACAGAAAATTACAATGGACAGACATTGATCATTGTAATTAAATATTTTAATTGATCATATTTTTGCAAGAAGTGAGTAACGGAAAGAGATACAGGTACTCACACCTCTCGTTTTATAAATATAAAATAGTTCTGAGTATTTTTTTTGTTTTCTCCTCATATTCCAAAGGGAAACTAAAAAAGTAGATTCTCTTGTTTTATTTTAGAAATAAATATAGCATTAGTTTCATTGACTTTTCAAACTACTCTTTGTATTATTGCCAAAAATGATCAATATGATGAACAGTCACTAACAACACTCAGCTGCAGTCTAAGTGATGACATTTTGTCACTGATAAATGACATTACTCGATTGTGAAGATGGATATCATTAGTTGTAGCTTTCCATCCTTGTTATTACTGGAAAATTTGGATTTCTTTTTACTGTATCATGAAGTTTCTGGCAGATATTAACACAGCACAGAGACAACCAGCAAATAACCAGCTATGATAAACAGTCAGACAGAAAGCAATATATATATATATGCTTTACCATATTCAATGAAAATCACTCAAGTTAAGGGCTTATGAATTAGTGCTCTCAAAAGGTGACACAGACAAGACAAAATAAAGAATGAGTCATTTTTTCTTCACTTAATTTATAAAAGAAAGATTTTATCCACAACAAAAAAGCCAAATCAATGAAAAAGGGAAAACGGATTGCTTGTTCTTCAAGTTTTTCAGAATTCTTTTCTCAATTCAAGGCATTGTGGTATCACTGTTCTAAAAGCAACAAGGAAATTAAACCTCCTGGAAGGCAGAAGTGGTTCTTACTAAATCTCTATGAGCTACAGCAAAAGTAGCATCACAAACAAAACCAAACCTAAGAAATGCTCTTGTTTTTTAAGGATTCTTGTGACAAATACTTGATTTGCAGAATGAGAAAACTCTAGATACATATCTGAATCATTCAGGAAATCCCAAATATTACTGAAGGAGAAAGAGCTATAAATCCTTGATGTTTCTAAGAAAAAATAAATAAAGATGTAAAGCTCAGATCTTTAAAAAAAAAAAATCAGAACTTCTCAGATCATACAAGAGGCACAGATACAATTCTTTAAAATTTTCAGTTGGTATCTATTACACTCTTGTTCCTTGTGCCAATTATAAATGCGGGAGCAAACAAAAAGATTAAGATAGTTATCCAATTCATCTCATTGTTATTCATATGCAGTACCATCTACAAGAATTGGTACATATTAATCCATTTTCTGAAGTCTTTCATTTTACTTAAAAAATTGGTCCAGAATGGTGGAAGTCCAACACTATCAAGTCTTTTCTGATTTTCAGCTTTACTTTTAAAATGCATTATTTCTTATATGTCTTTATCCTCTGTTTAACAAAGACACATTCATCTTAGAAACGTAGAAATTTAGCTAATTAGTTAATTAGCTAACCTGTTTTTCTTATTTTCATCATCTATAAACAGTATATGAACTGATAAAAATTAAATGTTTTCGTTTTACTGAATGAGTATCCAATCCTTCTGGCTACTTTGATTAAGGAGATACATGCTGTCAGCAAAAAACAAGAGACAAAAACATAGAAGAATATGTAATGGCTTCATTTTCTTAGTTTACTCTGCACAGCAGCTATACAAGCTGTCTTTTTTGTATGCGTCAGTCAATAAGATATCTGTTGTGCTTTTGCACAAAGAACAAAGATGCCTTTATCAATTCTCAGAAGTCTGTAGGACAAACCATTCATGCTGCCAAACCTCTTAAAACCCTTTCATCAAATAATGAAATCCATCAGTGACAAATGTCAACATACTAATTTGTTAAATACCAAACAAAAGGAACATTCAGAAGAGGTGCTTCATTTCATGTTATATCAGCCCTTCAATTTGTAACAATTTTATGGCAGCCCACAGATCATGCAATATTAAAACAGAACAGCACTATGATTATTAAAACTAGAACAATCTACCATCCTTACAATAAATGCTAAGTTCAACAAAACTGTAAACAGAATCTTTTGGGAACATAGAACTCTCTGCCATGCATTCATTTTCCTCCTCTTTGGAAGACGATTTCCAAGTAAAATCTTACAAACAAACACAGATTCTTTTTCACATACAGTCCCATTTATTGTGCTGATGGAGAAATAAGATTAAATTACATCATATCCAGTGATAGAAGAGCTTCAGTGTGCCTGAGAATTACTTTATCCATTATACAGGACATCCAGCTATTAATGTAGAATCATAAGCAAAGGGATAGTTTAGCTTGAAGCAGCTAGTGTGCATGTGAATTACTTCATTCATCATACAAAGACATCCAGTTATCATTACTGAAGCACACAGTAAGGGATAGTCTAATTGAAAATAGCTAGCATAACTGAGAACTGCATTTATTAATTATAATATTAAGTATCACATATTAATGAACTTCTATTCTTTTGCATCTTCTATCAATTTATTTTTTTGTACATCTCCAGATTTGTTTCAGGCCATCCTAAGGACTAAATACTTTTGCTGTTGTTCAGGATACTGCCACAGACTATATTTACCTGTTCTTTCCAAAGACACCAAAAAGAAGGCAACACCTTTATATTTTAGAAACATCTATTGCATCCAACATTTCCTGTGTGGATTTCCAACAGTGGCCTGATAACTTCTGCTTTGCGCATTTATCCAGTCAACTTTGAATATAGAATGTCAGTTTTGAAGTTAAGTTTATAATACCAAATTGGCAAAATGCCAATACAGATTATGTTAGTAAGTATCTTTCCAAATCCAGAAGAATACAATGAGGTGGTTTCCTGCCTTGCAGGATTAAAAAAACTATACTACCATGTGTCAAAAGATACTAATTTTGAGGTGTTTTTTTAATTGTTTTGGATTTTTTTTTTAAATCAGCATCAATTTTAAACTTTAAAATAAACAGAAAAATTTTGATTGCTTCCCATGTACTCTCCTGACAACAGCTCTCCTAGTACACTGAAATCTCTTTCATACTTGCATGTGGATATTGACCACTCACAGGATGTCAACATATTCCAAAATTCCTACCAAGACCAAAGGTAATTATGTTTACAGTTAAATTCAGTTAATACCAGTTGCATAACCAGCCGTTCCTGTTGGATACTTCCCTGAAGACTTAAGTAAGTCTACATCTTGCCAAATGGTTAAAATTAGTTTCTACTTATTCTGTCTTTTCAGCATTGACCAATTTTTTTAAACCTCAAGTGGTATTTGGCATTCACATCAGTTTAGATTTATGAACTTGATGACCAAAAAGTTGTGTAAACTGTAATTTTTCAGGGAGTACCAATGGGAGATTCCGAATAGCTAGCAGCTTTACAGCCAAATCCAGTCACTCTTCTGTAAATCTAGTCAATCTCCAGATAGTGTAATTGCTTTACATTTTTAGTTATAGCAGAATTTGAAGTGGGACAGCACTCTTTGAGACTCGCTTCAAATATGAGTGTCTGTGACAAACTCTGCACACTCGCATGACTGCAACTTAAACTGTAATATAGCTTGTTGGTTTTAGATTAGAAAACACCTAAAAATATAAATTCCATACTGAGGTTATAACCTGGATTCAAACCTCTAGGTCTACCACGCTGTCCTCACCACCTGTTAGTCACAGGTAGAAATAAGAACCTGTTACTCTCTCCACGGCCTGACTCTCCCAGGGACAGTATCTCTCAGTGCGTTTCTCCTGGGCTCAATTTCAAGTTTTGGGGATAAAAGTTCTTCAGTGACCTTGCTTCTGACGATAGCCATCATTCTATAGCTATAACTCCAGCAGGTTTAAACTTAATTAACTGAGAAACCACTGCAAATACTAGGTTAAACAGACATATACAGACAGGATGGAGCTGTTTCTTCTTACAAAGAGAAGAAATACCTCTGTTACTGCATTTTCTAGGAACTTAAGAGAACTTGCATGCACACATGTGCACTGTTGTATTAGCTCGGAACAACTGGCCAAGGAAAAAATTAAGCTTCAAGAGAAAAATAACCTATCTAATCTGGCACTACTAGACAACCAAGCAACACCAGGTCAAAATCAGAGGCCTGTTTCTCAGACATTTTAAGAAAAAAAGTAAACAGCTGTTAAGCAGAGACTGTTGGTATATACCAGCTGTACAAGGCACTGAGGCTTTTAAGAAAAAAGAAGTTGTTTAGTGCATAAACAGAATTTGCTGAATTCTACTTTCTCAGCCAATAGATCTTTTTTCAGAAAATTATGTGAAGCTAAGACTTCACAGAGACTGTAGACCAATTGCACAACTTCATTTTATCCCTATTCTTTCCTTGCAATAAAGGCAGATATTTTTTTAAAATCAGGCATCTTCATGACACTGACTTATTATAGTATTTCAATTGTTCTGGAGTAGTGAGTGAATAAAACCAGTTTTCTTTGAACTGTTTTAGTACATATTTAGTCTATCAAATTGGCACAAAGAAAACATGATAACTCAAACTTAAGTAATGGGATTCAGAAAGAGGAATTTAGCTGTAAATCTGCCTGTTCCAAGACATAGATTGCACATACTGCTCTTACATACATACTCTGTATTATCAATATGTAATGTTTAACATTACAAATACATCACACAAGGTAAGAAAAGCAGCATTGGCCCTGAACATTATTTTACCTTTTTATGCTACTGAAGCCAGTGGGGAAGAGAAAAATTTTCCCCAAGCAGTTCAAAGTCATGTTCTACAGCCACTTAGAAATAACTTTGCATTCTTTCCAAACTAACTATTTTGTCTCTGATGCGCTGCATTTTTGTCTGCAGTGCTGCACTGTAAGTAAAATACAGTGGTGCTTCAGCTAGCCCTGAAAAGTGCAAAAAATTTTTCGTGCAAAGACAGAAGCCTATTAATATTGCAAGATACATAGGTAAGTTATAGAAGATAGTAGCAAAGCCATTTCTATCACTGACAACAAAT
The DNA here is from genome assembly GCF_009650955.1 of Corvus moneduloides. NCBI lineage: Eukaryota > Metazoa > Chordata > Aves > Passeriformes > Corvidae > Corvus > Corvus moneduloides. Next base: position 38,032,876 of record NC_045511.1, read on the forward strand.
CTCTTTCTGCATTTCAGCATGCTACGGTCTAATTTAGGTCTCTAAAAAAATTGTTCAGTGACAAAACCATATGCACCTCTCCTTTGGTGATCTACAAAGTTATTGTCAAGAAGACTAACAAGGCTATTCAAAATTATCTCATTGCTTTAACTCAGTATCTATCATTACCAAGCTGGTGATTGTAACAAAAAAAAAATTATTCCTAAGAGCAAGCTCCTTGAGATTTATTTGACAAAACAGCTCTGTATACAATAAATTAAATTCACTGTACCGGCTCCTTGTAATTCAAAACACTACCTTAACTTTTACCTTCAAACAATTTAAGCAGAGGAGAACAATTTTCCAAGTAATCCTAGTGATACTTGAAAATCTAAAATTATTCTATAATTAAAGGGAAACAAAACTTTAATAAATATCAATGCAGCATCATATCACAAATGTCACATTATCAAATGAACATGACTTCATTGTTCAAAATGTTTCAACATTTAAAACTAGACTTAAAATTCAAAATTATTAGAAACTTGTAATAGCAAAGCACATAGTAACCTGCTTTGTTAAGCAGAGGTAGAATTTACACAACACTGTGGAAAGAGCAGACAGTCATCACGAAACAGATGCCTGACACCCAGAAAAAAATCAGACTGGCCTTTAAATTGAAATAAACTAAACCATCTACTTCCTTCATGCTACCACAGACAAAGGAAATCAAAAAACCATCTGAGAGAACAGAGATGGTATTTTATTCACAAACCACAATTTCCAAGCAGATTTTTCATATACTCAAACCCATTCATCCCGATTCACTTACCCCAAATCCTCCACAGACCCAATTCCCTTGCAGAAAAAGGAAACACACAGCACCCTTTTCCTTTTTTTTTTCCTTGGAAGCACACTCAGCAGCACACTTGTCCTCCTGATCTTCCTAAGGAGAAACTGTTCTTACATGCATTCTTCCACCCATTTCAACAGTTAAACTCTCAGTCTGTATCACAAGATTCTCACTAGTCCAGAAGTGAATCTCCAACAGCCACAAACTGGTGGGAAGCATGAGTGTGTGCAGAGAAAATACATATGACAACATTCTGACTGTAATGTTTCACACATCAGCTCTTGCAAAAATGAAAAATCTTATTTCAAGTTTCCAGTCAAATATAACGACCCACAAGCAATAGGTGCTAACTTTCATGGAACAAACTATTGTATTTTAACAACACTCTGAAAAATTCTGTAGTTCCACCATTCACCTTTTCTCATAAAAAAACCTCAAACGACACAACTTTTCCTCAGTCAGTACAATCAGAAGAAATCTGTGTCAGAAGTTCAATCATTGAAATTATTGAAAATGCCAGGAAAATCTGGTTTTAACTGCATTAAATGTTTAGGATTTAATGGTAGTATAGACCCACTTTGGAAATCACAGAGGCTTTTAATTAGCATTTTTTTCTAAAAATTAAACAATATTGCAATTATTTGGCTGGAACAGATGGAAGGAGACTTCACATGAAATTGTTTACAAAGTGCAACTGATGTAGTTTAATGTATTTTAGGAGTTCTAACTAAAGTGTTCCTTTACTCATATAGGTATGGAAATCTGCCTGTACCTTTCAAATAATATTCTCGCCTATAAGAGGGATGCAGAATAATTTGAACATCACCAACACATCAGAGAAATCTGCTCTGCATACAACATAAAAAACTTAAAAATTCAGTAGTGGCAGAGAAAGTGCAAAAGCTAGCAAAGAATTTTTTTTCAGATGTTTAGTATAAGTGAATTATACTAACCATCTTTCATTTTATTGAATTTATCACTGCATTTGCTGCAACAGTCTCAGTACAAGGATAAACTAAAACATTAATATCACTACAGCCCAGATTCCCCACAATGTGTCCTATAATGTCCCCTCTCCTTTCAACACATTTTTCATTGTGATTTAATGAATGTTCTTATGTATTCCATTGAACATTCCCAAAACAAGCATGCGGATATTCGCGTCATGGCAAAATACCATATCAAAAGAGTTCTATTCAGCCTTCTCTGCTTGTATTTGCATGTCAAGGAGGAAATTAGAACTGCTTCCTACATCTCAGGAAAGATAAATAATCTACTGCGAAAGAGAGCTAACTCACACCAGTTAAATTTAGAATAAGCAGGTTATAATAATTAGCATAAAGTAAAGTTTGTTGGAACACCTGCTTAGACATTTAAGCATTAGTAATAAAAACAATAGTTACCAACCCCACATTTTTAAATCAAGCAACCTTCGCAAAAAGGAGAAAGGGAAGAAAACATCAAGAAATCCACGCCATTGCTTGAGGGGTTTGCCAGATTTATTGCTACTGTAGAGATTAAAATCACTCACCATTAAGAATTCTATGTATTCATTACATTCAGATGTCAAAAGTCCGAAAACCATGTGATCAAGAGAGTGGTTTCTAGGCAGGTAATAAATAAAGAATAAGATTAAAATAGAAAGGTTGAAAAACACCCAAAGAATTACCTACAAAAGAGCAGACCATTGCTATAATTTCCACTGTGATCACAGGCATAGGATTATGCTCAAAGTAGTCACAATAATAGTAAAAAAAGCCTTTCCTGTGGTTTACAATAAAAAAGCTAAAGATATCAAGATGAAACAAGGTCATTTAAACCACCAAATTAACAGAAATGAACGACCTTGCAGACATTTTGTGAGAATTATGGTGTCAGCATGGGTGTCTTTTTATTCTCAAAGTTCTTTCAAGTCTAGTAAGTAAATACTGAACAACTTCTGTGAGCCTTGGAGTGAGGGAAATCCTGTGGTGTTTTGGTGCACTACCAACACTTTTCTGCCCTTTTTTTTTCAAGGCAGTAAAAACGGCTATATATGACAACAGCAAAGCAACAGTTGCCAGCATGTAACAACTGTGGAGAAGGGCAGCACAGGACCTTCCAGCCACATTTCACAGTTATACTCACTCTGTCTGGTTACAAAGCTTACCATCTGCCAACAGGGTTAAAGCCCTTATCTTTTTAAATCCCGGCTCCACGACAGAAGGGCTAAAACATCTATGTATCTGAATTTATTAATAAATTATGTTGTCCCATCCCCTCTCCCAGAAAAGACAGGTCTTGAAGGATCCTTCAGATCCCCTGTATCTCCTCCTTCAGCTATGTTACAAGCACCAGATGTGTAAGGGAGAAGTAACACACATAACCCCAAAAAAACTCTTTGCCCTCAATAAGATCCTCAATTCCCAGCTGTTTCCTTCAAGCTCTTATTAATATTGTCTTTGCAGTTTAATTCTGCTACACTAAAAAGGAGGAACTAATCCAAGACACTGGAAAACTCTGGAGGTGTCAGTGTGTTTACAACTGCCAGCACAAAGCTCTTAGGAGAGCTTTCCTATGCTCTGATCTTAGATTTTCTCATGAAGCCTTAACCCACACTTCACAAAGAGGACAAAGACTCTGATCAACTCTTATTCGCCAGTCAAAATTCCCTCAGGAAGATCAGGTAGTAATCTACTCCAAAACTAAACATACCATTAAGTATATCCACACAGGAGCAGACACAGACTTGGGTAAGGAAGTGGCAGCATAATATTTCTGATGGGTAAAATGCTCCCCCACATACATTGATATATGATGCCCACATCAGTAAGTCTTGTATGCATGAGAAATCCGTGTTTAGGCAAGAAACAGCCCAGTAAAGGAAATCCCCAATCTATAATGTTGATTCATTCTGAATACACAAAACAGACTTTCGTTCAAGGAATTCTGTACTGTACTGTTTTTAAGCTGTAACTTTCTGAAGAAACACATCTTCTTTCCTATGTTAAGATGAAGCAGTGATATGCAGAAAGATTGAACTAAGCTATCAGCCAAATAATGTAGTCTTCTGCTGAATGCCAAGAACCATTTGGCTTACCAACTTTCAAACTTTATCAGCGTTATTTGTTCAGAAGGCTTTTCTTTCAATTAAAATAAAATGAAACCAATAAATATGTAAAGAAATTGTTCTTCAGTCAATGCAGACAACTGCTGGCAACTCTTGAACAGAGATATTAGCCTAAGAATTGAAAAACTGGAAGAATTTCTGTCCAGCCTCTTGTTTTCCTGGCCACTGTAGTGCTGTAGCTTTATTTGATAATTTGATAAAATTAGAATGAAATCCGAGATGGTCCTAGTACTAAAGCAAAAACAGCAGTACATGTATGCTATAAACACAGAAAGCATACGCAAAGCTATTAACAAACTGTTCTTCCCTAAAGGTATAAGGACTGGCTGCCTGAGAGGTTTGATGCTTATGTTACTGTCCATAGGCAAGATTCTAATCAGACTCAAAACAGTTCATCAGCTTAGGATCTCTTGACAGTCAAAAGCATATCCTGCATACAAATAAAAAAAAAAGGCAACAGCAAAGCTGAAAAAGAGAAAAAAGTAAAGCAAAAAATGCAATGTAGAAGGTGAACACTTGAAAGAATCAACAGTATTTCTCTGTGAAGAAGCTGTTCTTGACTGTTCTGCGCCCTTTTAGGGATCCTCAAACAAAGAAATAAAAGCCAGTTATGTTCATACTTTATAACTATTTGAGAAAATACTTAAAGCCTAGTTCAGTTCTTCATAGGCATATGCATATTACTCTTGCTACTTCAGTGGGAGAGAGACATACATGTATATCAGACTAGAATTTTATTCTAATATTCACATCTATACAGCATTTGAACGCATAAAGCTTTGGACAAGTTTACAATTCGGGTAAATTAAAAAGCCCAACAACTGACTTGCCATGACAGACAACAGGCCTCTAATAACCACACTCCAAATTAAAACAGAAGGGTCTAAATTGAGCCAAAGAAAATTCACTCACTGACCAATACTTCTCAGACAAATTAGTAAAAATGTGCCTCTTACAAAAAAAAGCTGTATCCAACTATGATGTCATAGAATTAGCAGAATCTAATAAATCAGTAGAAGATGAGACTTCCTAAAGAAGTGGAATCAGATAACACAACACTTAATTTTTTCATAGCTTTCTATGAGAATTATCTCTAGCTGAAACTCAGCCAACTCCTTTTTATATAAGCCTGTGCATCAAACAGTGGAAAAGCAGAGCCCACATCACTTGGGTATAACACGGGAGATGTGAGTATCTTCAGTATTCTGAGGACATGGAAGCACAGACCATCTCAAACACTCCCTCACTGGGCCCAAACAAATGTTACACAAAGAAATTGACAGATCTTTGCAAAACACATTATGATACACAGCCAGGAAGAAAGAACCACCTAATTCCCTGGGATCTCATAAACTAACGTGATAGAAGATACTGCACTGAGTTTCATCAAAGGCTCCTGGGGCACCACACTGCTCTCTGCAATTAGTGTCATGAAAAAGAAATAAACAACCCATCTTTATTTGCAAGTTCCTTGTTGGTGAATTATCCAGGTCACATTCAATTCCAACATTCTGTAGCAAGAAACAATCAGGTGTTGGCCTTTGCCAGAGCTTCACTGTGCCTTTCTGACTTACGAGCCTGTCAGTGTTAGATCCATATCTCCTAAGTTAATTTCACCTAGTCATAAACAGCAACAGGTAATTTCATGACCTAGAAAAGTAAATTATCTCGAGACTCCTTGTCTCTCTCTACTGGAACTACAGAACAGTAACATCAGACTGTATCAGCACAATTCCTTCCATCTGAATACTGTCTTTTTCTTCCTTTGAATTATGCACTTGGGAAAAGGCATTTTGGTTTTAAAATGCTGCATATAACTCAACTTTCTCTTTGTCTAATTACCGTGGGAAGAGTGAAAGAGAACCAAAAACAAAAATATGGTTTGTAGGAGCACAATCACTTAGATTTTATGTAACACAAATGCATTTGTATACTATTCATATTTACAGGTTTTGCAAAGTATGATTTTAAAATACCACACACAGTAAGGTCTAGATATTTGTAATTTGAGATTGTTTACAAACTTGTTTGGTTTTTAATTTACCTTCACAGTCTTAGAAGAGATAAAACTGCTGGAAGCCACAGGAAGCTTTATTAAGCAAAAGCCAGAATTGAGAGACACTAAAGAATGGAAGATGTGCATCGCTCTCCCTATACTCAGTGCAGAGCACAAAAAAACCCTAGACGAGTAGAAGATACAGATTCTTTTGCCTAGAAAATGCTGTATCAGCTCAGTTGCACAGGTGCAGAAAAATATTTTTTAAAATTATACAAAAGTAAACAATGAAAAAATCTCTTTCTTTTGGAGTTTTAATTTATTCCAAAAGTCCAGCTACCAGAAGCACCTATACCTTTGGAGGAAGAAAGTGATCAGATGTTCTAACTTTTTGAAACACACACTGCACACACATAATGTAATCTTTTTCAATGTACATGCAATATTAGTGGTAACTATATGGATAGCACATGCAAAAAGATACACAGAAGTAGAAACACCATATATTGCAAATCACAGATTCATTTTCAATCAACACAAAAAGACACAAAACTGATTATTCAAAAAATCACAGGGCAAAGTACCATACCCATATGGAAAACAGAATGCTAAAGTGACGTGAGAAAGTGGCTAGTAAAGATTTATAATATGTCTTACAATTTCAGTCAAGTCAAGAAGAGAAAAAGAAAAGATCAGAGTGATAACAGTTTATAAACATGAAGGATTTATTCTTGTATCAATTTGAAATAGTAAAAGCAAAATCTAATCAAAAGGAACAAGCTGGCAGACTAAAAAAAACTTTAATATAATAACAGCCCTTTTAAAAATTTGATAATGTATCATTAACTTCACAACAAGATTACAGCACAACAATATTACATTCAGATCTGGATGATTTGTGCTTAGCTATGTCTGGCTATGCAAAAGATATAAGGTACACGCAAGCTTTCTAGAACATCTATCAATCAACTGATAGTAGTTTAATTCAAGATTTGATTTCAGTTTGTTTTTTATCCAAAGGAAAGTTTTATTCATAAACTGATTGGGAATGCTCACGTCTTGTGCCAAGAACAACATCTTAAGAATGCCTTGCATTTTCAGACATATTATATTAGTTTAAGATATCTAAATCTATGTGCATATTTTTAGCCATTTTACCCATGCCTCTCTACTTAGGTATTTCTCTGACTCCAATAAAATTGGCTTCTGAGCACCGATCCATATGTTACATAGTTAAACACAAACAATTACATGCTGGAGTTATGAAAGCATACCTCCTACTGACATCACTATGAACCCTGTGAAGAAAAACTGCCTGAATACAACACAGAAATCATTACAAATAACATCACAAAGACCATCTAAATCTCAGACACATGGTTATCCCTCCCCCTCTTTGTCAGCATGCAATGTCCATTAGCATTAACAAGATTTATGCAGGTGTTTCAAAAGAGCAGGATGCATTATATCAAATCAACATTTTTTAGGCCAGTTATATTCATGAAATTTCTTCTGGCTACAAAGCATGTGCAGTGATCTGAGGAGGGCTGAGCACTTTCAGAAACACAGTGATCATATTCAGTTCCAAGCAGCCCGCAGCAGAACAGTGGTCACGCCTCAGCCAGGCATTCAGGTAGCAGTACTTTCAAAAACTACCAAATACATATTACTCAACATGTGAAGAATGCAAACTGTGCAGAATGTTGACATTTTCATGAGACTGAGAAGTTACGGCAATTCTGAGAAAACCTGTGGGAGTAATGATGACTAAATGTGAATAGATAGAGGAGAGGAAGTACATCTAGAGATGTCAGGAGTTCTCTTTATGAAAATATAGCTATAAGATTATGTCATCTTCAGTGTGTGCCACGTCCATTTAACTTAAAATTACTCTATGTTAAAATTCATTCTAAATAACAGTAAATCACAGAGAAAAAAAATTAGAAGTGAAACCCTCCTAACCTTTGGCTTTCACAATTTTTAATGGTCTGCTATCACAATAGTGTAATTCATGTGTGACATTAATTGTAAGTAGAGGGAAAATATAATGAAGAATGTTTGGTATCTTCATCTGCATCAAGTAAAAAAATTTACAGCTGTGTTATTTTCTGCTTTCAAGGTGTTTATTACTGGAAACGTATTTTTGTTTTGACACATTCAGCATTCCTGTTAAGCAGTACACTGTTTAAAACATAATTTAATATAGGAGTTCAAATACGTCCATTTGAAGTCAAATTATTGCAACAGCTCACAAATATAAGCTCATAAACAAATCCTGCTGGCACAAAATAATAACAAACTCCCTCCCTTACCTTCACAATGCATCATATTTAAGATAATATACGACTAAAGAAAAAGACACAAGTAAAAAACCAATTTATTTTGAGATGGAGAAAAATATAAAAAATTCCTGCTCTACACTCCTGAAATACCACATTAATAATCAATTTAGAATGCAAATATAACAAACTTAGCACATTTCAGACTTGTTACACAGTTGTTAATTAAAAGTTATTTTGCCAGGACATGCCAGACATTGTTAAGGATAAAATATTTATTTGTTGAATTCTATATAAAAACAGCACCCATACCCTGCCCCTACTGTCAAACAACTCAAGAATACCCCAGAAAAGGGAACTCTGTCTTTTGCATTAAGTAAACTGCTAACACTGCTATTAATCGCTGGAAAAGTTCTTTGTACATTTCCATGCACTTTTATACAAAAAGTTGTTACCTATCTTTTCAAGTTTTAATTGAAAATACAACTACTCTTCATTAAAACAATAATTTCAGAGTGTCTACAATGTACCACCCAATCTTGCAGTACAGTACAGTTCACACCAATTATGCAATGTATACCTATTACTAATTTACTGCATACATAACACCTAGTAGCATGTGTGTAAAACAAAAGGACAATGCAGAGTTACCTTTACACTCCTTTTTTATTTAGTTATTAATTTACGTAGAGCAACTAAACAGTAAACGCAACAATTTACTATTAAAGTCACTTTCTAAAGGAGCTCTTGCTATACTACTGACTTACCTATGAAGTCACTGGTGGCAGGTTTACGCTCTGTTACACAAGGTGTAAGATTTGTATCAATGTGTCCTAATAGCTTTGACTAGCTTTTGGATCACTTCCCACTCAAATATTAATTAAGCACTAAAAAGGAAATGCTATCATTAAGAAAATACATAATTCATAAGAAAGACTATTAAAATACACACAGTTTTCAACTGACCATTGGTGGAATACCAACTGAGATACTGTGCAAAGACTTTTGCTGGTAAAACATGATTTTTTCATAGTTTGACAAGTGGAAAAAAAAGTTTCTGTCGACTGTAGAAAATAAGTTCTCACTTTCATTAAGCTTTAAAGCAACATTGATAAATAATTTTAAGTCATAAAATAAAAATAGACTGCTACAGGGCTCATCATCTCAATCTTTTAGCAGTCTTTACATGTTTGAGAAAATAAGTCCCTAAAATACAGTCTATAAACAAAAGCTCATAACTGAACAGCACTGGTTTAAGTAACATAAACACAGAGTTTGAAAAGTCTACCTTACCATACAAAATCAATTGGATGTGTGAGGAGGACTAATTCCATTGTTTTATACTTGTGTAATTTGGGATTATTTTGACCAGATTTCAGCTGAGATAATCTACAAACAACAATCAAACTAGAAGCAAATTTGTATTCCATATGGTTTTATACATCACACTGCATTAAGCCATGTGACTAACATCTGTTGCACATTGTTTCTTCTTTGATTCTTCCTCCAGGGAAAAAGCAGAAGCAAAGATGTTTCCTGTTTTGACAGGGTTCGGGGGGATTTATATATAGTTATATTGATAGCTATATATATATACGTCTATTATTAATATATGCAGTATTAAATATTTATGATAAGCAAGCATAGGGAACAACATTCCCTTTGCTCCTGGCAGCAAGGTGGTACAGTACATCCTGTCTCCTATTTCCTGGAAGAATTCATGTGGCAAAATTGGAGCAACCTCACTGACATTTAACTCCCTGGATAAACATCAGTGTTCCTCAGTTTTCCCCTGTGTTGCACATCATCACATGGTCTTTCAGGACTTTGTGCCCATATGACGGAGATACTGAAAGCCTTGACACATAATCTAAAGCCTGTGAAGAAAAAAAAAAGAAAGCTTCCTGCTTTTCACAGTCCATACTGAATACAGGCGTATTACACTGCCCAGCCAGAAGGTCCCACAAGTGCGAGCAGCTGAAAGTCAACCTTCACCTGCCAAGGCAGGATGGTGTCTCCAGGCCAGCCAAGAAAACATTTCAGCCTTGACGGAAAATGCCTTCCAGCAAACAACATAGCATTAGCAAGAAATGAAAAGCTAAAAAACAAAGTGACACCCAGAACACACACAGGAATGTCTGTCTTACTCCAAACTTCCTGAAATCTTCCTCTGCCTCACATATCTTAAAGCTGCTTCTGTCAGGTGCTCTCAAAGCACAAGTCAGCCTCATCCAGAAAGCACTTCATGAAGGTTATGATATGGTACCCATGACTGATTTGGTAGACTCTACTGCTAACTACAATGATACAAGAAAAGAGGGAGTTGGGAAGAAACTGAAAACTGCATGTGCTGGACTTGAGCAAGGAAAACTTAGGAGCTCTGGTTTACCAGCTCCTTGGAGCTCATTTCTCCATCAATTATATCCTCTAGCTGATACTAGGGCAAAAATCTAAGTTACTATTTCTCAGATCAAAGTTACTTGGCTCCAACATTGGCCCAGATCTATGTGATGTGTCTAGCTCCTGCTGATGTCAACTCAAAAGAAGTTTAATCATATCAAGCTGCTCTCGGGGAACAGACACTGCTTTGGAGTTTGACTAATCTAATTCTGCTACATCCTGCTGTCATGGTAAAAATTCTTTCTTGGTAGTCATTACATGCTTCTTAGATATGGGTATGATATCAACATGCAGGTTTTCATTAAGTTTTCTGTTCAACACCTTTTCTCTATGGTGTTACATCTACACACTGACTTCTGCAAGAGTTCCAGTTAGTTGTACATAAACATAGTGAAGTCTTGTAGTCCCCAAACCTGCTTTGATTGTTGTCAAGCAAGAGGCTTTGCAAGTATCATTGACTCATCACAACCATGTTGTTGTGCTAGTTATTATAAAGTCACTTGTTCCATTATGGTTTCTTCCGTATTGTCTGAATCTTCTTGGGCCACACAGGCTCCTGAGTAGGCTTGTTTGACTTAGTGGTATATTCTTCAGAGAGAAAGTCTGTGTACTCTGTTGATCAGCATCTTTATCTTGCTGAGGCAAAGGCACAGGATTCAGAATGGCTCTGTACCTCCTCTCTGCACCTCCAACACAGCTGCAGCTTAAAAGATTGTTACCAGCCTACATGTCCTGCTGAAAACTGTCCTGTGTTCTCCTAGCCCAAATTCAACACACAGCCACAAGTTGTCATGAGGTTTAATTTTTAACAAAACTTTTGCAAAAAAATGTCACAGAGAGAGCAAAAACTAACTCACAGAATATAACATCTCATTAGTGTCTGGTCTTTGGCAGGAGTACTGCTGAGAGCTACAACAGTATGCACGAACAGAGAATGAGTGGGAATGCTTGGATGCAGCAGCACCCAGAAGAACACACAGGAAGACAAGGCTCTCAGAATGTCCTGTGTTAATGGCACACAATTTAGCAGGTCATCAAGCTCCCAGGTCACTCAAGCTTCAAAAAGATACCCAAATCCAGGGACAAGGAGCAGTGATCAAAGCCTGACCATTAATAAAGGGGAAAATAATGAAAACACTGTTATCTCCAAAAAGGCAACCTACAAGCTAGGAACTCAGGAGACATCAGGACTTCAAACATGTCCTTCATGTCACGGCAACTGATCCACAGCTGGACAGAAGTATCATGGTGCCAGACTGCTGGACAGATTTCTCAGACATTGTACCCTTTTTGGTGCTTGTGTGACAGTGAGCAAGTGAAACCCACTTTGTTTCAGGCTTTGTTTTAGGTAAAATCACCTTTCCCACTTGTAAGATATCCTCAATGGTGTTTGCTACATGGTTACTGCATTTAAATAGTACAGTAAAACAGTATTCCACATAGTTTGTATACTAACTACTCAGTTTGGTAAGGGAGTTTATTGCTGAAGATGATAATGCTTATGTCTCCCTCAGTGTTTTCATTTGGACCAACAGTGTATTTCTAAAGCAAGTCCTTCAGTCATTCGCAGGTTCCAATCTATTTCAGGTCTCGGGGAGATTTTGGTGCAAGCAACCCGGACTATTTCTTGTGGAAACCAGAGAGGAATTTCTTTTTCCAGTTGTGCACCATTTCATTCCAAATGTAACACATAAGGGTGTGAAAAAATAAGCACTCTTCCAAACAGCTTCAATGCTTAGGAAGAAATATTAGCTCAGGAAGCCAGACTACACCAAGTAGAAAGTACATCTCTCCAATTGTACAGAATGTAGACGTAGGAGTCTCCATACGACTACTTCTAACTATTTATTCATCCAATACATTGGCACTGTATTACTTGTTAACACAGTCAACTCCAGTAAGAGTGTGGGATTTTTAAAACTACTTCTTGTGCAGGCAGAAATACAAGGATATTTAAAAGAATTTGTAAATTTACTGACATGGGTATAAGCATCCTGATCTATAAACAAGAAATTACCTCAACACCATCATTGTGAACATTTAGCATTTGAGACCGATTTCAGCGCAGAACAGGTACATGATATACTCATTGCCCAAAAGCTGGACTGACTTAAACCTATCATGAAAAGTCACTTAGCGCAACTAAATTTCTCAGGTTTATAGGCCTCCAGGACAAAACATCTGTAACTCAAGTCAGCATACACGGAGTTTATTTCAAGCAAAAGGCACAAGGCACTACTAACTACGTCCCTTCCTGTCTTATTACAGGCAAAAAATCTAAAGAGAATGCCAGCCAATCCTCTCAACACACACACTCCAAAAATAACAGACAAGGATCATAAGATCTTTCCACAGTTGCTGGACCAAGTGTTTCCTATAGTATCTACCAAAAATATGTACTTTGCTGAAAATGTAACACTGCCCAAGCTATTCTTAGCAGTTCTGCCATCCATCAGGTCTTGCAAACAAACAAAATTTTTCATCTAAAAATAAAAAGTTTTCTTGTGGAAGCGTGGTAAACCACTTAAACACTCATGTCCAAATGTTCCTGCACAAACCAAACAAGCAGAAGGCTATTTAATTTCAAAGAAAAAAAAACATACTGCACTACAGTGGTGGGTAAAGTAGCTGGAAGTGACACACAGTGGAAAGAAGCCAGATAGAAAGAAGAAATTATATTCCTTGGCCAAACAGGTCCAAAGCTGCCAGCATGTGATAGTGGTAGTGTTGAAAAATGAGTACTGCACTCTTAGCCAAACAGGAGCAGCAGCTTATTGAATGTCGTAATCACAGCTCAGCAGTGGATTCAGAAGCAAATTTAGGTAATCAGCATTAAAATGTCATAACAATAACACTAGCCAAACAGACTGGATTAACTTTTCTAAAAGCACAGAACACATGACAGATGACAATGATGCCCTTTGGTGTCATGAAAATGACGCACATGTTGGTGTTTCCTGAAGATGATAGTCCAAACTCAGACCTGCAAGGGCCCCTGGAACAGCTTGAAGCCCACTGCCACTGAAATTGCAGGAAAACTTCAGACCTCACATGGCAAGGGAATATCAAAACTTTGCTTGGAAAACTAGCAATGGATCATGAGGCACTAAAAGTTTTGGCTATTACCTCTCATCAAAAGTAACTGAAATCTGACCTAGGCCCTTGAAAAAGCCCCATTCTAGCAGATGTTGGTGAGCATAGGAAGAAAGGGATTAGCAAAATGTTAAAGTGAAAAGGATCATTCCAAGTTCGAAAATAAGCTGCTCAACAATACACATTCCATAAAATTGTCCTTCAGGAATGAAGTCTCTCAAATGACAGATTGATATGACAGCAAAGAACTAGAAAGAATAGCAAATACAGGAACTATAGGATCCAAGTCATTAAGCAGAGGAAGACTCAACTGAATGGTCATGATCAAAGCTGGTACTAAATTACAATATATGAGGAAAATAGACTTAACTATACAATAGCATAGATGGGGAGAATGTTACGAAACTGAGCTTGCAGCAGCTGAAAAATGTGGGAAAAATTCCAAAGTACCAGTGTTATTAAAAAAGACACCTTGAGATAAGTTTTCAAAGAGCTCAAGTATAAATAAGACCTAAAACCAAACCGAGGCCTAGGAAGATAAAGTTACTGGTCAGAGACAATGGGCATCTCATAAAGTACTTGCGGAAGGTTTCAAAAAAATCCCAAATATAAATAAAATCCCAACTGTGATGAGAGAGGCATTCCCATCTCCTGATTTATATAAAGTCAGAGCTCCTATCACCAGATTTTGTTTGTATAAGAGTTTCCTGGAGAAACTGCTTAATTTTGGGAACAGAAGCTAACCCTAAACCACTGGAAAACCACAAGACCCAAATCCCCACTGCAAAGGAGTGTAGTGGTGAAGGCCTCATTTAACTCCTATCCAACCACTTAGCACTCAATAAGAAAATATTAGTAAAATAGAAACAATAATCTTACAAGCTCTGATGGTGGCCATAGAAGAGGAATTATTCTTAATGACCAATAAATTATTCCACTAATTATAGAAGATGACTGTGATAAGTTGTGGGAAACCTTGTGGAGAAATGTAGAATACATGGTTACAAGAAAAACTATTACTTGCAGAGAAACACCTAATCTCCGCCACTTTGTAGTGATGTCCTAAATGTCCTGTCTGGATTCTTCTGAGTTTATGCTATTTTTCCCTCTAATTTGTCTTTCTTCCCAAGCTTTCTGGAAGGAAAAAAACCCAAAACCTTGAATCTCTGCCCCAGAGTAAATAGTTTTGTATTTGTGTATTTCAAAAGATCTAAAAGCCCCTGTGTGTTGCTCACTTGAGATTACCTGACAATCGCACCTCTGGAAAAATACCAAAAACAGTAGAAAAGGTTTGATTCACAGACTAAGAGAAACAAATCTCAGATGGATTTCTCTTTCTGTTTGGAAACATTCTGTGGTCCTTCCACTTGCTTCACAACTGAGTTAGACTTGAATTTCCTCCCATCACAGCTTCTATTTTGAATTTAACTTTTGAGAAGGAAAAGGAACAATATGAAAAGCAGGCCCTTTTAGCACCAGTTCATAGGAAATCCACTCAGGCCCCTCTAGTAGAAATGAAAAAAACACCTTTAATCAGTGCAAAAATACATAAAGCCTTTGGTAACCTTGTTTCAAAGTTTTGGGCAGGATTTTGCTTTTGCTCTTAATTAAAAGAACTTTTGGGTCAATTTGTTTAAAAAGACTCACAAAAAAAGGACAAAAACTATTACTAATTACAAAATACTCCAACTAGTTGCAAAAACAATCAACACAGTACTGGGATCGCTGCAAGAGTATCTGAACATGTTCATCTCCTTTGTCTGCCATTTACTTTTGCCACTTCAGAATGCCACCGAGGACTCTCAGATGCCTAAAGAGCAATCCTAACATGCACACACTTCCCAATAAAGGGAAGAGAAGCCTTCAACAGGGTAATAATCCAAGTCCACAGAAATTAAGGATTTACACAGTGAAAAAATATGTTTATCAAGTTTCAGAAAACAAGTATTGCTGTAGTTTTCACTTTACAAGACCAAACAGAAAAGCACTCCATGGGAACTGTTTCACAGGGCTATGCGGTCCCTGCTCAAATTAGGTACTTTCAGAAGACTACTCCTTTACTGCGGCTTTTGGTCACTACACAAAATTAAAATAATCACAGCCAGAAATAGTATTCACAAAGTGATACTGCAGCAACTTAATTAAAAAACTTTATCCTTCAGAGGTGTCAAATACATAATTTGAGAGCATAGAAAGAAATCTGCTGATTTTCACTAAGTCATACAAAAACACAATGTACAGGTTGCCTGTGCCTGGAATATGTTCACTGGCTAAATTTTCTAGCTTGTTCCCTCACAAGTTCCTATATCACTACTCATTTCTACCACTCTCCTCTCCCAAGTAACAAGCAATAGGACAAGAGGAAATGGCCTCAAGTAGTGCCAGGGGATGCTTAGATTGGATATTACGAAAAATTTCTTCACCAGAAGAACAGACAGCCCAGCAAAGTCTTTGAGTTGCCATCCGTGGAGTTATTTAAAAGATACGTAGATGTGACACCTAAGAACATGGTTTAGTGGTGGACTTGGCAGTGTTAGGGTACTGGTTGGACTCAATGACTTTAAAGGTCTTTTCCAACCTCAATGATTCCATGTTATCCCCTCAGCTTATCCTCTATCTGATCTTCTTCACAACACATCTACTTCAGGACCATGGCTCTGCCTTTTCTCCACACTACTGCCTGGCAGTTTCTATACCCCTGCAGCTGAAAGCAAGAGAGAATCGCCAATTAGGCCTTTGTCATTAAACAAAATGCACTCAGAACACAGTGTAACATACACTGGAATCAAGATACGGAGAAGCAATAAAGGGATAATTTACATCCTTTTCTTTTTCCCCCATCTTTTTCTTCCATATATAAGAAGCAGTCATACGAATTACTAGCACTGCAGTCAAAATGTCTCAACACAAGTCTTTCTCTCCTCTCTCCAAAGAGCCTGTAGCTGACACATGTAGTACAAAATTCAGTCTCTGTTCCCTGGTTCCATCTGATAGGCAAAAAGGGCTCAAGGAAAAAATGTTCAATTGCTGTGTGCACAGAAAGTGACTTTGAATACAACTGAGCAGTCACCCAACAAAGACAACATCTGTATAAATCACAGAATCACAGATAAGAGAATTCCTATTCCTATGTCCCAAAAGTTTTAAATCAGTAAGATGAGAAAGCCATCACTAGAAACAGCTTTTTGTGTATCAAGCTCTAAACCATTGTGTAAATAATGATTTGCACAAGAACTCCTATTTTCAACAATATCACAGTATATGTCATAAAAATTAGGAACAGTGTTTAATACCTCATCTTAACTAACAGCTGAAAAGCACAAATATTTACAAGAGCACCTACCTCTGTATTTTTTTAGGATTTAGCCATAAAATTTTAAGTTTCATAGACAAATTATGATCTCATGCACATAGAACAGATCTACCCAGAACTTACTAGAATTCCTCATGATTTACACCAGTATTACAGGGAATAACATTCATTGTAGTACATTAAAAATAAGAAAAATCATCATCTGCATATATTACCTGGTTGCTGAAGTTGTAATTCTATGGGCAAAATTAAATTGCTTCTTTAGACACATTAATTGGAAAACTGAACCAAAAATATGAGCGCAAATTTAAAACAGATTCAATCATAAACCACATATCATATGTGTGGAGAAGGAACAGATTTTGCACTTGTTTAGCCGTTTAAATCACTTTTACCTTATTTCAAATAATTACATGTTCTAAAATAGATAACCGATTTTTGGCTCACGGGTTCATATTTTTCCACAGAGTTAAGCATGAACACTTATGCAGAACTAAAGGAGGAAGAGGGGGCAAAAGGAGTTTGCTTGCTTGTTGCGGGGATTTTTTTAAGGGATTGGGAGAGGCACAAGGAAAAAAATTAAAGACATTCTTCTTGTGTAAGACTATACTGTTGGTTAAGTCTGAGCTCACCTTACATCACCAGAAAGATAAAAAGACTTAGAAAAATAATCATGATAGTCACACTTACACTTACTCATTAATGATATGTCCCATGTTGTAATTTTACAACACCTAAAATGATTTCTCAGTGAAAAACAAAACAAAAAATATTATAAGAAATACGTCTCTTCATTCAACTAAATCAACCAGTAAAATCAACATTAGATGACAAAAACTTGCACCTCTAAACAAAACCACCACTGCCCACCTTCACAATGGCATATATACACATTTTCTTGAACTAATCATGCTGCAGGATAACCTTGTAAGCATCAAATAAGGCATTTCAAAAGACTTAATTCTGAAACAACTTTGAAAAAAGTGGATAAAATCAGTCTACTGACAAAACATTCCATATAAGATGACACCAAGTGCAATAAGACTAATATTAGAATCCACTGTCAGGATATTAGACCTGCTGTCACTAAAAATCCCATTCCTTACCCTCAATTTCAATAGCTTTTATTCTTTTTAATATACTGAAACTTTTACATGTGAAATTTGCATCTGCCAGGATTAGACGTAATAATGAAAATGCTTGTATTTTTTTAAAAAACAAAGAGTAAAAAACAGAAGCACTATACATTATTTCAATTAAAGACAGATTTTTGTTAGTCCTAGCAGCCCAAAAGTTTGGAGTATACCTTTCAAACTTGGAAGATAGCTACTACCTACTATCACAAACAAGAAAAGTTTGGAAAGGCTGGTGCAATGTTAGAACACTGGGTTTGGGCCCAGAAGATACGGGCACAGTTCCTTACTTAACTTCTGCAATGGATGGGAGAGGAAAAGGGAAATACAAAATGTGTGTTTCTTCAAAAGATCTCCTGTAACAACTACACCCACCAATTAGTTATATGTAAAATAAGAACACATTCCTACTACTTCCCTGGATTATCTGAAAACAAAATACTTTAATTGTTGAAAGGCTCTCAAAGTACCATGGCAACATGAATGAGTCATACAGGTAATACGAAGGGGGAGGTGTCATTTGTAACAGAACATAAAACCAAAGGAGTAAAGCATTGAAGGTAAAAGCATTGAAGGCTTGGAATCTCAGGAAAAAGTCAAGCTTGAAGAGGCCTCTTTTCACCACCTCCTGAGATGGCGGTTCCACAAGCTCCCTGGACTACCTGTTTCAGTGCTTAACCACAATAACTGTGGTTTCTTATATCTAGTCTGGAATCTATCACTACAAGTTGTGAATGTTGCTTCATGTATTTTCCCTATCTCTGAGACGACCATGGCTTTGACTTTTCTGCAACCACCCCCTCAGGTGGTAGGAAATAGTGATTAGTTAGTAATATCTTTTCCCAGGCTGAACAAATCTAGCTCTATCAGTCTCTTCTCATACAGCATATTCTCTCTCCTACCTGCTAATAATCCTAGCAGAGGCCTGATTCACTTTGTGTCTCTGTCATAAACAGACAGCCCAAAACTGGGCACAGCGCGGTATCATAAGTGTAGACAAAACTACTGCTCCAGGCCAGGGGTAGGCAAGCAGAGCAGAAGCAAACCAAAACCACCTACCCAACTCTCTGTGACTAACTGAAATGTTTCCCTGGCCAGAAGCAAAAGACAGAGCTTAGGAATGGATCACTCTACTGCTCATACTCCTCACTACTACTCATAAGGACTGGATTGCACAGAGTTCTTGCTCAGCAACATGATGGTTTTTAGGAACATGAATTCTCTTAGCCTCCTCTGAGCTAGGCACCAGCAAGTACTCAAAATAGTACTCATACAAGAAAAGGGGTTAGGGATCCTTAAACCAGACTCCTACTAGCAACAAAACGAAACTACAAAAATGGAAAATAAAGCCACCAATTTCTTTTCATAGTTTTGGTGAGTTTTGTTTAAACTTGAAACCAAGGCTACAGCAAAAAGATTGACATTAGCACCTGGGAATTGATGCCAGAGGTAAAGTATTATGCATGGATTTAATGCTTTCTCAGTACTTCTGCTCGTTTTAAGTACCATTGGTCTTGCAGTCTACACTTAAAATCTAAAATCTACTACCTGGATCGGGTTCTTCCTAGGTGGGGCTGGTAAACTGCGGACTACTAGTAATTATCATAGACAGAGACTAAGAAAGCTTCACATACTTGGTACGGCAAGTCAGATCAGTGATCATTGCATGACAGAAGCCTGTGGCTGCTTTGAACACTGTCTTTCTTTCAGCCCTTTAAGCTTAGGGCTTCAAAACAATTGGCTGCATTTATTATCTTCTTTCTTACCACTCACAGCGTATACAGCAAAATCTCTGCATTTATAAGCACTCTACTATTTATATGATTCAGAAAGTTAAGTGAAACCATCTAATGCTACTGACAGAATACTAAACAGTAGATGCACTATATTGCTACCCATCTACAAAAGTCATTTCCAAACATACATCTCTACTGGTAGGAGAAAAAAGTTGAGGGTTAGAGATAAAGTAAGACACAGGGAAAAAGAATTCTGAAAATTAGTTTCAAAATCTCCAACCTAGTGTTCAATAATGACAATTTTTCCAGTTCTCCATATTCTAGCTCTCTATAAACAGGTCACTTTTGAGGGAAAATTATACTTTTACTTTATAAATGCCATGCAACTCATAAAACAAAAATAAAATCATTAGTATTACCTACACACCTATATATGCACATATATAAAGGGCTGGCAATGGATATATGTTAGGCATGAGCGCATATATATATATATTTATATGTATACAAATACAATATGCATAGAAACATGCTGGCCTCTCACATATGCGTGTACAATATGCACACCCACTTTTCCTAAGCCAAACCACTTTATGTCAGCTTTAAGCTGGGAAGAAGTCTTTACAGTTATAAACCACTGAAATACAAGTTGTCTTGGGGTGACCTTATGATGTGTATCCCATATCGCTGCCTATGCCCAGAAATTAATTTTTGTGCCTTTCTATGCCTCTAAACTGAGCCTGAAAGGGGGAAGGAAAAAACTGAGCAAAACTTTCTCAAAGCAGTTTGCAGCTCGTTCAAGGTTACAAAAAGATAGCAGGTTTTTTTTTTTCCCTAGCTGGGGCAGGGGAGGGAGGAAGCACCCGGCTTGTTTTTTTTCCAGTCAGTTTTTGGCCAGTTTTTTTCTTCTTGTTCTCTGGAGAGAGACTGAGAGTTGGACTTTGGATTTCCTTCTCTGGAATTCCGGATTTTTCCCCTTTTCTACTGGACTGCCTGATTGCTGTAACATCAGAGCACATCGGGAGGACTTTCCACCGGGCACAGAGGGCCTGGCCCCGGCCCAAGCCCCAGCTCCGAGGAGACCAAAGGGAGGACTCGAACACTTTCCCAGGTTTTTTCCTCTACCGCGAAAGATTTTACCATCTAACATTGTTTTCCTTCCCATGTGTTTGTTAAATAAATAGTTTTATCTTCTTCACTTTCCTTCGAGGAAAATTTATTTTTTCCCGAACCTGGTGGGGGAGGGGTGGTTGTGCCTTCTCTCAGAGGATATATTTCTAAATTTGCCCAAACTGGAACAAATTTAGTGGCGCCCAACGTGTGGCTCGAAGGAAAGTGAAAAAACTTGTGCTAATTACATTTTGGGTTGAATTTACTTATTCTGTGTTGGAGTAAAGTAGTCACCATGCTGGTTGAGTTCATAATGTCTCTCTGGCTCGATGTACTCATGTCTTTCTGGTCCTTAGGCTTCATTGAGGTACTAGTGCTTTTTTGGTCCCTAGGGTTGTTTACCTATCCACAACTTGCTCCAATCTTGTCCCTGGTATGTAAATTTTACAGAGAAGGGAGACGAACCAGGATTTCTATTTTGCTGTGCTCGGTGATAATGATTTATAAGAAGTTGATAGAGGTACAAGCAGCTGTTCGAGGTGTGTATGATAAGTGGTTTCTCCGTCCTAACCCCAGTCCTAGCTTCAGTAGCCTGTTTTGGGAATTTATTAGTAATTGTACCCAGATTGTTAGAGGAGGAGGAGATGGGGTTTCCCT
The DNA here is from genome assembly GCF_009650955.1 of Corvus moneduloides. Lineage (NCBI taxonomy): Eukaryota > Metazoa > Chordata > Aves > Passeriformes > Corvidae > Corvus > Corvus moneduloides. The sequence goes on from NC_045511.1 coordinate 38,054,534, forward strand.
TCCCTTTAAATTTGATAGGTTATCTTTTGAGAATGTTCAGTATCCCCTTGATGTTAAAGAGACCACCCTCCTGGTATTTAATCTGGTAATCTTCCTCCATGTAATTCATAGCTTGTCTAGAATGAGAGCTCAGATTTCCAGGGTGACTGCTGAGACACCTGACCCAGAGGTGGAACATCTTGAGTGGTGTGGGGAATGGGAGGACATCGGCCAAACCCTAAAGAAATTCTCTGACCCGATAGTTTGGGATTTCCCATCTGAACAAATTCAGAAACCAGCTGAGGTGGGAAAATATCTGAAAGAGAAATACAATGACAATTCTAATGAGAACAAGCTCCTTGCAATATGTTGGGCTTTGGCATATGCCTATCGCACACTGCAGCAGCAAGTAAAGGTAGAGAGGCAGGAAGATAAATCAGCAAAGCCTGCAGATACCCCAGTCACTCAGGCTGCAGATAAACCAGACAGCCAGCCCAAAACAGATGGAGAGTCTAAGCCACTGACAGTGGCTCCTGTCACGAGGAAAAAGCACACAACCAAAACTGATCGCCCAGTGAAAGATGATGATGATGCAGGGGAAGGAACCTCAAAAGATACAGGGGAAGGAACCTCAAAACCACCAGCGGACTCAGGCACAGAAACCATTACTGAGTCCATGTCCATAAAGGACCTTCACAGCCTAAGAAAGGATTACACCCGACGGTCCGATGAATCCATAATAAGTTGGATGGTCCGTATTTGGGATGCTGCAGGTGATGATGTGATGCTGGACGGTGCTGAAGCGAGGCATTTGGGATCCCTGTCACATGATCCAGTGATCGACCAAGAGATGAAAAGGGAGGCTAACTCTACCAGTCTCTGGAGACGGATTTTGACAGGCGTGGCTGAAAGATATATGTGCGGAGATGATCTCTACATGCAGCAAACCCAGTGGAAGACCATAGAACAAGGGATCCAGCGCCTGAGAGAACTAGGGGTGGTAGAGGTTGTCTTCACAAATGACCCAGGATTGAGAAGTCCAGACCGGGCCAGAGTTATTCCATACATGTGGCGAAAACTCATACATCTTGGGCCACCAGAATATGCTTCTGCTTTAGCAATAATGAAACCGGACTACGGTGCGAATGAGACCGTGCGGGATATGGCAGTGAAGCTCAGAGCATATGCAGACTCTGTGCATGGCCCAACACATGCAAGAATCACAGCTGTGGAAACACGTATGCAGAAAATTGAAGATGAAATGAAGAAGAATCACCAGGAGATTAAAGAGTGCCTTCTCCGCGGACGTTCCCCAGAGAGAAGGTACATCCCACGAAGTGAGCTGTGGAATTTCCTGTGTGACAGTGGGGAAAACATGAGGAAGTGGGGTGGACAACCCACGTCTGCTCTGGCAGCACGAGTGAGTGAATTGAAGGAGCGCAAGTCTCAGAAAGGAGGATCTACCAAAAAGGAAGTAGCTCCAGTTGCCTGTAGCCAAACTGCTGGAAATGATGGAAAAGACGATGGCATGTCCAATTCCCATGAAGGAACCTCTAAGGTGCAGGCCCAGGGAAAGAAGGATAACCAGGCATAGAGGGGCCCTGCCTCTAGCCAGGTAGAGGCCAGGGAAAACCGTGTTTTTTGGACTGTGTGGATTCGTTGGCCTGGTACATCAGAACCACAAAAATATGATGCCTTGGTTGACACTGGTGCGCAGTGTACAATAATTCCATCGCAGCATGTGGGGGTAGAATCTGTTTCTATCTCTGGTGTAACAGGTGGATCACAAGATTTGACCTTGGTGGAAGCCGAGGTGAGCCTGACTGGAAATGAGTGGAAGAGACATCTCATTGTGACTGGCCCAGAGGCCCCGTGCATTTTGGGCATAGACTTCCTCCGGAACGGGTATTTTAGAGACCCAAAGGGACTCAGGTGGGCTTTTGGAATAGCTGCTGTGGAGACAGAGGGCATTAAGCAATTGAACGCTTTGCCTGGGCTATCAGAGAACCCGTCTGCAGTCGGCCTTCTGAAGGTGGAAGAACAAAGAGTACCAATTGCTACCTCGACAGTGCATCGCCGACAGTACCGGACAACTCGAGATGCTGTGATTCCCATCCACAAGATGATCCGTGAGCTGGAGAGCCAAGGGGTGGTCAGCAAGACCCACTCACCCTTCAACAGCCCCATTTGGCCTGTGCGCAAGTCTGACGGGGAATGGAGATTGACTGTGGACTATCGTGCCCTGAATGAAGTGACTCCACCGCTGAGCGCTGCTGTGCCAGACATGTTGGAGCTCCAGTACGAGCTGGAGTCCAAAGCAGCGAAGTGGTACGCCACTATTGACATTGCCAATGCATTCTTCTCCATTCCTCTGGCAGCAGAATGCAGGCCTCAGTTTGCCTTCACCTGGAGGGGCGTGCAGTACACCTGGAACCGACTGCCCCAGGGGTGGAAGCATAGCCCCACCATCTGCCATGGACTGATCCAGACTGCACTAGAAAAAGGTGAGGCTCCAGAACATTTGCAGTACATTGATGACATCATTGTGTGGGGGAACACCGCAACAGAAGTGTTTGAGAAAGGAGAGAAAGTTATCCGGATTCTCCTGGAAGCTGGTTTCGCCATCAAGAAGAGCAAAGTCAAGGGACCTGCCCGAGAGATCCAGTTCCTGGGAGTGAAATGGCAAGATGGACGGCGTCAGATTCCCACTGAGGTCATCAATAAGATCACAGCAATGTCTCCACCAACCAACAAGAAGGAAACACAAGCTTTCCTAGGCGCTATAGGTTTCTGGAGGATGCACATTCCTGAGTACAGCCAGATTGTGAGTCCTCTTTACCTGGTTACCCGCAAGAAGAACGATTTCCATTGGGGCCCTGAACAGCAACAAGCTTTTGCCCAGATCAAGCAGGAAATCGCTCATGCGGTAGCCCTTGGCCCAGTCAGGACAGGACCCGAAGTGAAGAACGTGCTCTACTCTGCAGCCGGGAGCCATGGCCTGTCCTGGAGCCTTTGGCAGAAGGTGTCCGGTGAGACTCGAGGTCGACCACTGGGATTTTGGAGCCGAAGCTACAGAGGGTCTGAGGCCAACTACACCCCAACAGAGAAGGAAATCTTGGCAGCCTATGAAGGAATCCAAGCCGTCTCAGAGGTAATTGGCACTGAGGCACAACTCCTCCTGGCACCCCGACTACCAGTGCTAGGGTGGATGTTCAAAGCAGAGGTTCCCTCTACCCACCATGCCACCAATGCCACATGGAGCAAATGGATTGCTCTCATCACACAGCGCGCCCGTATCGGAAAACTGAATCGCCCTGGGATTTTGGAAATAATTACAAACTGGCCTGAAGGTGAAAACTTTGGTCTCACTGATGAAGAAGAACAAGTGACACGTGCTGAAGAAGCTCCACCGTACAACCAACTGCCATCAGAAGACACACGCTACGCTCTTTTCACCGACGGTTCTTGTCGCATCGTAGGGATGAAACGAAAGTGGAAAGCAGCCGTATGGAGTCCCACACGACGGGTTGCAGAAGCTACTGAAGGAGAAGGGGGATCAAGCCAACTCGCTGAACTCAAAGCTGTTCAACTAGCCCTGGACATTGCTGAAAGGGAGAAGTGGCCAAAGCTCTACCTCTACACTGATTCATGGATGGTAGCCAATGCTCTGTGGGGATGGTTAGAAAAGTGGGAAAAAGCTAATTGGCAGCGTAGGGGAAAACCAATCTGGGCTGCTGAAGAGTGGAAAGACATCGCTGCCCGAGTAAGAAAGCTGGTTGTGAAAGTCCGCCACGTAGATGCCCATGTCCCCAAGAGTAGGGCTAATGAAGAACACCAAAACAACAAGCAGGTAGATCAGGCTGCAAAGATAGAAGTGTCACAGGTAGACTTGGACTGGAAACACAAGGGAGAGTTGTTTCTAGCTCGATGGGCCCATGATGCCTCAGGCCATCAGGGCAGAGATGCCACCTATAAGTGGGCACGAGACCGAGGGGTGGATCTAACCATGGACAGTATCTCCCAGGTTATCCATGATTGTGAGACATGCGCTGCGATCAAGCAGGCCAAGCGGGTGAAGCCTCTGTGGTATGGTGGGCGATGGTCCAAATACAAGTATGGGGAGGCCTGGCAGATTGATTACATCACACTGCCTCAAACCCGCCAAGGCAAGCGCTATGTGCTCACAATGGTAGAAGCCACCACTGGATGGCTGGAGACCTACCCTGTGCCTCATGCTACTGCCCGGAACACCATCCTGGGCCTGGAAAAGCAAGTCCTTTGGAGGCATGGCACCCCTGAGAGAATTGAATCTGACAATGGGACTCATTTTAAGAATAGCCTTATTAACACCTGGGCTAGAGAACATGGCATTGAGTGGGTGTACCACATCCCTTACCATGCACCAGCTGCAGGCAAAGTGGAACGGTGCAATGGATTGTTGAAAACCACTTTGAAGGCACTGGGTGGGGGAACTTTCAAAAATTGGGAACAGAATCTAGCAAAAGCCACCTGGTTAGTTAACACCCGAGGTTCCACCAATAGAGCTGGTCCAGCCCAATCTGAATCCCTGCATACAACAGATGGAGATAAGGTCCCAGTAGTGCATGTCAGAGGTCTATTAGGAAAGACTGTGTGGATAAATTCTGCCTCGAGTACAGACAAACCCATCCGTGGGGTTGTCTTTGCTCAGGGACCTGGTTGCACATGGTGGGTAATGCAGAAAGATGGAACAACACATTGTGTACCACAGGGAGATCTGATTGTTGTGTGACAACCACTTGTAGTGTGAAATGCCAGTATACCCCTGCTTGCTGATTATCACTGTCACTGTTCATATATAGCTGTATATATATATATATATATATATATGTATTAATGTGTGTGTAAAATTGGAATATCTTAGTTTGGGCATTGAGCCAACAATATGGGATAAGGGGTGGAATGTCTTGGGGTGACCTTATGATGTGTATCCCATATCGCTGCCTATGCCCAGAAATTAATTTTTGTGCCTTTCTATGCCTCTAAACTGAGCCTGAAAGGGGGAAGGAAAAAACTGAGCAAAACTTTCTCAAAGCAGTTTGCAGCTCGTTCAAGGTTACAAAAAGATAGCAGGTTTTTTTTTTTCCCTAGCTGGGGCAGGGGAGGGAGGAAGCACCCGGCTTGTTTTTTTTCCAGTCAGTTTTTGGCCAGTTTTTTTCTTCTTGTTCTCTGGAGAGAGACTGAGAGTTGGACTTTGGATTTCCTTCTCTGGAATTCCGGATTTTTCCCCTTTTCTACTGGACTGCCTGATTGCTGTAACATCAGAGCACATCGGGAGGACTTTCCACCGGGCACAGAGGGCCTGGCCCCGACCCAAGCCCCAGCTCCGAGGAGACCAAAGGGAGGACTCGAACACTTTCCCAGGTTTTTTCCTCTACCGCGAAAGATTTTACCATCTAACATTGTTTTCCTTCCCATGTGTTTGTTAAATAAATAGTTTTATCTTCTTCACTTTCCTTCGAGGAAAATTTATTTTTTCCCGAACCTGGTGGGGGAGGGGTGGTTGTGCCTTCTCTCAGAGGATATATTTCTAAATTTGCCCAAACTGGAACACAAGTCTATATTCGAAATGCTTAGGCACCCTTAACTATAAATGATGTTAACAGGCTCTGTCATAATTTTAATCCTAGACTTTAAAAATTTTAAATCCTAGAATTTAGAAACAGTTACTAAAAGCATTTAAAAGCAGTTACTATTCTACAGTAGCATCAAAAGAACCTGACTAACCTCTCCAGTTTCAACAACCAAACGCCCTTTTAAGAATTCATGTGCCATACAGCAAAAGAAGCAAGTGATTTTTAAACTCCTAAAACAGTATTCTCTATTCATTTCATAAAATTACAGATGGCAACAATGTAAAGCTGCATATTTGAAGCATAAGTAACTTGACATGTTCTAAAACATTCCTTTTTGTATTAATTTTGGCCAGTAATGTCAGACTGAAATGTTATCTTCTTGTGATACTATCCCATAACAGAAGCCTCTTACAAACGGTAAATATTGACTCACAACAGCACTGAGAAAGCTCTATGGAAAAATATCAGAAATGCAAAAGAAATTCCCCTGATACTGCAGAACACACATCTGGCTTCTCTGTTAAAATGGCACCTGTTGTACAGCCACATACTGTTATTACTGTTATCACAGCTAAGACTCAATTTTTCTTTCACCATATTTTTACCTTTTGCTTTAATTTTTTTTTTTTAATTTGCTTTAAAATAACATGGTTATTTCTGTGTGGATAACCAACTAGTGTAGTGATATGTAAAAAATAAGCTAAATGTTTAAGGATTACTCTTGTGAGTATTTTGTCAAATTAACACAACTGAAAATGTTGTGCAAAAAAGTGTATCTACATTTGTATTGACTCAGAAAAGGCTTCTACAGTTGTATCAAATAGTAACACACAGTTCTGCAAGACTGAACAATATTAAAGGTTTTACATTTAACTTTGACATTTGAATGTTTTCCAGTAGTCCTGGCTGATTTTCTATGGTCTTATCAGTTGTCATCGTAACACTGCAGACATACAGAACAGACAAATGGTGGCTACAGATGCACTGATCAAAGAGGCTGCTTGAGCCATCTCCCTTTTCAATTTAAGAAGTTAACAACCTTGGTGACATAGACTGGAAAGACTCAAGAGTTCTGCTGATATACCATATTTTGAAGAAATGGATATTCTTTCTTCAAAGAAGATAGGTGTATGTACCAAAAAATGTTTTAACATGACAGGAGGAAAGTGAGTAAGATCTTTATAAATAGGAATTGAAAGCTGGGTTGCTAAATCCATATTTAGTCAGCTGTAGAAGTTGACCTGATTTATAAATATTCCAAACATCCTCGCCATCAAACAGCATTTGGGTTTCAAGGGTGTCCAGCATAGTTGAAAATAAGGCCACTAATTTTAGAGCCTAAACAGAATTCAAATAACCTAACATTAGGATCCTGTTTTGAAAATGTCAGAACGTTGCTTAGAAGTTCTTTGGTTCCACTAGTTTTGATGTCAAAATTGTAAGTACAGATAAACTGGGTTAGACCAGATGTCCATCTATGCCACAGTAGTTACTAGTACTATGAGTTTAAGGAAAAACTAGGAGCATGGTATACACCAAAGGACATTTTCCTCATCATACTCTTCTAGATCCTGGCAACATGTGATGTGCCTAGAAAGGTTATTTACACATAGTCCATGAATGTTTCCTTGTGCTAGCATTTACTACAAAACTAGTACATCTGAAATACATTAATTCAAACAGAAAAAGCAGTAATCTTACGTTATTTAAACAATGTGTGCTGGCAACAAAAAACCTTTAAATACCATTGTTTCAAAAATAATTTCAACTGAATGCAAAGACTTACAGTTCTCAGGGGAGTAAAATAAACATCAGCACATTTGCTCTGAAGAAATAAAAAGCTGCTAAGCAGTTTCTAACATCACAGAAACACAAGAGATTGGTGTAACTGTGAAAAAACCTATGCCGTTAAATACTGCAAGAGAAGTCATAGTCTCAAGCACAGGCTCAGGTGGCACCAAAAGTTAGAGTTTCTATATTTGAAAGTATGTTTTTCCTCAGGGAATGAAAAAGAGCAAGGAATTTGGAGGCTTTTCAGGTTCTGACAAAAGGAAATTGAGTGGTAGGTCAGTGGGAGGAGACATCAAAACACTACCTTTTCAAATGTGATCAACAAAACTGGATTGGGAGTGAACTGATTTGAAGAGCCCAACCAACCAGCGAATACACAGACCCTACTTTTCATCTGAAATGTTGCATTCAGGTTTGTTCACATGACTAACTGCTGCCTCACATGAGAGCATTTGCAACTGTGAAATACCTCTGATATTTAAATGCCAATGGGGTCGATAACTCCTCAGGGAGTAGCATATGAGCAGCATCAAAACATAGTGCTACTTTTAATCTCCTGATTTTAACTTCTTAGTTCTCTGAGTACATGAGTCATGTGCACCTTTCAGTGTAGTGTGCAGTCAGGGGTCTCTTCCATGAGCAACCTAACTAGAAACTTTAGGGCCTTGCAGTCTGATACACTTCCCTCCTTTTGCTCCAGTTCGCTCTCTTCTGCTAGTGAAGGAACTTAAAATTATACAATTAACTGCTGTTACATGTTCACAAGATCCTAAACATTCTAGAGAAAGCACTGAATCTCAGGCTTTTAAGCTATTTAAATTTGGTCCACAACTATAAATTTAATTTCTGTACAGTCCAACATAATTTCTGTACAGTGTGTACACAGTATCACAAAGTTGTGTAGGCCACATTGTTCTTTTACTAACAAGAATTTAGGAGAAGCTATACAGAATCACTTAGACTGTAGCTGAAAGCATATTCATTTTATTTGTGTTTATTAGTTTTTCTCGTAAAGCATCTGTCAGACTTCAAGAGAAATGCAGCTGACCCACAGTAGCTGCCACTGAAATACAATTTAAAACACCTAACTGTGTTTTATACTCTGCGCAGGAACTATTATAACTTCCTACCAATCTAAGATGTTGGGGAAACATCCCTCCAAAATAAAAATAAGTATTTTGAGACGTGAAAAGCACAGTAAGTGTAATCAACAGAGAAACAAAGAAAAGTGCAAAATGCTGTAAAGCCCTAATACTTTAGATAATGACTAAAATGTATGTCTGCTTCCTTCCCTGGTAGACAGGAGTCCAATTAGAGTTCTCGTAACAACAGCTCCTATGTGCTGGAATGCTGTATTATGTTTGTACAGCTACAGATAGACTAGAAGATAAAAAATAAATACAACAGCAACCTTTTTAACCCAAGGTAACAACTAACTTTTTTTTTCTTCATGTGGGTTTGGACATGGTTTTGCACACAGCTTATTGTTAGCTTAAGCAATTTAGGTAATTATCACTGCATGCACAGGAATCAACCATTTCAAGTAGCTTGCTATATACATAGAAACTTCTATTTGAAAAATAACATAAAACAGGAATAAACAAGCTATTGAGTCACTTAATAATCTCCCGTCCAAATACAGCTTGACATTTAAACACCTTAAATTAGTTCTTAAATTAGTTAAATTTTGAAAAATTGGAATGTGTTTGGCTTGATGCACTGTTAAGTGACAGGCATCAGGAAGCATGCATGCTCCTTCTTTTATCCTTATCGTAAATGATATGGATTGCTTGGAATTGACAGTGGTTAGATGAAGCATAGGGGAATAAAAGCTCAGATTTTTCTCACCTCCTTCACAAAGAAAACACAATTATAGTATTCTGAACAGGCAGTCTGGACTCAGATAATGACAGATGGCTTTGCAACAGGCTTCCTGCAGGTTATCTTTTCCCTCTAAATTCTGGGAAATGTACATGCAGGGAAGGCACTGGCAATTTTCCAAAGAGCAATAGCATATCAACAACTGAATCTTGAAGACTTCTCCTACTGTGTGCTGTAATTTTGGCCCAGACATCACTATCTGCTTTCTCTTTCATTTTGTACTATTTGTGTGTCTTGCCTTTCACGGTTCCACTGCTCTTGTCTCACAGCTAAGTCAAATGGCCAGTTTCTTCCGCAATTATAGCAAGGCCCTGTGCCAACCCTTTAGTACCATGCCTTTGAAGTAATAGAACTGCTGAGCAGCTCTACAAATTTCATATGGCTTCAAGAATATGGTACACAGTATCACACCTCACTCCAAATCAAACCAGCAGGCAAAGAACCAGAGAATATAATTTGTGGTAGGTGCACAAAGCAACATTGAATGCACAAAGCAATGCTTTCATTGAGTGAAGAACTATCATTGAAAACTCAGTAACCAGTAAAAAGTATCTACAAAGCAACAGGCCATATATGGCAGAGGAGGGTGACTGAATGCTAAATGTCTAAATTTTCTAGAGCTTCATGGAATAAAAAAGCAAGTATACTTACACTAAAAACTATACAGTATCATTAATGTGCCAGCATAATTTTCTACTTTTAACCCAAAAGAAGACTGCAAGAGGAAGGTTGTAGAAAAAACAAAAATCTACAGCTTGGAAGGGCCAGTCAAATCTGTCAAATCAGCTAAAGGTTGTAGGACTGGGGCCACACCAGGAGCTCAGCAACTTGGACCATGAGACTAGCTTTGAGAAACCTGGCCTGCTGATGGGGTCCATCTGTCAGAGAAGGGTAAGAGCATCTTCAGTCATAAGCTTGCCAGGCTGGTGAAGAGAGCTTTACACTAAAGGTGCTGGGAAAGGGGAACCTCAATCCACTCCACTCCTATGATGCCCAGAGCCTGAGGAGAGGTAACAGGTCAGCACAAGGGCACCTGAACAGCAGCACAAAGGAATTCCAGCCAGTAAGTCAGCAAGCCGGTAAGTTTCCTCAAGGGCCCAGCTTAAAAGCCTCTATGCTAATGCATGCAGCACGGGGAATAAACACAGCCTGCAGGGCCATGACCTTGCTGGCATCAGTGAAGATCCATTGACTGGGAAAAAAGAAACACACCCCCCATTTTTAGAAAGATATAGAAGGATGACCTCAGGAAGTACAGGCCAGTCAGCCTCAATTCAAGGTCCAGCAAAAGCATGGAGCAGATCCTTTTGGAAACTATAAGAAGGCACATCAAAGATAGAGAGCAGATTGGTGAGAGCCAACATGGCTACACTAATGACAAATCACACCTGAGAAGTTTGGTGCCCTTCTAAGATGGGGTTACAACAATGGTGGACAAGGGAAAAGAAACTGATGTCATCTACCAGAATGCAAAGCATTGGACACTGTCCTGCACAACACCTTTGTCTCTAAACTGTAAGGACCACTCAGTGGATATTCACTGCAACTCAAAAGGGTTGCAGTGAATGCTCATTGTCCAAGTGGAGAGCAGTGATGAGCGGTGTCCTCAGGGGTCAGTAACAGTTCAACATCATTTTAAGTGACACACAGTGGGACAGGTGGGACAGGCACACACAGCCAGTTTGCTGACGACACCAATCTAAGTGCTACAGTCAAATTGCTGGAGGGAACAGATGCCATTCAGAGGGACATGGACAAGCTTGAGAACCCTTACAATTCCATGAAAACTTGACAATATAATCCTTACAGTCTGCCTTCAGCTTCTAAAGGTAAGTGTTTGACTAGAAACTCATACATTGGAAAGGCTTATGAAGTAACTCTAGATTTGGATTTTAAAATGCTCCTGTTCTGTCAAAATATAAGGCTAAAATCAGTGCCAAAAGAAAACAAGACAATGACATCAAGTATTTAGATCAATAGAACCAATAAAAGAAATTCAGTTTGGCAAATGTAGAAATTCAGATCCATATTTCTAATAGGCTTGCATTTTCCTTCCCTAAGCCCTGTTAAAACTAAAATTAAAGGTCACAAAGGATGCAAACAAACCTACTCACATGAAGTCAGAACAAGAGTTTTAAGTTTTGTTTAAAAAAAACAGCACAGCAACTTCATATTGACAGCAACTTGACACTGTTAACTAGCTGATAAAAAGGAGCCTAGCAAAATACAGCAGATTGGATACTAAGAAGTTTCTTTACCTAGCCATTCCCAGGCTGGAAAAGTTGGAAGGAACTATCAGAACATCAAGCCTGGAAAAGGGGTGGGTACCCAGTGTGGCGTAAGCAGCTGAGAGACACTGAGGAATTAGCTGAAGCAAATATTCTTCGCAGCTTTCCATAAGGCACCAGGGAGCAAAGACTCTATAAGGAATGACTGCCTGCAACCTGGCAGCAGGATTTTGGAAACGGCAGGGATATTCCATATGACCACAGGTTTCTTCATGCCATCTGACAATACAAAACGAAACAAAACAATACTTAATTGTGATATCAGAAATGTGCACAACTACACTAAGACAAGGATATTCTTTAGATATCAGAATGACAGAATTAATTTCCATAGGACCAGCTCATTTGCATTCTCACTCTGTTCACACATGTGCAGCACTTTGAAGCACTCATTACTACATGTCTGAGTAGCACTCATAACTAAAGAGACTAGTCACACCTTGTTTTTGTAACAGATATGCATCAAAAAAATAAGTGCTCAAAATATATGTAAAGAGAACTAATAAGAATACAAAAATATTTACTCAGAGAAGTCCTATTTAAACTTGGCCATGAAAATAATATTCTATACATATTAGCATAACATTAACACAAATATTTTAGGTGCAATTACAATGTAATTTTACAATGTAGTTTTACAATGTAAAAATTCCAAGTGGGATTTTTTCTGTTGTTGTTACTAAAATTCCCCAGAAACTTCAACTAATTTTTTTGATTATTATTAAGAAAAATACCCAATAGATGTAAATTCAGGCTTATCATGCTAGACATTCAATCGTACCACATTAGGCTAACCTTACTTTATAGTACTTTTACAGGATATTTAGAGCTTTAGCTGGAAGAAATGAGGGGTAAATCAAATCCTTACTAAACACTGAGTCATATACCTTCACAATAAATTATCTGCCCAAATAGATTCTTATCTAAACAGAAATCAGCTTCATGTTTTCACCTGCTAGCCTGTCTTCTCTATAGTGCACAGCCTCTCCTTGGTTTGAAATTTCAGTTTAAGTGATGTGGTTCTACTATGCCTTGACAGGCAAAGCACCCAGCATTGCCCAAAGCACTTATGCTTGGAAGATCATGCTCCAGGTAAGTCCTGACAAAATGATAACATGTAGAAATGGATGAGATTTTGCTGAAGTATTAACACTTTAGCACCTTACATAAGTCTTTCTGTCAAAGAAGTGGACTCTAAGTCCTTTCATTGACTACATACGTAAAGAAACCACATCCTTTGCTACACTTTTTTTTTCTAAGGGTGGCTTAATCCAGTATATTTCTGCTCTAAAACAATGTCACTTTGTGTTTTATTATCAGAGTTAAGATTAGGCAGGAACATGAAAGCTAGCACCATAACTCTTATAAAAGTTGCCAAGTCCTTAATGACCACAAGGAGATAAAGTTATAAACACCATAGCTCCATTTAACATTTACTTTGATACAGCCTCCTTAGGTCAAACTCACTGGCATCTGGATACAAATTACATTACACATTTCAACAGCTTCCTTCAGAATTCCTACCTTTTCCTGCTGCCCTAGAGTTTATCTCCACTATCTTATCTGAGACACAGGCTTAACATTTGCTTGTCTATCCATTTCACACCCTTTCTAGAAATGTCTGCTACTGTGAGTAATGTTGGTCTGGTTACCTGGTCTCACTGACTGAAACAAGCAACAATCTTTGTTGTGCTAACTCCCAACTAAAGATTAACTGGATATTAACTGTAAGAGCATATTTCTAAGGACATAGATTTTTGTGTCCTGATTAGCTGCAGAACAATCTTGTACACTTAGGGTCTCCGTTTTTGTCTACATACAATAGACAGCATGTTTGCTGAGGATTTCTGGATTATTCTTTGTCATTTTTCTTCCCAAGACACATTAGTTCTGTTTCTTCTACTGACACTAACTGCTGCAGATACATCACACTATCTGTATCAATTAACTCATACAATAACCATCACACAGATAAACTCATAACTATGACCACCACGCTGATTAAAACTTACACTAATTTTTGCTACAAAAAATTACAAAAATATTTTCCCCTTTTCAGAAATTTTACAGAAAAATCCCAGAAGTTTTCATTTATTCTATCAATACTGAGTCAGAATAATCTTTTGCATCAAGATCAATAAATTCCTATTACCAAATGTGCTGTACTTTGGCAAGGAACACATAATGAACATCTACAGCTTACTTTTGTAGAGGCAGTCATATTATAAACATATAAATAGCAAAGAAATACACACAAAGCAATTTTTAGAACTTCATCAAACCTATAAATTATTTAAAAATTAGAATAGGCATTTCTTACTGATTCTCGGTAAAGTACAAAAATTTCTATTCTAAAGATTAATTAGCATTTTTTACCAAAATTGGCCAAGCTGCAAGTCACCAGAATCCTTTAATTCTAAATTCCAACAAAAAATCCATATTAAGCCCTCAAGTTCCAAAGACTGACTAGTTTTACCAAACCCATAAAAACTTCCACTGTCTTAATGTTAACAAAGTATTATTCAAAACAGCTATCTAAAAGACAAGTATTTTTTCAGCAAATTTTTTAATTGAGTAACAGAAAAAATACTTATGACCCTAATCACCTTCTACAATAAAATAACAACTTCTGTTGACGTGGGGAGAGAAGTGGATGTTGTTTGCCTGGAGCTCTGCAGGACACTGACCACACTTTCCCAGAACCTTCTCCTGGACAAACTGGCAACATACAAACTGGATAGGTGGTCTGCAAGATGGGTACAAAACTGACACACGGGCCATGCTCAGAGAGTGGTGATCAATGGTTTTCACTAAGGCTGGCAGTCTGTCACTAGTGGAATTCCCCAAGAAATGATGTTCGGTCCCACACTGTTCAACATCTTCACAAATATCCTGGATGATGGGATAGAAAGCACCCTCACCCTCAGGTTAGCTAGGTGGTGAGGTGGACACATCCAAAGGGAGAGCCATCTCAGAAACCTGGACAGGCTGAAAGGGTGGGGCTGGCAAGAGCAGTGCAAGGTGCAGCAGAGACAAGTGCAAAGTCCTGCACCTGGGATGACACAACCAAAGGGCCCAGCGCAGGCTGTGACCTGTGTGTCTGGGGAGCAGCCTTGCTGAAAGGGACATGGAAGTTCAGGGGACAATCACTTGAACACAAGTCACTGATTTGACACTGCAGCAAAAGGCAAATCAGATCCTGGGCTGCAGCTGCAGCTGCATTGCTGGCAAAGACAGACTGGGATCACCACACTCTGAACAGAGCTTGTCAGGCAGTACCTGAAGCATCGTGTCTCCTTCTGGTCTCACAGTTCAAGGAAGACACAGAAATGAACAAAGGGCTGCAGAACCTCCCCTGTGAGGAAAGACAGAGGAGCTAGGCCTTTTCATGGAAGGGGAAAGAGAACCTTATCGCACTATTTCAGCACTTGAAGGGCATCTACAAAGACCACAGAGTCTCTCTCTTCACAAGGAGCAACATGGCCAAAACAAGCGCCAATGGGTGTTAGATATCTTCATCTAAGCTCCTTCCCATGAAAGAACAGACTAGATGAACCTTCAAGGTCCATTACAACCTGGGTTAGTCTGTGATGCTATGATATGAATTTGAAAAGCTGAGAGTAATATATGAGGAAATCAAGTCCCATGTGTGAGACTTCTGCTAACTAAGGTGAATACATGTGAAAACAAATGGTATTTTTCCAGAAACTTGTTTTCTATCTTCAAGTCTTACTTTCAGGCATATTTTGTTTTGTTCATCCACCACTCTGTAATAATTCAAACTCAGTGAGTTTTGACTAGACTGAGAGGAGGAATAGATGTATCCAAAATAATTACATTTCTACTAGTTTGGTCAAAAACAGCTAAGAATCATTGATCCATTTTATGGGATCACTGTACCAGATCTTTCATGATCATTACACATCACCCCAGGTAAACCACTGCACAGGCCAGCTCTAACTGTGCAATGAGACTGGAGCAGAACAAATAACTGAGTAGCCAGTATTGTAGGAGGCATTAGGTATCCAGAACGGACTGAGTCAAGTATTTTAAGAAACAAGACAGGACCTGGCATTGCTGCAGCAGAGTATTAAGGATATAGGATACAGATCTAGCGGACAGTGGAATTTACAAACCCTATTACTCACCAAGCAGCTTGTTTTCACATAAAAAGAATCACACCTGTACCCATGAAATAATGCCTTTGGAATTATTTTCCTGTCAAGATTTTTCTGTTCAGATCAAACAAGTCCTATTTTGATTCCTGTGCTAATATGACTCATTTTCACATTCCACACAGTTAATGGAAATGCTACCCATGTATCTAATTTTCCAACAATATTATAAACACCAACCTGAAATCAGTTTGTGATGATGGCAAGGGGAACTCAGTGTTTGTTTCAATAGCAGCTGTTTGTTTGAAGGATTGCTGTTTAACTTCCTGCCAGCACCCCACAGCAACAGTGAAGGTGGATGCTGGCATTGGCATAGACACATAGTAGTACCAGCTCAAAACACCTGTAAACAAAAGAACATTTGTACAGACTCATCAGTCTTACAGAACACATTAGGTACTTGACATTTTCGTGTACTTGAGATTTCAGGCCACACCTCCCACCTTACATCCTGGTATTTTTGTGGAGGAAATAAAAATAATTTCACTGAGACATATAAGAACAGTTGTATGTAAACACCATGGATTCAGTTACTGTTTATTTACACCTGCAACTTTGCTCTAACTGCTGATGTCTTTACCGGTAAATAAATCATCCATAACTGGGATGTTATGAATGCAACTTAACATGACCAGTAACAAATGTGTTTGTTACTGCCCAAGAATCACATCAGACGTGAAATCTAGTGACACCTTTAAATACACACACACACACAGACACACAAACACAAAATATTAAAATTAAACTCTTTCAACCTTGAATCTACTATCTTATGGCTTTGTCTTGTTTGTATTATCTCACACAACCCAAAACCCTTTATTTGAGTTCTGGGCAGTACCAAACTGATAGGCAAGTTTTAACAAATAACACTAATGCTTGTGAATTGGACCCATCTATCTGAGGTACATAATGTGTCAACCAGGCAGTAAGAAATCAAAGCTTAGACTCAGACGGGATATTACCTAAGTCAACAGTTTGGTCATATTACCCAGAAGGTGCTAAGACAAGACGAGAATCTATTAGAAGGTAAAAAAATGCTAAGTTTTATCATTATGGGAACACAATGTGTGAAGACAAGGAGTATGGTATAGGACAAACACATTTTGATAAAGTGGAGGAAAGTACTTTTCATCAATATAAATGCTGCTTAGATTTTCTGTTTGTCCCTTTAAAAAGGATATAGTTTAAGAATCACATCTACGTATTCATTTACGGTCATAATACAGTTACTACACCACACTAATAGATTAATTCTCTTGAAAAGAGCGTAGCATGAGTTACAATCTGATGAATCATGTGCAAATGACCGTAGCTAGGGCAACAGTGGAAATATACAAACGTCAGTTATTTTGAGAGAACCTTAATACTTGCTCTTTTGCAAAAGTATTCTGACTACAGCTATGGAACACTACCAAAAGAAAAAAAAAAGGAAAAAACCACAACTAAGTGAAGACCACAAGGCATAGAGGAAAGGAAATAGACAACTGCTGCAAAGCATCACTTGATTTCCTACCTTAATGACCAAAGAAGGTCAGGCTGTCCAAAGGAAGGACAAAGAAGAAAATCTTTTGCTTAGCCTCAACAACTTCTCCACCTTCTATTTAGTATGACAAAACAAAGGCATTTGTGAAGTCTTCTGAGAGGCAGATAAAGCCTTTGCCTCTCATATGCACTAGAAACCACTTATACTCCTTCACCCCATTCCACTTCAGGCAACATCCACCATCAAAAACCTTTTGTCTGTATTGTCAGGTGAACATATATTACTCTTGTAATTTTCCTAACCTCCTGTCAGTACGTAAGCAGAATGAACTTACTTGTTCCAAACACATTAAGAGTAAGGAGGGTAACTGTTTGCCAAATTTCACCCCACCTTTTGTTTTTTTATTATTTTTACTAACTTAACAAAGCTACAAATAAGCCAAGGCAAGCAAATGCCACCTTGAGAGAAAAAGGTCATCCAGGACAGCAACGATACAGTATTTCAAAACATCAAGTTCCTGGTGTACAGAGTTTCATTGATAGACACTGTGCTAGAGGCACAAGCCTGCACACATCCAGTTAGTAGCAGCTCTGCCATCAACTTACATGCATACAGGACAAGGCTCAGAGGTTCTGCACTTAGTGTTGCATCTAAATGCTATAAAGCATTACAAAATGCTCCATGCATCTATGTTAATTGTAAAATCTTAAGAATTAAATAACATCAGGGAAAAGCAAAAATTTGAGGAATTGTAACAGAAAAACTGTCACGTGTTTTCAACTATGTTCCAAAAAAAGCATGGAAGTCAAAAAGCAGTCACAGAAAACTGCTCCAAATGGCATGAGGTATAAAGGAGAAGGTTCTCACAACTGTGAGGAGATTGTCTAAGAGGAAAGGGTGCTGGCCTGTGCTAGGCAAACAGAGATCAGAGATGCTTACAGTAAGAAACAAGTTTAGTAAGACAGGCTAGAGCAAGCAAGACCATAGAGAGTCTTTTGCACAGATTGAACAGAATGTCAAAAAGGAAAGGCAATCAGATTAGCAATCCAGGGAGAACAGCATGTACTGCATTCAGAAATTCACACATATTGGCAATGAACATATGCTACTTAGAGCTGACCCCATGCAAAAGAGTGAAGGTACCAAAGCCCCTTTGATTTTGCAAGGATTTTAGAAATCATGTGAATTATGGATCCTCCCAGAGCAAGATCCAAGTTTTATAATGTCTCTGCATACCTACCCAGGGCTCAATCCATTTCCTGCAGTGCTTTTGGATGCCCTCTGCATTCACACTCAACTATGTAGCATACCTATATATTCATCCTACAGTTGTTGACTGAAATCACATGCATGGGCATGACAAGTGAGTTCTCTTTATAGAGCCATGGAATCCTTCAGGTTGGAAAATAGTGCATTTGCTGATCAGTGACTGAAATGGTCTTTTGGCTGGCAAAAGTTCTCTGTAGAGACAACCATGAAGCACTGTTTCAAAGACAGCTTAACTAACTCACTGACCTTGTGTCTTGTCCTCTCACTACTGGTAAGGTTGTCTCCCATCCTGACCTATCCCATAACTTCACTTCCTTCCTTACACTGTCTTCATGTCAGTGGAATTTGTTTTGCTTTCCTTCATCTGTATCCTATGATCTATCCCAGCACATAGATGGGGATCACAAGCGTCACTCAATTCCTTCTCGCTGCTCTCCCCGTCCTCTGGCTGCGCTGTGCTTTTCAGTGTCAACCTTGGAGACAGCTCCATCTCTAGGGTAACAGACAACAGCGCAGCTGAAACGGGGAGGTGGCTTTCCTTACCAAATACAGCGTGTTGTACCATAAAAACATCTTCAGACTAAGCAAGAACACACTGGGAAAAACAAGAGCTTGGGCTGGGGTTAGTCCACAGGAAAAACAGAGGTTGATCACCCTGGTCCTTCTACTTGTACTGTAATTTTAAAAATACTCGATTCCTACACATAATTGTTTTTGGCAATTATAATAATTTCAAAATATTTTGGTTTTTCTGTACCCATTTTTCTGAAAATAATTTAAATTTTTTTTCAGTTCTGCAAAACAAATCTATTGTATCATAACTGCATAAATCATACAGCAACAATCACCTATTCTATGAATTAAAAGTGAAAAACTTTCCATGCAAATGTTTAACAAGAGCAGGAAATTTTAATCTATTTAGAATTGTGTAAAAGAACAATTTAAAGGTCGTTTATTTCTCCTACTTGAAATAATAATGATGAATGATGCAATTACTTCCTAGAATTTTTAATGCATTCAGCTATGTTTGAAATCATTAAAATTGTTTGAGTTCTGAAGAATTCATTATAACTGAAAAAAAAATGCCTTATATCTGTTAATTCCAGGTGCAAGAACATTATGAACTTTTTTACTTACCAGTGCATTTTTTGTAAAATAGTTTGCACTAACACAAAACCCACAAAATACAGCTGATGTTTACCATTTAGTAAAATCCAGAAAGTTCCACTACCTCTAGGGAAAAGGTGAGATAGCTCCATACAGCAACTGATATACAAGGTAAGAGCTAGTGCTAATATGAAAACGTGCAGCTAAATAAGTAGTTATGTAAAAACTACTCTTTGGCTGGAGCACCAGGATTAAGGAGCCTCCAGCTTTCTGAAACTTTTTGTAACTTGTAGGGATTTTTTGATCTCATCTGAAAACCAGAACTTCCTACAGAGTTCCCTCACATTTATGCCAGAGAATTAGTTCAACACTGTTTCAGAGGAATGATGGGCTCTCAACTCTTCTGCTGTAGTCCCTGATACACACTGGAAATCAATCAACACAAGTACGGCACTCTCTTGTTTTGCCTTGTGAAAAGTGAGGAGCACAAGCAAAAGCAACTATTGCTGCTGCTGACTACATAGCAGTAGCAGCGGCTTCTCTAGCACCATATTTTCTCTCAGTACAAGTATACTCCTCACTTTAAGTGCAGATGCTAAAACAAGATCAAGGATATCATAGCAGTAGAGTAACAACACAAAAAGCATGCCAGTCTATTTCACACAATGGCTAAATACCTACTTCTTGAATATGAATTGAACAAGTGGAAAGGTGTTTGTGATTAAATGTATTTGCAGCTTCTATGTGTTAGAGTAATGTGCTGAAGGAAAGTAAAAGTGACAAGTATAGAAAAATAAATCTAATGTTTAAATGGCTCACATTACACACACTTAGTGCTCCCTGTCAAGCTTTCTCCCAAAGAGCATTATTAATTGCATTTTTCTGATCAACTTCTCTAAGTACTCCATAAACAATGCAAGGTATGATTTTTGGTCATACTCAAATAGTTACAATTTCAATTTGTGTAAGTATTCTATCAGTATTTTCAAACAAATGTGGCTTCACTCTATTTCATATGACAGTATCAACCACAAGTTTTGTAGGAGGCAAAATGCAAAAATGGCATATATGGGAGGAAGACTCTCACCAAAACCTGCAAATACAAGTGGTAAATGTGGAAAGTGCACATGAGAGTACATCTAGCCCAGCTATGCACTGGATTACTGCATCCGTACACGTAGAGATGTGTGTCTGTGAAGCAGAATGCAGATCTCTAAAAGCATGAAGCAATCAACTGTGCTTGCTGTTCTCTGATTGTCTGCCTGCACACTGGTTTCAAGTATGACTTTTGAAAGAAAAAAATTATTCAGAATAAATTTATTCACAACTGCTTACCAAAATGCTAATTCTTTCCAATAAATTGCACTTTAAAAAATGCATTTTATTATTCTGCTAGTTACGTATGATTTTATAAATATGTAGCACAGCAACAGCATACCACGTGTAAACAACTTGGCAAACTTATTTAAATTGAAGCTACCCTGAAAGGCTTTTTGGTGTGTAAAGACAAAATTTTAAGTTGGATACCTTTCATGTATGTTCCATAATTGCCAAACTACAAGATCTAGGTGGACAGGTTATTTAGAACAACAGACTATTGGGGCTGGGTTGGGTTCTAGGGCTCAGACCCAGGAAGCCGTGACCAACCCAGAGAGAGTGTCCTGCAAGGGACAGTCTTCCGGAGGTCTACGGTGCTCCCTCAGCCGCCGGGGTGCTTCTGCAGAAAGGTGCCTGTCTCAGCAGGCTGTCAGCTCTCTAGTGATTTCAGCAAGACTTCAGCTCTTGTTCTGCAAGGCAAACCCCAGGCTAGACCGGGAGGAGAGAGACAAGAGGCTCATTTAGCAGTTCCACATGAGGCAGTTTTATTAG
The DNA here is from genome assembly GCF_009650955.1 of Corvus moneduloides. Lineage (NCBI taxonomy): Eukaryota > Metazoa > Chordata > Aves > Passeriformes > Corvidae > Corvus > Corvus moneduloides. Next base: position 38,075,991 of record NC_045511.1, read on the forward strand.
TCCACACACCACAAAGGGGAGGCTAGGGACGAGCTCTCCAAACTCAAAGGGGGAGAAGGGTAGATCTTACAGGGATACAAGGGTGGGTATGAGAGGGTAGAAGCCAATGGGTTACAAAGAGTCTACATATGGTCTCTCAGAGGATCATGGTTCTTGTTTTCTCTCACCCTCACCGGAAGTGCTGCCTTTTCCAAGGGGATCTTGCTGGGAAGTTATGCAATCTCTTTATCTCAGCAGGCCTCCTTCCAGGGCAGGGGCTGGGCATACCCCACAACAGACGATTTCGAACTTTTTAACTCTTAAAAGTCCTATTAATTAAACTAATGAATTTGTACTCCTAAATTCATTAAGAATTTATTCAAGGCTTCAGATTAGCACTTAAATCTTGGGTTTACTTGGGTTTTAAAACATTCCTCAGAATATTACTCCTTTCCCTTTCTGCCTCTGTATTAGTTTTGTACATTTTTACAATTCCAAACAGCTTGCTGGTTTGTCATTTCCACCTGTATGTAAGCAAGATTATGAGGCCTCTCACTAAACTAGTTAAATGCTGATGGAAAAGCTGTTATCCTAGTCTTAAGTCAAGAGTGTCCTTGCTTTCTTGATGCTGAGACAGGAAAGTATTATTCTCCACGTGAGCTGAGCAGCTCCTCATGGCACTTTTCCCTATTTCATCAGCAGAGACAAGCCTTGAAAGAGGCCTCACATATCGCCAAATATAACCAGACAATTCCATGCAAATGGATTAACTGATGGTTCTCAAATCAAGGAGACTTTCAATTCTTTCCTTTTCCCCTCAAGAATAAACCTGCCTATTTAAAGGGGAACAGAGGATTTTTTTTATATGCTACTTCACATCAGAACTACTTACGCTAGAAAATACTGACCCAGTTTGACAGATTATATTAAAACTAATTGAGCAAGACATACTTTATTATATGTAGAACTGCCTTAGAAACTTCTCTGTGCAGAAAGAAGTTTAGATAAAAGTATAACCAACACAGAAGAAATGCTTGTTTGCTTACTGTTGAAAAAAGTATGTTTTATCAATGCAAAAAAACCCCACAGAGAACAGAATTTCAGGGCACTGACCTGATACTCTTCAGCTATTCCATGTATTCCAGGAAACAGCTATGACACAATGGCTGCTTCTAATCACATGCTGAACTACACTTGGACTGGAGAACTAAAACTGAAAGATAATTATCTACCAAGGCCTGAAACTGTTGAGAGCCTGATAAGGCACTTCATCTACAAAGCACTCAACTACACTGTGATCAAAATAAAGCCAATTTACAAAAAGTGAAATCTAGGTTTGGAAACACAGAGGGGAAAAAAGTAAGCAACACTCTGAAATGAAGAAATGTAGATACTTTGACTACTTACAAAGTTATCCTGAGGCCTTGAGCAGGTAACTTTTCCACAGAAAGACCAGGAGATTACAGAGAGCCACAGAAGTGCTTTTAAGGTTAGGAACTTCATTCTTTCACAAATCACGTATTTACTAAGCTTTATTTCTAATTATAAAACATTGAAATTAATTTGCCATGAAAAACATATTTCACCTTCTCGAAGCTGGACTGGTTCTGCAGAGTTTTCACCACTCATTAACACAACAAAGCCTGCAGCTGTTCGGACTGAGGCTTGCCATGTTGACAAGGCAATGGGTGGTTCTTGGCATGGAAAGAGGGCTCTGTTGTTTATTGGTGATCCCATCGTATAAACACACGGCCTAGATGGAAGGAAAAGAGATTGAAGTTGGAATTACAATAAGACAGACTGAATTAAGTTCTATATCGAAAAGATGCTGTTGTACTGAGGTGGTTTCTTTCTTTAACTTCAGCTCTGTAGGTTTCAAACCTGTATGACACGAACCAATCAAAGTACAATCTAATTAATTTAAGACAAAAAAGCAAGATTAATTACAAACTAGAAAACACTACCCCAGTCTTTTCCCTCTCCTGCTTTTGCATGAGTCTTCCAGCCTCAAGCAATAGCTTCCAGTTGGACCCAAAAAGTCAAGGAAGGCTTCTGAGTATCTTGTGATGATGCCACTGCAGGGCTTCACCAATACCTGTGATACCTCCCTGCTATCATCCAGTAGTGCTTTCACTATCATTAATCCAATCTCCTGGATTAGCAACCTGGAAGCTCATGCAAATTCAGCACTACATCTGGTTCTGAGTCTTCCTTAGTCCAAGCCTCAACAAATCCTGATATTTTTACATTTAATCCTACAGGTACTGCACCCTAGCTCACCTGTCTTTGGGAATCTCAATCACAGGAAATATAATACAAAGAATGAATTTCTTTCCTATCAACTTCAGCCTCCTTGCTTCTCACATAGCAATCTTCCTTGTAGTATTGCTCTTTTTGCAGTTTCTCTAACCTGCTCCCTGGCAGAACCTCTCTGTCTAGTAACCCTTTCCAATTTCAGCTGCAGTATTTCATGCCAGTCAATTTCTTACTACCCACTTAGCTACAGCTGGGAAGGTAGCAAGGCCTTTCACTAACTCCTTCTGTCTTGCTGGTGGATGGACTTAATGATTCCTGGTTTACTTATTTTTTTGCATTTTTTAGTTTTATCTTAATTCCTATTACTTGCATAACAACACCACTTATCTTAAGGGAAAAAAAGCTATTTTTTCAATTATAAATTATATAAAAAACCCACAGTCAATAGGTTTCTCCAGTAAAAGAAAGAAAATCTTGAAAGCATCACTTCACTACACTGAATTTTTTAAAACCTATGATATTTAAAGTTAAATATTATGGGAGCAAAACAGATTATTTTGTGAACACTTGAGGCTAAAAATATTCTGATCAGTATCTTTCACCACTTAAGTTTAAAAATCAAAACACTTTGGAAAGTAGGAGACAAGTTGTTAGGGCAAAACTGATCTCGCAATGGCTAAGATATTAGCATCTTACTTACTCTCCTCCAAACTGCTTTTCCTTTCAAGCTATTCCTTCTCTAAAGCCAACTTCAAACTATACAGAGAAAAAGAACTTGGAAATACTGACAGTCACAGATGAAATATATTCTGAAGATATTTTTGCCCTCTTGTCTTGTCATTGCTATCTGTGCTATTAGATCCAGAGCTGTCCTTGGCACAATCAAGTTACTGTGGCTTAACTAATAGCAGGCCAGTGGATCTTCCAGCAAAACAGGGATGAAAGGTGCAATTTAAGAAGGCTTGAGAAACATGGGCCAGTATTCCCAGTGAACAGCCACCCAGACTACTGGAGAAATCAAGTACTAGTTGTGGTACTGTTTGGTTTTGTCGAAGCAGCAGGGTTTTCTGGCATCTAAATCACACCAACTTTTTTATTCTGCCTTAAAAATTTACATATCTGCAAGGTGCCAGTGATTGTCATCAGATTCCATCAGAGCAGGTATTCTTGCTCACAGTGAGAAATATGGGTATTACTGACTGTTGAAAAAAACACCCATATTTCCCATTGTCAATAATACCCATATTTCCCATTGTGTTCCTTTTAGTCAGGACAACTAATTCAGAGGAGACAATTTAAAATTTTTACAAATATTTGTTTATTGCCTTCCACATTTCCAGGAATATCAAATCCATTTATTTTGTACTCAGGGTCTGCCTATTTCTTAAAATTTTTTTTTACTTCTCCATTCTATTCATGCCATTTGTTAGTTTTTAGAAATCACCTCATATCACATGAGTAATCCAACAAACTCCAAACTGCTTCATTAATTGCTCAAATATAACTGTTCAACACTGGGAACAAAATTATACAAAATAATTGTAGAGAATTCCTCACAGTTGAGGGTAGCCTCTTAGGATTTAGTCTGTGATGTACCAGGGTTCTGGACTATCTTATTCTACCAAACCTTGCCTATGAAGAAAACCAAATTCTTTATTTCCTTCCTGAATTTCCAGTTTCCAAGAGCCCAGAACGATGCTTACTCATGCCACTGAAAAACAAACATCTATTTTCATGACACATTTTCTAATTTGTAGTAAATAACTCTACCTTCCAAACTAACCTCAGTAGTATTTTCCAAACAAATCTTACTCTCTTCTCTTTCCCCCTCTATTTATTTTCAGTTAGATTGGCTGCCTAATATGCCTTATTACCCAGATGTACATATTACACACCTGTGTCATCATACCAGAGATGGAAGGAACTAGCATTCAACTTTAGAGAGGTCAAGAGTGTCCCTTTCATCAAGTGTGTTTTGGTAGGCTTCCTGGTCATTCCTTTATACTTCCCCTCCTTCCCTCTTTCCACTAGCACAAGTTAGCTCTGTGGTTGACTTTTTGTTTGGCCCCAAAAGCTCAGACAGGGAAATGCTGAAATTCCATGTATTCCGTTCCTGTACTAAAACCAGACGTGTGCCCTGCTCTGATAACATTTGCATACACATATCTGAACTTGCCTAAACTCATCCTACACAGCTTTGTTTCAGCTGGTTTTTTTGGTGTATTATATATCATTCTTTAAAACAAATAAAATGCAAGCCTTGATAAAATTGTGCATAAGCTAAATTTCAAAACATTGTACTAGTGTTAAATTAGAAGAAATATATAGGAAGTGTACTTTGAGAAGCAGTACTTCGTTATTTACTTTTCTCCAGGGTTGGAACCACAGTATAGACTCCTTTGGCAATGGATTTGACATCTGTCTAAAAAAGCATCATGTGCATAATTTTGAACAATTTGAAGAATCCTCCTATGGCAACACAATGAGATTTACCATTATGTTTATGGGCTCATCACACATAGAATTTGATTTTAAAAAGATACCAAGAAAGATTCTAATGACTGTGGTATGAAAACTCGTTTTCTGACAGGCATTAGTTTTTGGAATACCCTATGCAAGCCTGAAAATAAATCAGTTTATACTATTTTTTACCATCAAACTGCTGGATCCATGTCAAGCCTGCTTTTTCTGCTCCATTATTGATCCATAAAATTCCATCCATTTGTGTACAACTGCCATGAAATGTCACTAAAGTAAGAACAATGCTTTGCAATGAAAGGATCATAAGGAGTCAAAACTGTTTGCAATTTAGATGCTTAAAAGAAACATCCAAATGCTCAAAACACACAGAGGAGGAGTCCTATACCAGCCGAGTGTTGCTAACATTGTTAGTAGGGCAGGTGGACATAGACATGTGATCACAGGCAACTGCCCTACCTTCACATGCAGTCAAAATTCAGAATTTTCAGATCTAAGGGTACTATAAGGAGTTATATTTCCTAAACTCATACCAAAAATAACTCCTCAGGGAAAAGGAAGGGAAAGAAATAATGAACATGACTTAGACATTTCTGGACTTGATGGTACTTATAGATTAGTAGCAGAATTCCCCAACCACCACAAATACAATTAAAAGGCCTCATTTTCCTCACCAACACAGATGCTAGTGAGAAGACTTAATTTATATTAGCATAACTGAAATAAAAGGTAACAATGTATCTCTTGTTTGGGAATGAACAGCAAGTATTCAATTAGGTCAAATTTGTTCCTTATCTTCCAACTTTGTTCCTGTTTTTTAGACATCATAAAGAAATAATAGCCATTAAAATCCACCTTTGAACATTGTAATAAAACAATTACAGTTGTAGGAATCAAGAGTGAATTGTAGTTTCCCTTCTATAAAATGCTTATATTGAAGGCTTCTGTAAATACCTATTACTTTTCACTAACACTAGATACAATGCCAGTTCTTCTTTCAGTCTGTAGTCCATTTGCTATCATCAATGTACTTAACATTATAGATGAAGGAGATTTTGAAAGTTGATTATTAGAGACTAAACGGAAAAGACTGCATTTCTAAGCTGATTACAATATTGATAAAGGACTAGTTGTGAAGTAATTCTATTAAATGTTATGTATATTGAACTTCATGCTGTGTAAGCCAGGAAGGAAAAAGAACACAAAGTATTACAGTGAAAATAACCTGTCATTCATACCTTTTCTTACCCTAAATGATAATTCCCTATTCCCTGCACACACTTTTTGAAATACACACAAGTTATTTACTCCCAATCAGAAGGAGCACACACAAACACTAAGACGGGCCTGAGATCTTCAAGTCCATTGGGGCTTCACAAGCTGAGACTTTGTCTGCTCTTCTACCGGACAGCAAAAGGATTCAAACCAAGAATTAAACGAAAACTGTGGAAGAGTGTACTCATCGTCTTCACAGTTGCTCAGCAATTACATGATTCTCCATTCTTGCACCTTTTTAAATTTATTGCATACAAAGTTTTCAGCAAATAGTTACATACCTGCCACTCTGGTCTGTAGTCCATGTAACAGATCTTCCCTCTGGTTTGGTTTTGTACCATATTCTTATTGCATGAGGAAAGTCTGCTGGAGTCTGAATTCCTGATTTCCTTATCTCCAGGCTCCAGGTGCCAGTACAAAACACAAGCTCCCCACAGCCAGGTGCCTGGCTACAGAGAGTAGAATAGTGTAACTGTTCCTTCCAGCGATCCGCAGGTAAAGTCACAAGTTCATGTACAATCTGGTTCCTGAGATTTTCCAGCTCCTGTGAAACACCAGTTAGCTTGGCAGGCCTTATAAGTTTTTCAATGCCTGACACAGCAGCAACATCTACCTCTTCAACCTTTAGCACAGCTAAATCACAGCAATCCAATACCAGCAGAAAATCCTTGTTTCCATGATTCTCTATGTCACAGGGGTCCTTTGAACTAGAAATCCCAGAAGCCTGTTCATTGTTGCTATGGTTACTATTTTCATCAGCAGTAGCTTCTTCTTTACCACTGATAGCAAAATCGTTATATTCCGTTTTAGATGAACAGGTAGGCACATTTATCATAGGAATGTGGCAGGGTTCAGATGCCCTCATTTCACAGGTTTCATCAAACTGTGACTGGCAGCATTCTTTGCCAGCACTGCTGGTTTTCCTGTGTTGGCTCCCAGTCTCCAAGAACAAAACTATGCTGCCTTCAATAACTTTACCTTTAAAATCCACATCCAAGTCCAGTACATAGTGCTTTACAAGCATGTAGCTAGTATTTGCCAGTAAGGGCAAGTCATCCTTCATGGGGTCTAGCTGTGTCTCCATGTTCGTCTATTGGGCAACAGCTTTACAATGCTTTAGACAATTCTAAATATGATTACTCCAGAAGGAGAATATTCAGCCTCCCAATGCCAAAAGCAATTTTGATTAAGATTAGGATATTAAAATTGTAGTTTCTCCACCTCTTGGCGTTCTAAAAAAAAAAAAAAAAAAAAAAGAAGAAAGAAAATCATCTCACAACCATTTCTGAAATGCACTAATTCTAAAACCCATTTAAAGTCCAGTTGCCTTTATTACAAACAGTGCAGCTAAAGGGTCATTGTATCTCCACAGAATGGCGTCAGGCTAGAATGGCTTCAGGATTTGCTGTCAAGAACCACTGGCTGTATTTTTCAGTTAAGAACGCAAATGAAAGCATTTCTAGACAGCTTTTACAAATCAATAGAAACAACCCTTACCACAGTCAACTTGTATTGACTCTTGACTCTCTTCACTCACAAAAATCCTGCACCGTTTTTTTTTTTAAAGTTGCATTTTTTCAAATGTATCAAAAGATAGTGATATATTTCTACTGGAATTTTAAATAACAAGAGTAAGTATGAATCGCCTCATATGTCTTAAATTTTTAGAGTAATAAATTCCTATATAAAATGCATGTCCACAGATTAATATACTTTCCACATTACAACAACTCTCATATCAGCACTTCTAGTAAATTACAAGAAAATAAGCCAATTTACAAGGAGTGCATTCCAAGTATTCCTTTGAGATTGCTCATGAAGATTTTTTAAATCTATAATTAAATACTTAAGGTATATAATTACATTTTTGTAGCTGGGAATTCACAACACTCAGAATAGCGCCTTATAGAAAACAAAGTGTCTTTTCACTGGAAAATACGTAAATACCTAGAAAGGCACAAAAATATTAAAATACACCAACATTTGTTGCAACAATAGGCAGAAGTTTATCACAGAAGCTAAACTGACATTCATTCTCTGTTTTGCTATGACCACTGAGCTAAAATCATGCACTTTTAGCCCACTTAAGTCCTTTTCATCCGCTTTCTAGACAAGGAATAGAAATCAAGAGGATGGAATACAGACAGTTCTCTCCCGGGCATTTCAGTGACACTCATCAGCAGCAGCCGGGCCTGCTTCTAAGTGCCTTAAGAGAACAGATACTCCATTGAGACATTATTTCACAGTTTTACACCTCATCATAGACTTCACCATCCAAAGCCAATTTTTGTGTAGACCTCAAAGTCAGCACAGACAAGCACCCAGACTCCCCCAAGACTTGTTATATGTTTTGTAGGAATCCAGGGCATGCTATCAAGCTACTATCTCTAAGTGAAACACTTGGCAAGAAATTGTCTATACAGATCCCTAAATTAGTTTCACAAAAGCACAAAAACATAGCAAGTATCTCCCTACCTCAATGGCTTTCTAGTAGTCAAAAACAACTCTTACAGGGCTCTCTTCGAAGACAAACTGAGAAAAATCCTCCTTTCAATTTTTAACAATCTTACAGTATTTCTGCAACCATACCAGGGCAACAAGCTCACATCAGAAGGTTCTCTTTCACTGAAATAGCTCAGTAAATTCAGGCAACATGAGCAATGTATCTGTGATGTCTGTGTGTTACACTGTGGACTGAACTTGATGTTATCTGGATTTTTTTTCTGAATACCAAAATCTCATGACTGCTAGCAGGTCAGGTAATTATTGGTGATAGAGAAAAGAAATAAAGTGACTTGGTGGGGAAAAACCCAACACTGAACTAACATTCAGATTCTGTTTTGCACAAACACATGTTTAATTTGTAAATATGTATAATATAATACTGACATCTTCTACAAAATGTGAGTACTATATTATGCACTCAAGCATAGGGAGGAGAGGCCAGCCTTGGGATGAGGCAATTAGGGAAGGTTACCTGCTATACCCCAGTACCTGACTGGGTGTGTACAGAAAATGTAGGCAGCCTCTCCCTAGAGGGCCATGGAGAAAAGACAAGTAAAAAAACTTCAGCTGTCTTGCCAATACAACTATGCTCCATGCATTCCAAGGCATTACATTGAGCAAATTTTCTAAAACCACAGAAATTTACTGGTTTTTGTATTCAATAGAGCTGCTTTTTCTTGTTACTGAACTGAAACACTAAATGAAAAGGGAAGGAGGAAATAAAGAGTAAGAACAGGAATATACCATTTTAAGTATAAGAATACCAAAATATACTCCCAGGGAACAGTGTTCTCCGCATTTGCAATAGAAGACCACTATAGAAGATCTTTTCTTTAAGCCACTTTAAATAACAATAATAATCTTCAGCCACAGAATTTCACAATATTTACCAAAATAAACCAAAAGGACTTAAACATAAGATTAGTTAAGTTTTCTGGCACATACATAAAATATTCATACAAAACACTTGTTAACATTAAAAACAGCACTACAGTCAAAGTGTGCTTTCATTATTTTCTCTACAGATATTAATCTACCCTAATTGAAAAGGGTTTCTGCAATGATATTCCAGAGGACTTAGTGTGCCCTCTTGTGTGCAGGTAATGTTACCCCTCTGTGCAGTAAATCAGCTGAGCACATACGCAATAAAATTCACTCTAAAATTACAAGTCATTATAAAATATGAACAACATACACTGCCTTTAAACTATTCTTTTTACAACTTCAGACTCACATCAACCCAAAATTTTTATAAGTATAATCAGTGCTAACACAATGTATTTTCCAGATTTCTTTTTTAAAGCAAATATTAATAGAGCTGCAAAACAGTTGTGCATTTTAATCCTGCTTTATTTAACCTGCTTAATAAGCAAGAAACTTAATGGTAAAAGGATGTACTTCTTGAAAACACACAGCATTTACAGGGGAGAAAAATAAAAAAAAACCAAAACGCCAGTAATAAGGTTATCCAGAATTTAGAACAATTGAGTAGAAATAATAATACATACATGGTGATAGTCACCTAATTAAGAGATAGAAATATAATTTAGTGTTTCATTTGGGCTCAAAGTCATGTTACATAAAAATTAACTTGACATGAAATTAACAGATGGATTGTCTTGAACAGCACTGCTAATTTTAGGACATTCAAATACATAGATAAATGCTTGTGTCCCAGACAAGATGGGTATCTACCCCAACTTCAGGCTCTGGTTGGCTTATCAAATATTGGATTTTAGCCACCTCGGGAAATTATCCATTTTATTCAAGAAGAAAAGACAAGAATTAACCATTTATTTGGATGCTGAAATAGATAGTGGACACTTAAATAGACAGCCTTTTTATTATCAAGAAAAAAAGTCAAAGATCAGGGCACTGAATGACCACACACACAACCTCTGTAGCAATGAAACAACACAGGAATCACATTAAAGCAAACCTGAAACAAAGCCAAGTGAAAAAAAAAATGCAAGCAAAAAATGATAAAGGAAGGATGCACTTAGGCAAAAGAGGAGAATAAAAATTACAACAGAAAGTAGTATCAGAGTTAAAATGTGTATATAAAATGACTTTTTAAAAGAAAATCTTAAAAGGACCATTCTCAAAACACATAACGGAACAGGACAAAATTATTTATATGTATATATATTGTTACATTTATTTAAAGTCTAGGTATCTGTACATTTGCTTTCAATCAGTAATGCTAGTTCAACAATGTTGTAAAACAACATTCTGATCCTTTGTTTGAAATTCAGCATCTACACATAGCCTGTCCCTCATTGGTCCAATGTGACTAAACCACTGAGATGATATGCAGAAAATGTATGTGTGTACTCACAGAAGGAAAAAGTTGTAATGACAGGTACTAGAGATCAGTGAGGAGAAAAAAGGTAGCTGTGCAACTATCAAATATGTAAACTCCATGCTCTTCTTTGTTTAGACTGTGATGTCTTTTCATAAATATGTGATAATTTGGGGAGTCTAACTGAACAGGCTATAAATAATTACTTAATTTACCATTTGATTCCAACTGCATTTGAATAAATACAACTTTATGGTGTCTTTTCTTCAACCAAGTCTTCCCAAAAATGTAAACAAATCATAATATTATTATCTCTCCAACATGATTACTACTGCAGGTACTATAGTACAGCCCATCAAAATCCTAAGCAGAATCAATAGGACCTGCAGTGGTATGCAAATTTACCAGTCAAGCCTAGGTAAACAAAGGAAGTATTCTTTCCTACAAAGGAAGGACTCTTTCCTACATTTTTTGTGACAAATTGAGTACAGATTGACACGGAGCGTAAAAAACTTAACTCCCAAACTTATGTACAATCATAGAACTAATTCAGTCTAGAGTTTGTCATTCATTCTGTATTTCTTCTCATTTTTCCTTAACAGGTTAAGAGAACAAACTCTAGTCATGGTGTTGATATAATACAAGAGACATGCTACCTCACCTTCTGAAGCAATATCCTTGCTGTACACCTTGGAAGTTCTCTGCACATCTTCAAGCTTTGTGTATGCAAACAGTACATCTTTTACTACTGCTTCATAAATACACTGTTCTGAGAAATATTCTTTGGATTTGGTATGATAAGTTCTTCATCATCTTACACATATATCAAGGTACTGGCATCACAGAAAAGAACCATTATTTTTTACATCTTTTTTTGAGATACTTCTCTTATTCAACATTGTCTTCTGTAGTATTTTTTGCTGTATTATACCCATAATATGAGTATTTAATTTCTGGGCAAGTAATGCATTTCACCTTTAGAAAAGGAGGTTCACTAGCTGAACTCTAGGCATGAAAAAAAAAGTACTAGAAATTGCAAAGCTACTACAGAGTCTTGGCAATCATTTCACAAACAGTAGTTCATGTCATACTCCTTCCACACGCAGAGATGTAAAAAATTACTAGTATATTTTAAAAATAGACCTTACATTCAATCCATCTTTCTTATCAAATGTACTTTATAAGTAATAAAATTACAGGGCAAGCTGACTATTTAGTTTTATGTTTTAATATTTTAGAAGACAGATGTTCGCAAAAGAAAAAACAGTAACAGCAGATGGTGGCCAACATTAACAGAGTCAGTCCTGATCACCAGCACATAATAGAGTTGCATAAAAGACACAAAGAATGGGAAACAGGAGAGAAATTATCCTTCGGGGAATTATATTTGTATAACATTGTTTTTCCACTCAATACAAAAATGCAGGTGCCCTGGGGTTCAGTCTGGACCGGGCGTAGACGAAGACAGACGGTGACGAGAGATCTCTATAGTCAGATCTTGGAACATGCGGTTTATTGCAAAGGGCATGGGTATAGGGGCACTGCTCAGAGCTGCCAGACTCAGCTCTGAGCAGGCCCAGGAGAGCAAGAGAGTAAGCGGGTAAGTAAAGAGAGAGAGAGAGAGAGGAATGAGAGTGAAGAAGTAGAGAGTGTAGTAAGAGTAAGAGTGTGAGTAAGAGTGTCTGAAGTTCTGGTTACAATACAATAAATCATCTTCTGTACTGAATATTCTAATTGTCACTAACCAATCTAATACAAGATACAAATCCTATAGCATTTACATACAGCCTATAAGAGTTCTTATATTACCATAGAGTGTTACATCTTAACTTCTAAAAACTACTCTTTGGACCCCTTCTGCTGAGCTAGTAGGGTCTGCTCTGACCCTTGGACCTGCCTGCAAGCAGAGGGTATTGTTCAATCAAGAGGGGATTACCTTCAGTCGGCCATACCATGGTTTTCCAGTTGTTCAGTAACTAAGACTTGGTATTTCAAAAGTGGCTTTCATTTCGATGTCGCCTGTAGTTTTCATATTCCCAAAATCTTTTGTCAGGCAATCATATTTATAAGGCTTTCCTGTTTCATCTTCCCCAACACAAAAAGAATCAGCCCGAGTTAGAATCACAGGTCTCTGAAAGCAAATACGAGAAAAAAAGTTTCCAGGCAACATAAAATACAGTTGCAAAGTAGACAAGATTAAGCTTCCTAGAAATATCTATTAAAAAAAAAAGTTTCTTTTCGATAGGCAATACACTGTAACTCATAGTCTTGGGTTTTACAGTTAAGAGGAAAAAGGAAATAAAGAGATAGGGAAGAACTTGGAAATATAATTCTGTCCAGTGAAAGTTGATGAAAAAAACCCCACGGACAGCCGAACTACCCAGAACACCCATTTTAAATCATGAACTAGGAAGAGGAGGAGAAGAACTGCTATACAAAGGAGTCTAGTTAAACTTGTAAACAGCACATTAAAAACGAGAGTTATCAATTATGATACCAGATATTGATAGTTCATTATTCCAAGAAGCTGTTATTTTGAATGCTAATAGCTAATTACTCCAGTCTAACTCCACTCTAACAGCAATAATCCAGATGAGAAAATTGGAAAACCCTCTGAACTTGCTGAAATGTCCATCAGAGGCACTACTAGGTGGAAGCAAGTTAAAGGCTTACAAACTTAAACCCAAACAAACCAACCTTGAAAAACAGAAGATATGTGGTCATTAGAGATTACTTCATAATACAGTGTCAGAAGCTAGAAATGCAGTATCAAGAATGCACTGAATCATCTACTCCCTTTCTAAGCACACACTTAATTTCACTGCACTCCTGCTACATCAGCCAGTGAAGGATGGTCTTACATGTGACACTGTCATGGCTTACACGACTGTGAAAGGCAGGTGCAAAATGCAGTTGCCTAAGATAGTCCCACATCTTGTCATGAAGACATATGCCAAACACGAAGCATACACAAAGTACCTCTTGTTTCAGAGCACAACTACAGCTGTTTCTTTTCATGCATTTCCAAAATCTTAGAAAACAAAAATGAATGAAAGAGAGGGGTGTACAAGAGAAGATCAAAAGAACTGGTCTCCAACCAATCCAAGCAGTTACAGCTCTGTACTTGACATCTGCCAAGCCCTGGAAAACTCCAACTTAGAGTTGTTGCAAATATTCGAATACATTAACCAGTTAATGCCTTACAAACCATATCACTATTTTTTATCGCGCAAAATCAGAGTTGCACAAACTCACACACAAATGCTGATACAAGTCGCAGACATTAATCCCTAAGATGGTGCCCATTTCTATCTCAGCTTTTCTGTTTTTCACACAGCACACAAACTCACACCCTGAAATAACAGTCCATTAGAATAACCCAGTAGAAATGTATGCAAATTGAGTTTTCTAGCAAACTAAGGACGGTCAGACAAACCCTACCAATTTATGCTAAGTCTGCTTGGAGATATTTCTCCCAGCAGCTGATTCTGCCAGAAACATCTGCTTTGATCAACAGTCAACAATAGCTATCAGAGATAGCTATTTCCATGCACAGTCACTCGAGCACACAGCCTGGCATACGCACCCGAGCTGGTAATGTAAGCTAATATCCTGACCCGCAGACAAGGATCTCTGAAGCACAGAGACCAACTTGTTTGTGTTACATACTCACCGTATTCTTCAAAAGGCGTAGAAGAATTTCAGTGACACAGACTTTTCCTACATGCCACTGGCCAATATCCAGACAGATTTAAACACCAGCTCTTTATACCAGGGAAATAAAGCCATGTTTGGACTCTCTTCACCTTCAGCTAAGTATGATTTCCTTCATCTAAGGAAAAAAGCTAATTCAATCGCTTTCAACAAGCAGGTGTTAGAATTAAAGCTATACTGCTCTCTACTTAGCATTTAAAGAAATTTAAAAATGAAAAGAAGTGTGTTTGTATAAACATTCCTTTTAATAATTATAAGAGATTTATAACTAATTCCCTTTAAACTGCTTTCAAGGCAGCTTCTTCCAAATACAGGTTTATACATTCTTGACACAATATAAGACACTAAGATCTTCCTAAGAACTCAGTTTTCAACACCAGCATCAACAGTAATTTTACTCTTTAAATATCAAGTAGTATGTATACATTATTTTTGGAAATTACAGACTTTTTTCCCCCACACACATAACACAAATATGTAAGACATCTTAAGCCTTTTTATGGCAAGAATGGGTTCTATAGATGAAAGTAAAGCTCAAACAAACTAACAGAAACATTTACTAATGTTAAACTACCATAAAACAATCCACAGAAGAGGGCTCACTCTGCGTCACAAGAAGAACAGCACATTTTGTAATGAGGCTTTGATGTGAAAATTGATTCAATCACTGATATCCCTTGATAAAACAATTGGTACCATTCCAGAAGCCTCCCTTTAAGTCTGAAAACTATAGAAATAATGAGCGTAATGGAAGACCTTCTTTACCAACTACAGCAGCAAGTTAGCAGCAAGGGAAATTTATTTCTATGAGCTGAAATTATAAACCAAGAGAGAAAACTCCATCTTTCAGCTTAAATAAGAAGGAAAATACCAAAAAAAAAAAAAAGTCCCTTTCTGCCCCCAAAATATTAATTCCCAAAGAAAAACACCCAAGACTGAAAAAGAAGCATAATTTAAAATTAGTAAAGGAGCTAGAAAGAGTGTCCTGATATTCCCCTTAACCTATCTTTACTCCATTGGCAATTATTTGTATTGCCAAATGACCAAATACCTAAAATAATTAAAGAGAGGCCAAATACATCTTTTACAAGTTTCTGCCCACAAATTTACCATGTTTATGAAAATTAAAAAAAAAACAAAATAAAACAAAACAACAATCCCACAAAAACAAAACAAGCCCCACGATCAACATTTGTGTAAGGATAGAATTTTCTGGTTTTTATTTTACATAATGATTTCAAGGTGGACATGAGCCCGGGTAATTTGTTATACCTAACCCTGCTCGAACTGGGGCATGGGACTAGATGATCTTCAGCGGTCCCTCCAAAGAGCGTGATTCTACAGAGATGCTGAACAGCATTAAAGAGGCACAGAACCACCTTGGATTTTATTTCCACTCAAAACACACGAGGAAAGGTTGTGTGTGACTGACTTTCAGGACAGGGAGCATGCATGTCAGATAATATTCATACATAGCAAGCACCGAAATAAAACGTGTGCTGAAACAGAATGACTTTTCAACTTAATGCAGCTGTCGTTAATGAATACCACCTACAACGTCAAAGAACTAAATCTTTAAGACTGGAATCAGAAAGAGTCTTCTCTTTCCAATGTTGACATTGTCAGTCCACCTCAGTCATTTAACTTGACCTCTGCAAACCTAAGCATTACCCTGAGTAAAAGACCTAAACTAACTAAACTGAAATCCTCAGATGAATTACACAACACCTTTTATTAAGATACGAGCTTCACCTACATGTTTCCAGTGTTGAAGAGGCCAAAGAGTGGAAGAGCTCATTAATGAGCTTTGGGAGGGTCGAACACAACCATGTTTAAAGTTGTTTCAGGACACCAGAAGCCCACAAGAGGGCCATTGACCCAAGCTGTGTGAAAAAAGCCAGCAGAGATTGCCGCCTGCACAACCCTACTGCTTTGCATTCTGCCCCCTCCACTGCTCCCTACGCTCCGGCTGCAGCCATTTAGTTTACAAGGAAAGGCACGGACGGAAAGTTTTGTCACTTCCAGCAGCGCCTCCCTCGCACGAGGCTCGGCGGAGCGGCGGGAAGCGCTGCGGGACAGGGATGCCAGCCCGTCTGGCCGAGCGCGGCGGGGCCCGGCCGGAAGCACGGGGATGGGGGTGCGACGGACAAGGAAGGAACACTTACAGCGGCGGCCACTGCCCCGCCGACGTGCCGGCTCCCGGGCGTGTGCGGGGACACAGGGGGACACGCCGTCCCCTGCCCGGTACCCGCCAGGCGCCCAAGCTGCTGCTCCTTCTGCGGTTGTTGCCGCCGCCCCCCGCCCGGCGCCGCGCCGCCTTTGCCCGCCCGCCCGCCGCCTTTCCCCGGCCGCGGCGCCCGCCGATGAGCTCATCCGCCCGGCCCCACCCCCGCCGCGCCCCGCCCGCCGCCGCCTCCGTCGGGCTGGTGCCGTCCGCAGCCCCCGGAGCGGGTTCCTGCCGGGCGCGGTGCGGGTATCCAAGGGTAACACGCCTGCTGTCAGCAGAGCTGGCCTCGCCTCGCCAGCTAGAGGTTGATTTGGTGGATGACAAGTTGCCCATCAGCCAGCAGTGCCCCTGTGGCCCGGAGGGCCAATGATATCCTGGGGTGCATCGGGCAGAGTGTAGCCGGAAGGTTGAGGGAGGTGATGCTGTCCCTCTACTCGGCCCTGCTGAGGCCACATCCAGAGTGCTGTGTCCAGTTCTGGGCTCTTCAGTAAAAGAGAGACAAGGAGCTCCCGAAGAGGGTCCAGTGGAGGGCCACAAAGACAATTTGGGGTCTGGAGCATCTCTCGTATGAGCAGAGACTGCAGGAGCTGGGCCTTTTTTGTCTGGAGAAGACTGAGAGGGGATCTCAGCAATACTTACAAATATCTCAAAGGTGGGTGCCAAGAGGGTGGTCCCAGACTCTTTTCAGTGGTGCCCAGCAACAGGAAGAGGACCAATGGCCATAAGCGTAAGAAATTTCATCTCAACGGAAGGAAGAACTTCTTTTACACTAGAGGTGGCCGAGCACTGGAACAGGCTGTGCGGGAGATCAGTGGGGTCTCTCTGGAGATACTCAAAAACCACATGGATGTGCTCCTATGTAACCTGCTGTAAGTGACCCTACCTGGGTGGGGGAGTTGGACTGGATGGTCTCCAGAGGTCCCTTCCAACCCTAGCTGTTTTGTGATTCTGTGAATTTCCAGCTCCCAGGGTGTGGGGGAAGAGAGGCAGGGCAGGGACTGTGCTGCTGCGGTTGCTGGTGGTAGTGTCCAGTGTCAGGATTGTCCAGCCACTCGTACCAGCCCTGGTGGGCACGCTGAGATAGCTGCATGAAGAGACATGCTTTTTGTTTGCACACTGAGGTGGGGCCCTGTCATTGATCTGCAAGGCAGCCAAAATCCTAGTAGCCTCTGCTTAGAGCATAAATAAAAGCATTTAGTTTTACGTCATAGGTGTGATTAGATACTTCATTCAGTCATTTAAATTGGCATTGAATGATTAAGTTCTTGGAGCAATTCATCACTGATTAGCTGATTCCGTGTGACAGGGCTGGCTGGGTGCAGGTTCCTGGGCAAGCTGAGGATGCACCTCAGTGGAAAGTTGTTCTGTTACTTTTGCTGGTAAAATGAAGACCCATGAAACATTTCCAGTGGTTTTGAGCACTGAAGCAACTCTCTAGCTCTTTAGGAATGGTAGGCGTGCCACTGGCTGTTAAAATCAAGACCATGAAATACTTCAGCTTCACAGTGTTTTGTTTCATCAAAACACTTGCCTCTTGTTATGGACTTAGTCCACAGCTGCCCAGGCTCCTGGATGAGGCTGGCATAAGGAGTGGGGTAGGAGGGAATGTAAGTGTCTCCACAGCTTGTCTGGTATCAGAAGAATAATTAAGTATTCACTGAAATAGGGATTCAAACCTGGATTTCTAATCAAGTGCCTTAAAAACAACTTGACAAATTTACCGTCTGCTCCATCTAAGGTCCATGAATATTTAATTACTTATGCAACATGGAAAACCACTGAGAGCAAAAATTGGTTGCATTTTCTAGGGCATTTTCAAGGGTGGTGGGAAATTTGGATTCAGATCCTTGCTAACCAGGGGAAATTGCAAACAGGTTTCCCTCCCACCAAGCAGTTGCTGTTATCCTTGGATTATACGGACCTTCTGTCCCCAACTGGACAAATTATGCTTGGTAGGAAATTTGGTAATGTAGTTTGAAAAGTTTGAAAATCCTGAGGAGAAGGATTTGGCTTAGTTTTGTGAATGTGTTGTCAGATGAAAAATTGTTTGCACCTGGTGTGCTAATACAATGCTTATTCTTCAAAAACCACTGGCCTGTGGAGCCAGACAATGCTTATTCAGTAGGAAGAGCAACTGGAAAGAAGCCAGCTCAGTTGTGCCAAATTTTACCAGCTCACCAGGTGGTCAGGTATGACTTTGGAGTTGCTGACCACCACGGACCACCAAAGAGACCCCCAGGACAGAAGAACACATCCACAGACAGGAAAGAACATACGTCAGTGATTTCAGGGAAATTACCATCAATGTATGTTTACCCTGGGAAAATCAATAAATATGTATGTAAAGAATAGTATATGAACAGGAACCTTTTCTGTACTCAGCATGCACTATTTCTGGAGGAGATATCCTTTTGTGCATATGGTGAATAAAGAATGCTTGCTTCTTTATGCTACACTGGTGTTAAGGAGTTCTTTTGTTTTTCCTGATTTTTGGTAGCAAATGCCTGTTAGCAGAAAATGTAGGGTCACAAATACTGGACTCAGGAGCCTGTATGACATTTGGATGCCTACTTGCCCTTGTGAATTACAAACTTATTTAGAGCAGGCCTGATTGAAATGGTTTTTAATACGTGGAAAATGGCTAGGAATCTCAGTCTTTCCAAAGTAGTTGGAACGTACTAGCACTGGTAGGAACATAACAGAAAGTATCTCTGACACAGCCAGATCCAGTACAGGGTCTTCTGTTTGAGGATCGCATCCACACTGCCCACACTCAGGAAGGGCTTTCTGACTATCTAAGTCTATCTTCAGTAACCAAGGGAAGGCTGAGTCCAAAATCAATGTGCCACTTCGGTTAGGTTTAGGTATGTGTCTTGATTCCAGATAAAACCACTATTTGTAACAGTTCAGTTTGAGAGGATCTGAGATATGCAGATGCATACGTATAGATAAACAGATATAAACAATGAAAATACACATTACTTTGAAAATACTAGAAAAGGAATATATGTTTCTGATCAGGAAAACTGTAGGCTTAAGCAAAATCTGCACTATAGCAGCCTTAGAGAGGTTTTTTGTTGTTTTCAGTGTACAATATGGTTCAAGTTTCCTACTGATGTAATAGTGATGTACAGAGCTCTTTAGTTTAACTGCACTTGGTTAAGGATCTGGATTGTCATCATTGTTGACTATTCTCACTTTTACTTGAAAACATGACAGCCTTTTCCAGGGACTTAGAGAATGCATTGTTCTAGCCTAAAGAAAATAAACCAGAATATCATAATGATAAAACAACCTGTCTCTTGCTACATTTACCCGAGATCTACTTATTTCTGGAAAGAAGAGCTACTTTCTGACAAATAGCATCTCCTGTGGCTGTCCAAATACAGCATACAGCATGGCACATTATCATCATCCTTCCCATTTACAATAAATCACTCTGGATTGCTCTTGTCAAGTGAACAATGATCTACCCGAATATTGGAGGCTTGTTTTATTTGACATTAAACATGAGCCAAGTAGTTACCTGCTTGTGATTCATTAATGAATTTGACTTGTTACTAAAAAGAAAGCTTAGTGTAAAAATACTACTGTGATGTCACTAAACAGAAGATTACATAAAGAGGTATTTTTATAACAGCTTATTCAGGCAATATTTCAGAACTATTCATATTTAACACCTTTAACAAGTGTTGTGCCTCATACCTAAGTCCTAAAAGTAAGAAATCCTGAAAGTAATTGCTGAATACTTGAAAAAAGAACTCATGACTAGCATTTTGGTACCAAACCTGACAGCAGTGGCAATTATTTGGAGCAGTTGCTCTATATAATGGGTACTTGGAACACTGAGAAAAGGACAAAACTCAGTCTAACAAGTGGAGTCTAGACTGCTCACAATTAACAAACTATATTTACAAATCACCTTTTAGTTGATCCCGAGATGCCAATCACAAAGAAATAAAAGACATGAAGATTGTATTCTGGATTGCCATTAACTAGCATAGTTGATAATAATAATTACTATGCCCATTATCTTGTAATTAGTATGATCTTGTAACTAGTATTTTCTCCATCCTGTGAAGTCAAAGCAGATTAGAGCTTGTACATAAATTCTTTTTCAGTTACACTATGGGGTTGTGCTGTTCAGGAATATCCATGTTAAAAATGGACCTCTTCTTTAGATCCACAAAAAGAAACAGCAATGTGATTATGGCACTTTGTTGGCACAGCAAACTGTGCTGTTAAGTATTACTTGGAGACTGTATTTGACAATTGGCGTTGAAGATGCATTTGATGAAGAGTGTGCACAATTTTGGTAATAGGTTGAAACTTGATGTTGGCTGCTTTCAGACTCCATTGAACATATGGCTTGCCTTACACTGTTAATTATTGTTTGTGACAATAGGGCCTAAAACCAGTTAAGCTAAAAGCTCTACCAACACAGAGGAAGAGGCATCCTGTATTTTAGAGTTACCATGTAAAGAAACAACAGACACACTTAGTATCGAGGGAAAGGGTTTAACAAAGAGGCAGCAAGAATAGTGTGATGGCAAAAAGGATCTCCCACACACCTTCACAGTAGCAACAGTGGTATGTAAGTAATAACTATTATAAATGTATATCAATTTTATAAAGGAAACAAAAGCAAGAGTAAGTAAGAAAGCACAGTGGAGAAGGTGGTGTAAAAGCAGGTATGCACGAAACATCTGTAAAATCTGGGAAACTTGCATACCTCAGTCTATTTGATTTTGTTTGGTTTTGTTCTGTTTTGATGGCTTGCACAGGGATCCTTACCACCAAGTTCTTGATTTGTTGTGTTGTTATGGGGTTTTTTCCCCAATGCCACACATTTAGGAAAAAGAGTAAATACTCTTTAAAGTATCACTGAGTATCACAGCATGAATCAGGTTGAAAGGGACCTCGGTGGGTCATGTGATTTGGCCTCCCTGCTCGAGAAGGGTCATCCTAGAGCACGTGGCACAGGATTGCATCCAAGTGGTTCTTGAATATCTCCAGCAAGGGAAACTCCATGACCTCTCCAGGCAATCTGTTCCAGTGCTCGGTCACCTGCACATTAAAGTTCTTCCTCATATTCAGGTGGAACTTCTGTGCATCAGTTTCTGCCCATCGTGTCTTGTCCTATTGCTCGGCACCACCAAGGAGAACCTGGATCCATCCTCTTGGCGCCTCCCCCTTCAGATACTGAGAAACATTAGTAACGTCCCGTCTCAGTCATCTCTTCTAGAGGCTGAACAGGCCCAGTTCCCGCAGCCTTTTCTTGCAAGATTCTCCAGACCCTGGAACAACTCCATAGCTCTCTTCTGGTCTCTCTCCAGAAGCTCCATGTCTCTCTTGTCCTGAGGGGCCTAGAACCAGATGCAGCACCCAAGATGTACCTCACCAGGGCACAGTAGAGGGACAGGATCACCTCCCCTGACCTGCTGTCAATGCTTTTCCTAATGCACCTCAGGACACACTGCTGGCTCATGGACAGCTTGTTGTGCACCAAGACCCCCAGGTCCTTCTCCACAGAGCTGCTTCCCAGCAGATCAGCCCAAGCCCGTCCGTGCTGGTGCCTGAGGTTATTTCTGTCCAGTGCATGACCCTGCATTTTACTTCGATGAATTTCAGATGGTTTATCTCTGTCCATCTCCAACCTAAGTTGTCAGGCATGCTACTTGACACTAAAAGTGGTGCATTCTCCTGCACAGTTCAGTGGTCAGGTGGCCCTGCTGCAGCTAAGCTTTATCCTCTTCCAAGGAAGCCCCTTTCTGCTTCAGTTGTTTCTGAAGCTGAAGTTTGGAGGCGCTGTGCCACTTTGTCAGTATATAAAGGGAGACTTACCTGCAAGTGGTTTCTGAAACATTCAAAATCAATGTGTTAAGTATACCATATGTGGAAGCCTGTAAAGCAATTAGCTGTGGAGACATCCTTGAAGCTAGGAGGAAAAAAAAAATATACCTTCCCCGGCTGCACATTTTGAAACAGTAAGAAGGAACATTTAAAAACGCCAAGGAAGACAAAAATGAACCTCAGTTGCTGTGGTTTTATCTTGGCTGGACACATACAGCATTTGAACTCTTGGCTTTCCAGAGATATCTCTCACATGAAGTTACCTTTTTGGAAGCAAATATAAAAATGGACTCCTAATCTTAGGATCAAATTTTATGTGGATTCAGTGACTACTCATCACTTGTAAGTGTTAATTAGTGTTATAACTGCTAAATAGAATGTTTTCCTATGGTTTTACTATCACAACAAGAGTGTTGTGATCTAATTTAACTTGTGTTTCCCTAAAAGAATTATTTCTTTTTTCCAGTTTATTATTTCAGCTGCAGTGATTCTTATCCTGCTGTGCAGATAAATGGTTGTCTTAATTAGGCCTCATGCTTTGATACAACTTTGGCCTGATCAGATCTTAAAATAGTTATTTAAATATTGGAGAAAGAGACTGAAAAGTCTTGCCTTTAGAAAACCTTTCTCAATGAGCACAAGAAAATTATTTGTTGCCCCTGAGACTGTGGGTTTCATTATGCTCAATGGGGAGATCAGCTCATTGTGAATCCTTCCAGCTAGTACACCAAGGGGAAGTTGAATGGAGCGAATCACCATTAAAAACTCCTGTTCACTCTCTGATCTCCCAATTTAATGTAAACAAAGAATTTAAGCAAACTTATGCATAATTTAATATTTTCTTGCAGGCCTATAACTTAATAATATGAAGTGACTTGCCACTAGCAAAATTAAAGAAAAGGCCAGGAACACAAAAAAATGCTACAGGGTAGAACTAAATATAAGTAAATGAGTGTCTAGAGAATATTTTATAATATGAGAGGTAGGCTGTAAAACTTCTGACACATAATTGGAGGAGAATGGCTGCAGGGTATGGCCTGTGGTGCTGTAACCCCTCCAGCCCCATATATGTCAGAAAGAAATACAATTTTATTCCTTAAGTATACGGGTTGCTAAGTGCCAAAATAAGTTTCGCTTGTAACCTGGAGATGTCTTGACCTTGCAGTGTGTACCCTCCCTCTTCTAGAAGATGTAGAAAGCTGACAAGGTCCGGTTTTCTGAGCCTACTGTCCGCTGTAAGGCTTTGCGGCCACTGGGGTGCAAAGGGTGTCCAAGACACAGCTGCTGGCCCCTCAGCTCTGCTGGCAGCCTTCACCTTCCTGCCAGATGTGCCCATGCATATCACCAGCTGCATCTGTCACATCCATAAGAAGCTACAGGAATGCACTGAAATCTTTAGCTGCAGTCTGTGTAGTTTTTTCAAACAATACCAAAAATAAATATGATAGAGTCTTCAGATCTGCAGTCGTATGACATTCAGTTTATTCACAAGAAGTGTTATGCAGGGATAGTGAGGACATAAACTGGAGAGCCTGACAGAAAGACTTACGTAAAACTCTCTGTCTCTTTTGGGCCAGTAAGCACTGTCTCGGTATTTAAGGAGCATACACACCTCTCTGAGAAGGCACTGGCTGAAACTGAATGTAAAGTGACTTAACATAGAAGTGTGATGAAGTCATCTCCCCTTTTCTTAACTGCCCTCTGGTTAGTGAATCTGGGAACCAAGATCTCAGAACTGGACTTAGAAAATAATAAAGTGATTCCATTCAGAATTAATTTTTTTAAAAAAATTGTAATTCTTTCTTTCAGCTTTCTTCAGCAAGTTCACCACATTTCCTACACTAGGAACTGATCTGTGAAGAAGTCATTATTTACTCTCTCTAGTTGAGGTTCTTACTCTATGTTTTGTCAAGGAAGAGGGTACATGTAGTGAAGACAGAATTTCTATTTCAAAACATTTTAAAAGTGTTGAGATATCAGGGTGCTGGGTGACATAAAACCACTGTGCCAGGTTTAATGAGGGAAGTATGTGTATGTTTTTAGTCAAATAAAGCTGTTGCTATTTTGAACTCAAAGTGGCATTTTGGATCAACTGTTTGTGAAAACCCTTTTGATAGCACTTGGAAGACTGTGTTTGGGGAGGTTCATGGAGTGTGCATTGGATCTCTGGCACACCCTGTGCCTGTTCTGGGCAATCAGTCCATCATCTCAACACCAGGGTGTTGAGGAAAAATCTCTGAAGCACCTAATTTAAAAAGCAAAATTCAGCATTGCTTTCACAGGACTCAAGAGTAAGTTTTGTCCTAATTTGATATGTCTAGTAAATTACAGGCTTGAATATGAGGGAGATTTAACATTTTATCTGAGTATTTGTCATGACCAAAGAATTCCAAACCAAAACATTATATTGTGTGAAAGAGAATGACCTGAAAAACGATTTCTTGAAAAGGTGTTCAGATTATGTACTAATCTCAGTTTTCACAAGAGCAATAATATGATACTTTTTTTCGAAAAGTGTACATTGCAGCTTCCAGAAGAGGACATACTGCCTGACACATCATTCTGTAATATATGCATTACATTCCATAAATGACTTAACTGTTTCTGACTCTTACTACTAGCAGCTATAAATTTTGAAAGATAACTTTCCTCAACTTAGCAATGTATTAGAGGTTTTATTCTCATGAGTTAGACTCTTGTGAGGATGTATTCATCATCTACCAAGAAGCAATACACACAAAACAAACACACTTGTTTATAATATTATAACATACACACAATAAATATATATATATATATGTATATATATATATATATCAACCATATAGCATTTAATTTGTAAATATTGCAAGTTTGGAAACATTTTTCTGAGGTTACTCTAAAATTATAGGAACATCAGTTAAGAGGAACTGTTCCAATTCTAAACCATGATTCACCATCTGCATTGATAATACAAAATGTTTTAATACTTGAAAGAAAGAAAATTACAACATCCATAATAAACATACTTTAGGAATAGTATTGAGGCTAATTCAAGTCATTCAGCCTTTGCTATTAAAATTTAAACAATTGTCTAGTAATGTGCTCGTTTTGGCTCGTTAAACCATGACAGTGATTTATCAAATTCTTTATGAATATTTGTTTTACCTTTGAGAACAGTAAGCGTAACTGGAATTACCACTGTTTTGCTCATGCTTTGCCTAATTTACAAGCCTTGTGCTTCTTCGATACTAAGTTTCTGTGGCTAAGTTTGATAGGGCAGATAAAAAACCCGGATCAGTGTCCCAGGACTAATTCGCTAGTCACAGCCTCTCTGGTGTTCCCAGTTGAGAAGAGACTGTCAATCATATGGAAATATAGAATGGTAATAACTTGAGAACTGAAAATTTTTGCAGGGAAAAAGTGACCATAATGACTCTCTGAAACATGAAGGTTAACAATGAATGCATTCTGTGTGTTGCCTTGTATACACTCCAGGCAAGGTGTATGTTTGCCACTGATACCACACAATAACAGTTGCAGAGATAGCTGAAAGTAGCCTATTTATTTATGAGGATCAGAAATAAAAAGTTCTAGTAGCGTTCCTGAGACTGTTTTGGTGTATGCATGGGTGAAAATCATGACTGTGTGATCTGCATGATTATGGTGATGTTGCAAGGGTTCAAGCCTTCAACAATCTTACCAAAAAGAAGAAAACTGGAAAGTGGGTGTCATTGGGTAAGTCTTCTTGACATACAGGCTTTTTTTTTTTTAGTCTGTGATATTCTTTCAACAATATCTGACAATTTGCCTTTTTGATAGAGGACCTGGTTAACTCTCCTCTAAAGGAAAGACAGTAGATATTTCCCATTGGACTTCACTGCTTGTGTAGGGTGGGGTCTGGCTTTGTAGGTGGCACATAAAACTCAGAGTGCCCTGTTTTGAACTGGTGAGCAGTCCCAGTGATATGATTTTATCTTGGGGGAAGTTTTCTCTTATTCCCACAAGCTCCATTTTAAGGATTGGGTGAACAAAGTAGGCTACACAAGCATGATTTATGGGGAATCTGGGATTCTTTGAGAAATCTCTAATTCCTTTTCTTAAGTGAATTGATGTAGTCATGTTTCATTGGCATGCAGTAGATGCAGCTGCATATAAGGGTTTTTTAGCTTTTTATGATATAAATACATGTGAAAATAACCCTTGAGAATTTCATATTTTTCCTAGGCACTCTGCTTAACAGACATGTTGTTTCACTAGTCAGAGCTCATAAGAGAACCTGCTGCTTGTGGGAATGATGTGAGTGAGGAGGTGTTAAGTAGGCAGATTCATCTCTGAGTAGTGGTTTGTTACTGCCAGTTTGTGCTTGAGGGAAGAGGTGACTTGACTTGCTATGTGGCAGTGACTGGTTGATTTTAATATCTGGCACCTGGAAATGACATCACAGGTAATAAATATTTCTAGATCATAGGCAGATATGGCATTGAATATGTTCGGGTTTGCAGTCATAATTAATAGCAACTTCTGAAAAACCTTTAGTGGGGAAGGAACCCTTTTTGCATATACACTGTCTGTGGGGATGTTAAATCTTTGATAAAATGAATCTTGATAAATCCTTGATAAATTTGCGGTTCAGAAATGCAAGCAAAATTCAATAAATATTTGGGCAAATCTACCTTGATGTAAAAGTAGATACCATCATTTTGACTTAAAGTTGGCAGAATAATCAAATAGTTTTATTAAACTAAGTTGCCTCAGGATCTAGTAAAAAAAAATCTACAGAAGGTAATATTTCACTTGAGATAAATAAAGCAAACAATGAAGCAAAGCAATGATGATAATTTAATTTATTGAGGGCCATGGCATAAGTCACTCATGGTTTAATTTTCACATACTAATCAAAAATTCGCTAAGATTGCCTCTGTGTCTGTCATTATAATATCATCATGTCTACTAAATTAATTCCTCATCCTTCTCTATTTAAAATTTCATCCCCTACCAATAGAAACCATGTTTATATTACACACAATTAATGGCACTTTTAAATCTGTATATAAGTATGTACATTTATAGTAAATATAATCAAGTACAATTTTAGACCTAGAAAATCCTAAAATAACTCAAGCTGCTTTACAACACTATCTTAAACTATTAGAACTGTATATTCAAGATCATATTAATTAATCATGAGCTAACTAATGTATGCTAAAGGACTAATATTGAGAGAACAAATTACTTTCATCTGTAATGCTTTAGTTGAGTGCTAACTTGAATAGTAGTCTGCATGAAGATACAGGCAGTACTGTGTCCTTGGTACATATTAATAGCTACAGATCCTGTGTTACCTGCTGGAAATAGGCAAGAGCTGTCATGGGAGCTCTGGAACTTCTAATTTATTGTTGAGTATTTATACTGCAGTGTCATACAGAGACTCAAACTATGGGAAAATACTTCCTTTCCAGTTGTCTCTAGATGTTTACCTTCCAAGGGGGCAGAAGGCTCACAAATGCTATGTTAATACAATGCTAGGATTGAAGTGGGTTTTAATTTCTGTAAGAGTGAAGATATAAACAAATACATTAAAATAAAACTTACTTTGCACTAAAGCAGTGTTATTATACTGCAAGTATTGTAAGAAAATAAGAGAGCAAATCTGCAAAATATCAGACTTAGCTTATGCAAATTTTCTATATGTTTATTCCAGCAAGAATTATAATCACTTGGTTATGTCCAAATCAAGCCTAATATAGTAAAGCACAGCTCTAGAAATCTCAGATTTATAGCTCAGAATATCTGCTTATATCTGCGGTGAATTTTTTCTGTTGAGCTTATATTAGCAAATTACAACTGTCACGTACTGAGAACTTACCATTTTACCATTAGTTCATCATGGGATCACCCACATATGCCATAACAGAAATACCCACAAAATAAGTTCTTGTAATAATAACTCAAAACTGCTGTGTTTGCTCATTCTTTATTTCCACAATATATATGTATTTTTTCATCTGTTCTCTTTCTATAATCAAAGACACTCATAATCTCATTTCCTCCTTTTCTTTAAGTTTCCTGTACACTGGATTTTTTAATAAAATAAGCACCACATAGGTCTGTGGCACAATTCTTCCATTAATGGAGGCCAATTGAACAAATGACTTTACAAAAGAACATTTCAACTTTCTGCCTGAAGACAAAATTCAAAACTGAGTTTTACGAAGTCAGCCATAATGTTCAACAGATTTCCTTCTGTGTTTGTGTTCATATCTCTCTAGTGAGCACTCCATGTTTCTCTAGCACAAAAAAGATGTGTCTGTGCTAGAACTAGGCAACACTTTGGACCTTTGTAGGCCTGGTCTTTTCTCCCCTATGCAAAGAAGAAAGAAGTCACTGGAAAAGGTATAAACACCTTTTCCTGATGTGTTCCTCTCATAACTTTCTGTTGGTTTTAACGGGATAGGAACTTGAACAAAGGTAAAGAATGGAGCTGATGTTTTCAAGCAGCATAGGAACAGAGTGGTAAGATTCCTTATCCTGCAACCTGCTGAGTGTACACTGTTGTCAGGAGCAAATAATTGCAAATGCGGTAGTTAATGGTTGGATTCATACACAGCTTTGGCATCTCATGACACTTCTTGCCCCTCTGTTTTTCCACTGCTTAGTACTTCATGAGATACATTCTTCAGTATAAGAGGGAATTAGTGAAACTGGCATCTCTATTATCTTTATGCTCCTGGATTTTCCATGTTTCCATGTTGGGATTTTTTCTCTTTCTCTCATACACTCTTTTCGTTGCCATTCATGCCTCCCTCGGAGTCAGGTGGGCTGCCTTGTCTCTCCGTAGCACAGGGGATGGTCTGCATTGTGACACCAGGAGAGCTTTTTTTTGTCTATCCAGACCTCTGCTGTTGCATGCAGATAGCACAATATCTGTGCCAATTGTCAACATCTTTCTGTTGGAAGCTAGAAAAGAGCATTGATTGCAGGTGTCAGAGCAGGTATTTGTAGATGGTTGTCCATTTGGTAACTGTTTTCTGTGGTGTGTGGCTGTGAGGAAACTGAACTTGATCAGTCAGGCAGAGTCCTTTCCAGTATTAAATTCTGGCTGGGGGAACTACTTTACCTTGACTTTCCCTTTTCATCCAGTGCCCACAATCTGATACACCTGATACATAATCTAATGGTCATCTTTTTCAGTCAGCCATGCTGACTGAATTTGAATTACACTTCTCGGTGTAAAAAAATCAGTTCCTGTGGATCTGGCTGCTGGACAAGTGGCACAGACTCTGAATGCTAAGGTAGAGGGAGTCACCTTGTCTCAGTTATGTCATATACCAGTATGAATCTATATCACTAATGTTGGGGAGGGAACTGAAATTCTCAAATAACCTGGGAATTTGATAGAAGTCCAAGAAGAAACCTTCTTGTTATGCATTTGTATTTTTCTTAAGCAAGACTAAAAATTGACAGCAATTTTGTGCATCTTCATTCACAATCAGTTATTCTTGAAAGTTTAACCAAAAAGAGTTAGTATTTAAAAGTACCCTTTCAGTGGAAAAGCATCACTCAATACTCTGCTGTTTTTGTAAAGGTAGTTGTTACTTCGCATGTGAGATCTCTGTTGGTTGTAATTCAGGGAGAATATGACAACATTACTTCTCCTAGTTTTCATTTTCCTGTTTCATGCCATGTATGATCTACTACTTACTGCTTAGCACGTAAGTATCAGTTTTGGTTGGCTGAAGAGTAGGTTGCAGCTGAGTTTTAGCAACCTCTGAACTGGCACATTAAGTGGCTGTGTTTTCAGAGATAAACTAGGAAGGCAAAAGGCATTGGAAGAGAGGGATTAAAATAAGGTGTACTCTTAGGGCCTAAATGGGCTCAGCACTGGAGATGAGTGACCTGTTTCTGTTTGACTGGACTACTTTACTGTAAAAATGAAGGTGTTATTTGCAGTGAGACTTACCATAGCTCTTTAAAATTTTATGACTGCCCGTGCAGTCCTTCTTAAGCGTTCCCAGGATAAACAAATCAGCCACAGGGATGTTCTTGGCATTTCGCAGCCTGACCTTTTGACTGTTATAACTGTGTAAGATAAAGAAAAATTGTAATAACATAGCAGATCAGCATGTTTCACCTAAGTGTTGCTTCCATTTTTCTTCATTTTTAATTCTACTGAAAGTTTAAATGTGACAGTGATGGCTCATGGGATACTTCTGGCAGTCCATTATAGAGTGGCCTTTGGCTTTTTGGTTACTTCAGAGTGTGGAACTTTCCACTGATAATTTGCTGGTTTGACTTTCCATGAATACAGAGAAACAGAGTGACATTTATGAATACCTACCCACTAATTCATTCAAATATCCTGGTTCATACACCACTACTATTCACAGTAACCATGAGTCCCTGATTTATGAGGCATTACAATGCCTCATTTCAAAGCATGCAGCTTTACGTAAATAACTTTAATTTTTTATTTCATGCTCATATATATCCCTAAGTTCCTATATGGTAGTAGAACTTGAAAGATGCCTCTATTTACCTTAGTTCATGTGTTGATTATAGCCACCAGATAGCTCTTACTCTGCTTGTTCAGTAAAGCACACTTATCTTGGCTATAGCAATAGTCTGTTTTTTCAAAGCAATCAAGGTTTCCAGCAATCTTCTGGTTTAATTTTGTTGTGTAAACTGAAATTAACAGATTGAAAATAGAATTACAAGTTCCAAACCCAGGAAAACATAAAAGTAATAACCACTCATTTGGCCAAGATTTTACTTTCTTTTTTCTATAAGAGTACGCCAGGTTGCTTCTCTAGGTAAAATGACTTTTCCCAGCTTTTTAGATTGAAACCTAAGAGGAAGACTGAGAATCCTCTCCTTTTCCCCAGTTTACAGGGAATGTTAATAGAGTCTGAGCTGTGGAGTCTTCCTTACTAACAGCGATGCAAACCTTTTAAGAACTTGGGCAAAAGACTGACATAAGAGGGCTGGCAGTATAAGAAAAAACCCCACAAACCACAAACAAACAAACATCTGAAACAGAATCTAAAGTAGAAACTGAATGGCAGTGAGAGCTGTCACCTCAGACAAGTTTCACAGCATGCTCTTTAGTGACTGTACAAAATTACAGGCAAAGACCACAACCTACCAGATTTTCTCGCCAGAGAAGGAGGAAACAATACATCACACAAGAGCTATTCAGCCGGCAGGACACCAAAGCTCATTCAAAAGTAAGTAAGAGTTATCCCAACAGTTGCAGTGCATGTCCTCCTGCAGTCAAAACTCAGATCTAGAAAACAGAGAATTGCATTTCCAAAACAAGTGTTCAAAATCAGATTTTAAATACATCCTAGTATAGAGGTGGCCTGGTATTTTGTCAGTGAGACACCCATTTCACTGACTTAGGTTATTCATTCACTCTCCTTATTTTAGAGAAAAGTTATTTTTCATTTGTATCTCTTTCTTTTTTGCTTCATATCTCTTCAGAGCTCTTTTTTATTCAGACCATCAAGCAACAAAACACTTTACCTTTTCCCTCTTGTTGATATGCTCTCCCAGCATATCAGTACATTATTATTCAGATTCTGTCAGCCTCTAAGAACCATTCCTAGCTTGGTTTTAAGAAGGACAGGGCAGCTGTGACCAGGGTCTGAAGATAAGTAGCTCATGGAACATGGGCTAAAAATGTGTGCACGGCATTGTGCAGAAACCCTGTATCGTCCTGCCACAGTCCTAAGTAAAAAGTGCCAGTCAGCTTTGTAAGGCTTTCCACAAGACCAGCAAGAAAGGTGGCACATTGGAGTTTAACTTCTTCCTTTAGAATCCCCAATCTTTCTTTTCATTAAAAAGTAATGCCATACATTCCCCAAGCCATTTTAGATAGCAATGCTTTTATAAAAAGCATTCAAACAAAAGGAGTTCAGTGGGAAGCAAGAACACACTTGCTAAATATTTGTGTAATTAATGTAAAATCAGGACACACAAATTTGCTGACAAGATAATTTAACTTTGAGTAGAGGATATAATCTCTACCAACAGGGTATACCTGCAGCAAAATTCATTTACATTAAGCAAAATAACCACAGCTCATGCCCACTCAGAAATTTTGGACTTATTCAGACAGGCCTTTGTGTATGGAACTTGCATTCCCTGGCACTAATATTAATATAGTAAAGTGAATTAAATATGTGTTATTAGTTGGAAATGATGAGATTATTGCTGAAAAAAAGAAAAGTGGAACAGCACAGGCCTTTGCCAGGTCTAAAACTACTTGTTTTAGATTGCAGACAAGAAAAAGCTAAATTAGTGAAAGAAACAAAAATGGGCTAAATGTGAGAACAGGGTTTATTTTACTTTAAATGAATCATTAAGCATTCGTAGATCTGAAAGTTGCCGAAAAAGCAATCAGTGGGTTTCTTCATTGCCACAGCAGCCTATGGCTCGTTTGCAGCTTTTGTCTTTAAGAAGAATGCAGGTCAAGAAATCTATCTGTTGCTTAACTCTGTTTTCATTTTTAACTTTAAGTGTGGTTCATCCAATTTATGATTCTGTGTGAAAAGATCAAATGACACTGTATAAATGTCAGAATTGGGTTATAAGCCAAACAACTATGGTATGATGTAGGATATGCAGAGGCTATTGGCTGAGCTAAGATTTGGTTTAAGATTTGGTGCTCACTGCAGCCTTCAAGTTATTTGCAGAACTGTGACCCTAAAAGCTTCAGACAGATTGGAGTTATTCGTCAAAAGCTTAAGTAGCCCCAGGTTTGTAGCTGAAAAGTTTTCAAACTGTTAAAATCTGGCATGGGGGTATGTCGCGGTTTGACACTGGTTAAGAACCGGGCACTTACAAAAAAACCATTTACTTATTTTCCTCTACTATAGTTGAGCAGAAGAGGGGGAATTGAAAACTTCATTTTCATGAGTTAAGGATTACTGAAAAAAACTTTAAGGCAAAACAGGTTCAAAACTTAAACAGTATAAAGAAGATTTATTATTAACAGAATTAAAAGTAAAAAGGGTAATGAGAACAAAAGTGAACTTTCCGAACACCTTTTTTTCCCAGTCCCTCCCTCTTTCCACCAACCGCGCAAGGAAACAAAACATGGGGTTTTGGTCAGTATTTCACTTCTTAAAAATCTTTCTTCAGTATGCTTAAGGAAGAGAGTTTCTTCTGCTGTGCTGTGGGATCCTTCCCATGGGAGATAGTTCTCTGTGAACTTTTCTAGTGTGGTTTTAACTTTCACAGGCAGCAGTCCCTCCTGAACATGCTGCAACGTGAGTCCCTCCCACGGGCCAAGCAGTCTTTCCACAACTGCCTAGCGTGGACCATTTTAGTTCATGGCGTTTAGTCTTTTAAGGATGAGCTGTTCTAGTTTGGAGGCGAAGGCTCTCTTCCTCTGTCTCTAAAAGCAAGGGTCATCTCCCTCTGTCCAGGTTCCTCACTAGATTACAGCTTTTCAGCATCCATGCACTCCAGCGTGAGTACTCTTCTTCACGTGCTGTGCATGGATCTCTGCACCCCCCCATGCACCTCATGAATTACAGGGAAACAGTTTGTTGTATTATAGTCCTCACCATGGCTCACAGGAAAATCTCAGCTCCAGGGCTTGGAGCACCTCCTCCCTCTCCTTTTTTTCACTGACCTCGGTGTTACCATGTTGGTTCTCCTCACGTGTCTTCCCTTTCTCCTTGTCTCTGACTTGGGAGAGAATTGGTGTCTGCAAGCTTCATTTGGTGTCAGGTTCTATAAATTGAAAAGTTTTTATAGAGGTCTACAGTGCTGAAAGGTTGATCCTGTCTGGGTTCTGTATCGGGCAATTGCTCGCCATGCCCCTTGCTGCTGGCCGTGGTCTCCGTTGGCACCACGCGGGCCACGCCGGCCACCGGCTCCACTCAGCGCCTCTTCTTCATGCAGGGCGCTGAAAAAGAAAAAGTTGCTGCTGCCCCTGCCCTTCTGCCCGCAGCATAGGTGGTTAAAAGCAGCTAAGCAAGTGAAGTTAATTGCGAGCCATGCTGAGGTGTCAGCGGCTGCAGCACCCCGGCCACACGGGTGCTCCCAGTGCTGGTCCCAGCCGCACAGCCTCGGCTGCCCATGGCACCGGGATGCCGCCCCGCAGCACGGCCCCAGCCGCCGCGGCGGGAAGGGCCCAGTGGCCCTCTCCGGGAAGAGTCCCGGGGACTCCTCGCCACGCCTCCGAGGGGAGCAAGAAAAGAGTGCTTCCCATGCTTTTTCTTTTCTTAAATATGTCATCACAGAGGTATTACCAACTTGTCTAATTGGGCCAGTAACCTGCCCATTGTCAAAGCCTTCAGTGATTGGCTCTGTGCCGGACACAGAAGTTTCAAGCAGCTCTTCCCACCCACTAAAACCTAGACTGTTTTTAAAGTAGCACAGGGTGATGTTCTGTCTCACAGCAGTTCTAACTGTTCAGCTAGCTTTGTGTGACCAGACCAAAGAAGTTCCCATGCGATGCTGTGAGAGGTGGGAGCAGGTATCTCAAAGCCAGCTTTAGATGGGGGCTCTCAGGAGTCAGTGCTTTAACAGGAGGTATGCCTGAGTGGAAGTAGGACTGGGAACTCAAGGTCTTTTGCCTTGAGTGCTGAAACTCCTGACTAAAACATCTACTTAAGGGTTTTGGTACGTCAATTAGAATTCCCTGTGGAAGGTTGCTTCTACATGACAAAAAATGGGAGGAGTGGCAGGGACTTCTTAAATTAACCAATCATTTCTGGGTTTGAAAAAGTCAAACAGTAAGAATGTCTCACTGGTTTTTTAAATTCTAACTATGCAATATTATTGCCTTTGTAATACTTTAATATTATCCTGGTATTACTAAGGAAATAATATTGTATACCTTGATAAATTATGGTTAAATATGAATGTTTTCAAGTTTAGGAGCTGGAGATTGTATTACATAAAGTTGCTACATAAAAATCAAGAAAAACAAAGTTCCTGTGAAGGATTGCAAAAATGTATTTTAAAAGACAGTGTTATCGTTGGAGAAACTATCTGTATATTTCTTGCATGAGACTTTCACAGCTGTTGTGAACATTTCCTTTCATAAGCTGGACTGGTTCCTGTTCTTAAGTAGTGCAATAATGTTTTTCTTACGTTCTTGTTTTCCTGTTTGCCTGTTTCCCCTTTTCACTTTTCCCCTTCTCAATATATAATTTGTTATATGATTTAATCTCATTGTTTTGTTTCTAAAAGCACTTCTCCATTAAATTTCAAATTGAAGTATTCCCCAAAATACCATTAAAAAACACTTGCATTAAACTGGTTTAATGCTCAAATACTTCATAAAGAAGCAGCCACATACATCTTTTTCTCCCTCAAAACCTGTTCTGTCTGCTCTGTGAGATCCCAGGATCTTATTAATCTGTAGGTGTCAGTCTTGACCCAGCTCTTTAAGTTCTTTTCACCTATGAATACCTTTTGCTTGCAGCCATCCACATACATAAAGGTTAAATGGATATGGAGAGACATATCATATCCCGTGTAAATCAGAACAGAAGTATCCTTTTGGCTGGATACAAGACAATGGATATTAGACCTCAGAGTTTTTGTCTGTAGAGCAGTCATCTCCCAACTGGCATTGCTGCACCCCATGGGATACACAAGACAAGACACTGTGGTGCAGGAAGAAAGCATATTTCTATCATTAAATAATAAAATAAAGTAAAATTTTACAATATTGTTTATCTTTATGTCATAAATTTTTCATTTCTATTTTGTGTATATTTTATTACTGTGTCTAACATTAATATAATATTACCTGTATATAATTAATAAATAAGCATACAAATACTGGAGTGAATACTCAAGAACTTTTGACTTATATGAGTGCATAACAAAAAAATATTTAGAGACCTCTGCTCTAGACCATCTAGTTCACCTTGAGCACTGCACAGCTATTGCATCTGTAAAGAATAAAATACATGTATAATGCCTTACTAAGGCCTGTATCTGTGGCATGAAAGAGAAATCCTTTTAGTCATGATAAAAGCAGTTATCTTCTTTCCCCTATAAAAATAAACTTAATCAACTTCCAGTTGTGCCTAGAGTTTCACAGTGCTTGCTCATCCTTTGCAATTAAGACATGGTGGAGGCTGAGGACAAGATGTTTTGACTCCTGTCTCATAGGGTTCATGTCACAAAACACACATGAGGCCTACTTAATTGGCTTTGGTATTCAGCCTGTAAATGGCTGAACCCGCAATCTGGGTTTGCGAACAGAAGGAAGCACTGAATGTACAAGGACAGTTTGCTGATTGTTCTTTATGTAAGCTGGAAGAGTTAGGGATGTGTTACTTGGCAGTCTCACACAATTTGTGCAGTGAAATTTTTTTTTCAACTCAATATGTGTAATTCTTGCCGGTTATTTTTCATTTTTTCCCCCCAAAACTAATTTTTAATTTTTTTTCTCTCCTTAAGGTGATATATTCAACACACATTAGAAAAAACACCATTCACAGATCAACATTGGACTTTACCGTGCAAAGAGGTAAAGGTGAATAACTGACAGTAAAGTTTTGAATGGCAGTGGAAGCATTGCAGCAGCTCATCTGTATACACACGAGCATTGCAGGAGCTAATCTGTAAAACCAGGGGCACCTTTATACGCCTCTTTTTTTCTGTTTTCTCTTAATCTCAGACTGTGAACTGTGTAGGATAAGGACTGTTTTTTCTTTTCTTTCTGTACAATGCCAATAATTACTTCTATGAAATCATGCCCTTCATCCTAAACAACTGCAGTACTAAAAATAATAATCACAGCCATCACCAGCCAACAGCAGAACTTAAGGATGTCAAATGCAGAACGTCTAGTCGTGTACTGCTGAACCACTGGAAACTGTCTGAAAGCAAGCAGACAGGGAAGACAGATGCAGAGATCAGTGTGTGTGAAGTATTCATTGAGTACAAGCAGAGACCTCAGGATAATGAATGCACCATTTCCACTAGGATTTAAATAATCATTTTATATTAGCAGTAGATTTGAAATACAGTGTCAGTTTCTTGTCTACTGGTATAGATGGAGAGAGCCGACCTTTACTTGGTCACCATCAGTGCTGAGCTTCACTACCACTTTCCAAGGGACAGACACATGAAGCTGCCCAGATCGGTCTCTTCTGCCTCCGGAGGGCTGCCAGGCTCTGGTTCTGCAGTGGTTTGTCATAAATAAGCATTGCCATCTGATGGCAGAGCCTTGGTACTGCACATTCTCTTTGCCTAGAGCAAGCCGGCAATAAACCAAGTGTTTTTTTCACAAAAATATAGTGTCTGTGACACCTGATTTCATTTTTTTTTTTTCTGACACCATTTTATGATGATTTCCCTGAGAGGCTGTGGAATCTCCCTCGGTGGGGATATTCAGGACATCTGGACACAATCCTGTGCCTTGTGCGCTGGGATAACCCTGCTTGAGCCGGAAGGTTGGATCACATGACCCACTGTGGTCCCTTCCAACCTAACCGGTTCTGTGATTCTGTGATTTCCTCTGAGTCACGCTAAAAAAGTGCTTCTCTAGCCATATCCTTGGTATCCTTGTTGACTTCTCTCTGTGTTCGTGCTGCTTCCCTCAGATTCGCAGAAAGAGAAACCCCTGCCTTATAATATAACAGGCTCCTAGGGTGGCAGAGTCATATCTTGCAATGCACTAGTGTTTAAGTTATGGCTTCCTATTAGGTTATTGATCAGAAAAACAGCTGGACCACTACAGCAACAGACAGGGGTGCACCTTCTAGCACCCCTTGTCCACATAAGGAAGGGAAAGTGTGCAGGCCAGGCTCACACCTTCTTCTAAGCAGCACCTCTAGCTGCTACTGCAGCAGGTGAACCCTGAGCTAAGTATGTTCCTCAGCTCTCATACCTCGATTCTAAAATCAAATGGGAACCAGTATGCCTGGATCCTGGAGGTTGAGAAAATGGAAATATTTTTCCCAGTGATCAAAAGCCTGATTCTGACATTGCCATTTAGATTGAATTCTTCCTGTCTTGACACACACTGTGTTTTGGGTATCAGCCTTGTGTTGTGTGATGAATGAGCACTGGGACCACGTAAGGAAAGGGCTGGAGTTTAGCCTATGCAACTCTTTCACCTGTGTGCAAGTCATGAAATCGAATCTCGAGTGGTCTTAAAAATTAGGCTTTTCATTTCAACCTGTGCATCTACTCATGAATGCGTGAATTTGATTTTACAATAGATCATTTGATCAGAACAAAAGCCTATAATGTTAAGAAAAAATTGCTCGATGTGCATCTCAAGCAAGGGTGATGACTGCCTTTTCTGTATCGCACTATCACCTACAAGATTCAGTTGTGGACTAGCACTAAACGGCCATGTGGGTGTGATACTCTCATTGTCAATGTTTCTGCTACTACTGCCATCAGTAAGGAAAGTCTATTTGCAGCAATGATGGGAAGTTTTAAGATGAAATCTGACTTTAGAACTGGATTTTATAGTTATCCTAATAACTAGTTAATGTAAGAGGATTTTGAGCTGCTGTTTATTAATCCTATCACAATCAAATTGACTCCTTAGCAATGTAAAGTATGCTTTCTACCCACCTCTCATTCCTGTTTTTAAAGTCATACCACCTTGCAGTAATGTCCTAGCTGTATGTGTTGAACTTCCTTGTTCTCCAGAGCTGGCCCAGTACGTGCTTGGTATGTCCCTTCTCTACTTCCTTCTATACTGTTCACAGTTGTATCATCAAAGAAATATCAAGTTACTAGAGCAAAAGAAAATACACGCAAACGTAATTCGTGTATATTTGAGTTAAATACTTCATTTTCCCATTTTCCTTCATTCTTTCTCAAACTGACTGAATTCCCAAAGTAACCAGTCAGCTTTTCATGCAGGTACAATTTTTCTCTGTGGCACAGGATAAAGTTTTTTTCTTTGATTTTCTTTACCTGCCTCCCTACATCACAACATGATTATAAGTATTAGCTAATGCTTATTCAGAATTCAGAAGCTGTGGAAAACTATGCAAACTATGGATAAAATGGATTTTTAAGATGTAGTAGTTATCAGTAATTTTAAATAGGTTTATTGACTGTACTTCAGGCATGGAACAGAATACTTAAAATAAACATGAACAGGGAATGACCGTTTAATCTGTCACTCATTCATTTGTTGGCCATATTTTTCAGCACTTACAAAATATGTGTATTTTGTGGATATTATGTTGCATTTCTGCATCATGCTCTATAGGATATGTATCACTACCAGAAGAGTTCAGATCAGACCTTCCTCACACTGTCGATAAACCTGGAAAAGCCAACCACTCTCTCTTCTGGACCTTTATGTAGGAAAACCATTTTAGTTGTGCTGATCAATACAAATTATCTAGAAATTCTGAATTGAATCATGTACAGTTAAAATTACGATTGCTAAAAAATGATGGGTTGGACCATCACAGCTGAATCTCTGTGATACTGTCCATGTAAAGCCTCCTGAAGAAGAGAATCTAGAAAACCCGTACATATTATACTTGGAAATACCACAATATAAATAGGTATTTGACCCAGCAAATAAATCTGCAAGGACATTAATGGAAAACCTCTCCCAGAAATCTAACCTAGGATTAGGCTCTGAGAATGGAATTTGACCATTTATACCAAGTGTTCTTCCTCTGTCACCCTTGAATTTTGCAGGTTTACAGCTTAAATGTAAAAAACAAGTTTTTTTTCCATTGGTTGTTACATAGACAAATTGCATCATGTAGTCATGACATCATGTCACTCAGTATTGACAGAAATTATGTATTTCTGCAAAGGGAACTGTTAGAACTACATAACTATAACTCCACTTTAATTACCTTCTTAGCTTAGTTTTGAAATCTCATCTCACAGCACTGAAATCTCTGTCTGGTTTTAACAGTGGTTTTGGGGTTTCTTTCTGGTTTTCTGGTTTGGTTTGGGTTTTTGGTTTTTTGTTTTTTGGGTTTTTTTTACATAGACTTGGTGTGGTTATTTAAAACAGTTTTAGTTTGTACATTTTACAAGGTGAGAAGTGGTAGCAAATGCAATGCTTATATTGAATATCTTTGTTCTCTTTGCCTAGTACAATCTTGTGGATAAGTAAAAAATACAGAGATTTAAAACTTGTGGTTCAATATTTGTATTTCAGAGGCATATAGACTTCCTTTCCAGGATCTACTGCCTGCACATTAAGTGCTTTGTCCCGCTCCAGAAAACTGCAAAGGTACTCTCACATAAGCTGATCTCACACTGAAATGCTGACAGTGTTCCCACTCCCACAAGAGGGCACCAGGCACGGGAAAATCCCTTCACATTAATTGATATCAATCTCATAGTTCAATTCTACTTATTAATCAGTCATAATAATATAATGCATAATATCAAATGAAGCCCCTTTTACATCTACGATGTGAAGAAATTATTTTTTAGCAAATTTTCACTCATAATAACCTAAGTTTAAACATCAATTGATGCCATTTTTCGTATTTCACCTGTGTCCAGAGATGTGAAGTGCTTTGTTATGTGTGAACCCTTTCCCACATAGGAAATTCACATAGGCAAAAATGAAGCACTTTCTGAAGCAAAGAAGGCAGCAGAATGATTGTACATCTTCCTGATTTCCTGTGTGCAGTTCCCCTTTTCCCCCTGACCCACCTCTTGCAGCACCCAGGATGACCTGCCTCAGTCATCCCCTTCGAACTGCTCCAGCCCTAATCATCTTGGCACCACACGGTAGAGAGCATCTGCACTGGTGGCATGACATTGTCTTGCAAATGATCTCAGTGTGACTTGCTGGATCTTACCCTCTGTCCACCCAACCAGCACGAAACTTCTGCAGTTGTGAGACTTCTGCACACAGAAAGTCTTCCTCAGCAAAAGTGGGATCTAAAGCTGTCTTTCCCACATGGACATTCTTCAGAGGGGGAAAAAAGTCCTTTTTATATAGGATAGGGAAGAGTTTCCCTCCTATTTTCTTAATGGCTGTCATTTGAACCTACAAGAGGCAACCTTTACAATGAAGGATTTCTCATCAGTGTTTGTCTTATTTTCAAAATAATTACACAATTGGGGTTCTATGTGCCAGGGAAATGTTTGTTTCAAAGTAGTTACGTGGATTTGTAATCTTACAGTTTTAAAACTGCTGTGAACTGTGTCTAGTTGACGTCATCTGTACACAAACAAGTCCGTGTTTTCTTCTGTATAAAGTGAGCTGTTTCAGCAATGTTTAGTCAACCAGCACTGACCTTCTCAAATCCACAAATTCATTTTCAATAAATGTTTAACTACTGTTTTCTAAAGGCAAAGATTCACAACATGTAAAGCCTACTTCTTATCTTAACACTGATTTTATAGTTACCACACAGCATGGTTGCTGTAGGTCTGCATGACTTGTCTACCCTCAACCATTAGATATAAACTAATTAATGTCAAGTCAACTTTCTATTTCTGGATTTCCAGAAATGACCAATGTATGCATACATTCTAAGGCCAGGTGTGTGGAAGTGAGTTAATCTCAATGTTCTACTGAGGTCCCTCAAATACAAAAGATTAAGAACATGCTATAAAGGCTGAAAATAATTATTCTCCTTCCCCACAGTAGAAAATGCACATTTGGATGGACTTGTATGAAACTAGCAACCTTTCAAATTATTGCAATTGCAGTTCACAGTACTTGTTTCTACCTGGCTTCTGTGGTGGGAATGGAAGAGTAAAACTCATGTCCCACTCATCTCACAAACCCCAAAAGTTCTGAGATAAAACCTCATCATCCTCTCAAGGAGAGTATGTGTAGCCCTGTGAGTAAGATGGAAGAGGTTAGCTATCCTCAGACATAGATACCAAACCTTAGGTATATTTTGAACCAGTCCTGACTATTTTATACTGAAGTACAGCTCTTCCTGCAGATTACTGATGTACGTTAGAGTCTTCACATTTAAGGCAAACTGTCCCTAATCAGAGACTCTGTTTTTTTCCAGGCTGTTCTGCCTACTCGCTGCTAGCCAGTTGGAGTACACTCATCCAAAATTTTATTGGCTCTTTGCTATTTGTTGTTCTCTACAATTGAGACTGCAGTAGCTGCTCTAGATGGTTGTAAAGCATTGCTTGCCTTTAAAGAATGAGCTAACCTCAATGTTTTGTAAATTTTCCCAAATCTACCTGTCTCTAAAAGAACTTTTTAATGATAGTGGGCTGTTAACCTCTTCCCAAAGACTGAAATATCTCATTCAGAAGAGCCTTACAACTACTCATATCTAATACCTTCAGGAGTGTCTGCAATGCTGGGCATGGGAGAATTAGGCCAAAGTTGTGTACACTTTCAGGAGAAGACATTTATGCATACCTTTGAAGTATTTAATGCATGGATATGCAACATGCTTTGCATGAAGATAGAATGTATGTATATATGCAAAGATGTGCATCTTGTGAAAGACTTTTGCCCTGTGTTTGACACCATTTGGAATGATTTCAACCTGTGGTTTCAATTTCGAATTTGAGACTGTGCTTATTCAACTTGTTAATGTATTCTACTGAAAAGTAATCAATTTTTAAAATATTCGTCTTCTTAGATAACACAAATATAAAAAAATGGCTAGTACAACAAATCTGGACTGTACAGAGTATAACACCTGTTTTCAGATTTGTGTTTGCCAAATTATTGTGTGAAAGGGTGTATCTAGGGTCAGGTGTTGGGTGAACCTGGTTTCCCTTACTAGTGCTTGGATTTTTCTGAT
This sequence comes from Corvus moneduloides, assembly GCF_009650955.1. Lineage (NCBI taxonomy): Eukaryota > Metazoa > Chordata > Aves > Passeriformes > Corvidae > Corvus > Corvus moneduloides. The sequence goes on from NC_045511.1 coordinate 38,119,276, forward strand.
CAAACATAAGCAGCGAAACATATTGCTTGACTGCTGCAAAATCAGGAAGGCTGGAACCAAAAGAAAAGAGATTCAAGAGAGCCTAGATTCCCTTGCAGCAGTATTTGTGCGAGGTGCATTAGCTTCTAGCTTCTGAAGTGGAACTCAGCCTATGCCTTTCTATTGAACAGCTCTGGAGAGTTTGTTATAAAAGTCTCATTGGGTCCAGCTCCCAGGGGCTGTTTCCTTGCAGCTTTTTTATGATGTTGGATAGGTTGGGACACGTGGGGTCAGCATGATCTCCGTACACAGAGTAAGTTAATACTTGATGGAATCGGTCACTAAATGTGTGTTTTCCCTGTACTGATGAGTCAGGATGAGAGCATTCCTGTACAGCAGAAAATACTAGCCTTGCTCTGTAGGTTGTTCGCAGTTCACTATAATCCACAATGACCCCCACGGAGTTTTTCAATCAAGTGGTGAAACCATGCTGACTTCTGAGTTTTGGGGCACAATTTCAGGACCGTTAGCATTGAAGTGTGACCACTGCAAACACTAAGAACTACCAGCACCCGTGTGTCGATCGACTGTCTGTGCCGTTCACAGAACGAATGCCCAAACCATCCTGACCTCGCCTCTCCCCGCACAGTGTATGAGACAACGTTTGGTTAAAAAAAAAAAAAAAAAAAAAAGTGAGCGGCGGGGCTTTCCCGCCGCGGATATTTCAGAGTGTCGGTGGGACGGAGGGGTAGCATCCCTGTCCTCATCCCCAGCCCGCGGCGGCGGTGGCGGGGCCGGGCCTGTCCCCGCCCCTGCCCGCCGGCCCCGCCCCGCCGCGCTGGGCCAAGAGGCGATGCCGGCGGCCGCAGCCCCACTCGCGCCCGCCGCCACCATGACGGACCGCTCCGCCTTCGACACCAATGTCATCACCATGACCCGCTTCGTGATGGAGGAAGGCAGGCGGGCCAAGGGTACCGGGGAGTTCACGCAGCTCCTCAACTCCCTCTGCACGGCCATCAAAGCCATCTCCACCGCCGTCCGTAAAGCGGGCATTGCCAACCTGTGAGTCCAGGGATGCACCCCTCACCTTCGCGCATCCCCGCGGGCCCAGGGCATCCTGCTGTCTCCGGGGTGGTGGGTGTCGGGATGAGGATGGGGATGGGTATTTCTTTCACCAGAAAAGCCTGTGAGTGGGGTTGCATGAGCACATCCTCTTGCACAGAGCTGAAAGTAACTCCTTTACTGTCTTGGTTTCTTGATTTTTTTCAAGTGATAGAGGTCCTATGACTTCTCAATAGTATAAGGCATCCAGTCTTTGAGAAATGTCTGCCAATAATAGAACTTCATTGTTACTTTCAACAGGTGTGGGTGCCTGGAACCATAAGACCACATATACTGAAAGACAAAGCCTAGCAAAATATGGCTTATTGCTCCTTGCATACTGCTTGATATCAAAGCACCATTTTATGCTTTGAGGTGTGTAATCAAATTCAGAGTGGTTTTTTTTGCATATTGCATCACAGCAACTAGAGTTTCTCTACAAAACTTTGGGTGTCTAAGGCTTTTAGAAAGTGCACTGGCTAGGAATGGCAGTGTCTGTAGTCAGCCAGGCAGAGGGATGTTGTTCTGGAGATGCATCAGAAGGAAATTGGAACTCTTGAAATGTGAAATAGCTGAAACTGCTTGTAGGTAACTAATCCTCCTAAGTATTTTACATATTGTTCATAAGCCCAGTTGTGTGTTATCAAGGCTTTAGAGATGGGCTACTTCATTACTTAATGGAAAATGTTGTAAAGAGAAAATGAATTTGCATCTACAAGCCATGCAGTTGAAAATATAATTTTTAAAAAGGCAAAACTCCTCCACTTTATGTATGTTTGAACTATATTTCTGTTTTGACTTCAGACTGCATGTAGCTATGGTAATTTTTAGTTGTTGTGTGCTAGCCCTTTCATATGCCTCCTATATCTATCGATACAGACTAGGGTTTCCTAGATGTAACCTGATATGTAAGCTTAAGGTCCTATTCCTTTTGTGTCCTACGTGTGTGTCTGTTGGCAGCTGCCCACAGGTTTGGTATCTGGGCCCATAGACTTGCCTTATGAGCCCCTGGACAGTGGGTTTGACTCTCCAGCAGCACTAGGACTGCATTGGACTCATAAGCCTCCTTGAACAGATCTCCTACTGTGGGACTGCATTTTATAAGCAGTGGTGAGATTTTGCTTTGCTGTCAGGGAATGTGAACAAGTAGGGATCACTGGAATCCATTTCTTTGGACCACCCTCAGAGTCAACTATATGCTTAGTACTGCTCAGCAGGGGAGGTGTAGAACAGCTGAGGAAGACATACAGACCCTTTCCAGCTGCAGGCTCCACACCTGACACCTTGTCTTCCCCTCCCAGGAGTCCCCAAAAGATGAGGTGTGAGAGCTGTGCTGCTACTGTGCCTCCACATAAGCATGGTGTTCAAAGTACATTTTTTTCTAAAAGCACGTTCACAATTGTAGAAAAATATTCAAGCCACTGTAACAGAGAGAGAGAGAGAGAGAGAATTATGTCTTTTTCTTTGTCTCATGCATTAAACTGAATAAGTGCAATGCATTGCTAAAGTAGTGTGTTCAGTGTTATTACATAAAACCTGAAATACCGGTGTTCAGCCTGATCAATGAACTGTAGCTGAAGTACATAGGAGTCAGCTGAATGCGTGCCCAGCTGGCTATTGTTTTTCTCTTCTAAGAGCTAAGCTTCCCCTTTCTGTTTTGCATGCTTACAAAATCACCTATCATAAGGTCTCCTGGTACTTCTGCTTGCCAGATGGTTTGATTCTGATTAGCTCGCAGCATTTTATTTGTGTTTCTTATTTCTATTTCTTGGTTCTTTCCCCAAGGAAACGTTTACTGCTTAAAATCAAAACTGAAAACATTGAACTATAAATATGTTGATTTATTTGTGAGGAGACTCTTTCTGCTGCAATTTGCACATCAGGAGTATATTACATACAGAAGATAGCATAACTAGCATGGTCAGATTCACATACAGATTCATATTTAAAAAATAATATATTCCTATACTGTTAAAATACACAGTTTTTTAATGAATTCTTAGCTTTTAGGGAATGCAGAGCCGTAGAATTCAGGAATAATATGTAGGTCTTAAGAGCTCACTAAGAAGCACAGTTGTAACTCAGCCTTCATAGCCTGGTCTGGCTGTGTTTACCTGTAGTTTACGAACTATTGAAAAGCAATTCCTTGTTTTGTATTTCTCTTCTAGATATGCAACCACAACTAACGTTAACAGGTCTCAGCAAGAATTCATTGGGCAGTAAATAAACAGGCTTAGAGAGCTGAGATGCCATTTGAAAGTGCTGTATGTTTACAAGACATTTTACAGGCATAAGAAACAGAATACTTTAGAAGACACAGTGCTCCATTCTCACGAAATACTTTGTCTTGCAATTGCTCTAGCTATGGAATTGCTGGGTCTACCAATGTGACTGGAGATCAAGTAAAAAAGCTGGATATTCTTTCCAATGACCTGGTGATTAATATGCTCAAGTCATCCTTCAGTACATGTGTTATTGTGTCAGAAGAAAACAAAGATGCTGTGATAGTGGAAACTGACAAACAGGTTAGTAGCTTTAAAAGTTCTCCCTGCTTGATTTCAGATCAGCCTGTACAGGTATACTGCTCCACATCTAAAAAAATAAAACTGAGCTAGAAGTTTCAGAAAACAGGTACTTTCCTAAACTGGCAAGTGAAGGTGGAGGTGATGGGTGGAGAGAGTGTTAGTCAACATTTGTTCTTTCTGTCATTCAGACTTACGTTTGTTGGTTTGGGGTTTTTTTCTGTGTTATTCCTCCCCACCTTCTTTTTCTCCCACCTTTTTCTTATTGTAGAAAAAATATTTCATTCATCACCATCTGATCTCTGGAACTATACTCTGAGTTAGTCAAGCCCTTTTGAAATGTCGCTTTGTGAGTAGGACACTGATGAGCTGTTCTCTGCAGGTCAAATCTCGAGGTCTTTAATTCTTGAAAATTCTCCTTGAAGCCCATGAAAGACTTAGCAACAATGAAACAAAAGCATTTTTAACATTTATTATTATTTACATTCACAAGCCTGCATGCACTCGTGGGATAGTTCCTATTTCCTAGATAATATTTTGGTCTGATCCTGTAAAAATCTGAGTAAAAATTTAGTAAAAGTGAACAGCAAAATAATTTACAAATTTACATAATTTGCAAAGTATAATAAAGTTTGTTTTGTTTAAGCAGTTCTCTCTCTCCCTGTTGAGAAATCTTCAAAATTGATTTTCTAGGCATTAGATTTCCTTAGCTCTGAACAAATATTTTCGAAGATCACTGAAGGAGTCTCAGTATTAATGCTTTTCTAAACTAAATGTGAGCCAATACAGTGTTTTTATCAATGCATACTGGGAATTCATACTTGCAGATTAGAGCATTGCTGAACTTAAATAAGTTTCTGACATGCAGGATAAAATCAAATGAAAAACAAATAAACACTGTTGTTACACACCATTATTAAGACAACTATAAATGAAATGAGGGGGGAACAAAATATTTAAAAGGTACAGTTAATTCAACTTTTTCCCCGGTACTGGCAATTTCCTGTATCTACAGGATTCCTTAATCCAGCAATAAGGCAGGGGCTTCTTTTTTGGCCCCCCAAACCCAGGGTAAAGTCAGTCTGGCTAAGGTAATATCTGACCATTTCAGGGCACAGATAAAGGAAAATGTACAGTTTAGGCATAGCAGCCATTAAAGGGCTTTTTAATATCTCTATTTTTTAGCTCTGCATGAAAAGGACTGATTTTCATTTGTTTTTTTCTTCCTTATTATTAAGAAAGACATGTTTAACAGAAGAGAAAGTGCAGCTTAGCCTAGGTGGTGGATATGACAGGATTGGCTTTAATTACACAGATGAAAGTAAACCAATAAAAGTATTCCCCCTTTTTTTTTCTCATATTAAAAAGTGTATGAGAAAACTTCACTTTTCCTGTGTTGTTATCTGCTATGTACTTTAGAGATTTCTGTACTTTAGAGATTTCTGTACTTTAGAGATTTCTGTACTTTAGACCAGCTTCTGGTCTGGCATAAATCACGGTCTTAATCAAGAATGAAATCTGGGCCAAAGAATTGCTGACATCTGAATTCGGTTTCTTTATAATCTATAAAAACCTTTTAGTTCATATTGCTGTGTAAGTCTCTGAGAAAATGTACCTACTGAAATGCTTTTATCTGGGGGAAGTTCATAAATACTGTCACTAATTTAGTTCCCTCTTTTGTATTTTCCAGGGTAAATACATAGTCTGCATAGACCCTCTAGATGGTTCATCAAACATTGACTGTCTTGTTTCCATTGGGACCATCTTTGCAATCTATAGAAAGGTAAATTTTTTTCATGTAGAATAGGAAAAAATATTACTTTGCAGCTTTTGGTGAAATAAAATTGCATGGGAAGACTTAATAAAATCTAATTAAACTTGTTTGTGAAAGAGACTTTCAGGGCAAGCTTTAAGTTAAATCTAGTACTTCACAGATGCATGGATTTGGATTTGAATTTGTCAGGATTTGGATTAGTCTCTTAGAAGATGAAGAACTTATGTGGAAGCCTAGCTGATATTTAATTAGCCAGCTAATGAAATTACTGCTTGGAAAAAATAATGTCTTAGGTTTCATGAATATTTGTGTTGAGGCAAAATACCACGTAGTTGTCATCTACCTGGGGAATGTGCTTTCAGGTTTTCTTGTTCTCTGTACTAATTGTCCTGTTAGCCTGAGGACAGGCTTCAAAAACAAGCCAGAGCTGAAACATGTCATGTGCATTTGAAGTGTCTAATTCACTCTGAAAGGCAGAAACCCTGTCTGAAGGAGCTTGAAATACCAGACTTACAGGTCACAACATGGGGGGAAAAAGTAAATCAGATAAAACACACCCAACTGTCCATTTCAATTGTCTTTTATATGTTTTCATACATCCCAAAGTAGCTATTTTCAACTTCATTTTTGTAGGAAGCAAAAGAAAACAAAAAAAATCCCAAGTACTTTTGATCAGCCTTGAACTCTCTGAGTCATGTTTCATTTCTTTTCAACTGTGCCTCAGAGTTTTCCTCTGAGCTGTGTTCATCATCACCTAGAAGGAGGTACATAGCTCTTTATTATCTCCTTAATCCTTTCCTGCTTCCTGCATTCCTGCTAGGCATAGTTAGAAGAGCATTTCTAGATCAATGTGTTTGTATCCTATATATAATTTGTATTAGTGCATCCAGTAGGAATCTCAGTTGTGGATCATGGAATCATTTGTGCCACCTCATGCATGGATGTGGAGCACAAGACTGTCCCTATCCCAGAGCCCAGTTATGTACCAGCAATAGAAATGAAGTAAAATCAACTATATTCTTTTCTTGTTCTAGGTGTCCCCTGATGGACCTTCTGGGAAAGATGCTTTACAGCCTGGACGTAATCTCGTGGCAGCTGGATATGCGCTCTATGGCAGTGCCACCATGCTGGTACTGGCCACTTCTGCTGGAGGTGTCAACTGTTTCATGCTGGATCCGGTGAGAGTTGTCTTCTGTTTCTTTGTTTTGCTATTAGGGATTACCAGCTACTGTCTTTAAGAACTGTTTGTCCCCAGGAAAATCAACCAAAGGAGCAGCTTTCAAGGTAGCATGAAGGAATGAAATGTAAGTGTACTCGTACTTACAACCCATCAGGAATAATGTCAGGAGACTTGCATTCCTTGATGCAGGAGTGCCATGTGTGACTCAACAACAGGAAGACAGCTGAGTCAGCAGAGCAAATACACAGCATGTGTAATCATGTGATATTTAAAATAAGCAGTTTTCTGCAGTACAAAATGCCCTTTAAGTCTTATTTGTCTTTTCCTTAATGCTAGGACCTTAGTAAACCAGAGGAGCAGAAATATTTAACCTTCTTCTGTGTTTTCAGATCCCACCACGATGTGTAAAAGAGTAAGTGATGTGTGTGGGTGATGTAACATTCTAGCATGCATTTACCATGAGTTTTAAAACAAAAATCGTGTAGATCATAGCTGAAAGTAGTTTGCTTTAGTGGTCTGTTTCTTTGTGATCAGTCAGGCTGTGCCACCTGCCAGTCTTAAATTTTTATAACCTTCTGTGATCAAGCTGCAGGAAATACAACTTGGTACTTTCTGTTTAGTAGCAGCTTAAATAGATGCATGTATTTTTAACTATGTTTAGGTAACAGATTTAGCTTTGAGCATGCATGCACGTTATTTTGTTTACTCTTAGCACTAACTTGGAAATTTACTTTAGAGAAAACTAAACAGACCAGCCCTTGGTCACAGGCTTCCAGTTAGCCCAAGCTAAAAGGAAGTGGAATATCTACAGCTATTTGAGCATGTTTATGCATTGGTTCAGCCAGCACTCTCAGTTTCCAGACTCCTCAGAGTTTGGAAACTTACGTTGTTTTAAGTCTAGCAAAAGAG